>NC_077234.1:16711154-17056154 GCF_027887165.1 Monodelphis domestica
GAGGAAAGAAAGAAGAGGAAAAAAAGCTCACGGAGCTCTTTTAAAAGGAAAGCTGTTAATTAGACTTGACTCCTAGAGTGTATTTTTTTTTAAAGCATGGCCAGAGGACCTGGGTTCAAATGCCTGCTCTGCCACTTACTACTTTGGGTCACGAGAAAATTGTTTTATACCCCCTTTGGACCTCAGTTTCCTCATTGTGGAAAAAAACAAATGAGTTTTGATATTTATTGTTTGTAGCTAATAAAATGATCATAAAGGAAAGAAGATGGATTAAACAATCTTAAAACTGATTTCCAAATTTGAATCTCGTAATTCTAGTTATTAACTGCATGCCCATGGTCAAGTCACTGTGACCTAGGTTTCCTCATTCATAAAAGGAAGGGGCTGGACTGGACAACCTTTAGACGCCTTCAAGTTTTCCATGTTGCAGACACAAAGGGCTTAAAAGGGTTACAGAGCTCCGGAGATGGGCACTGGGACTAAGATCACCAGTTTGAACTGTTAAGATAGTTGGCCCTTTTTGTCTTATTTCAGAGTAAATGGGGGAAGTGCCATTCTATACAAGGTAGGAGATCCTCAGAAAGTCTAAGGACAACCACATAGAGCAAATGGGCCCCAGATAGCCTTGGAAATGGACCATAAACCCTGCTGCTCTCTCAAATAACCACACAAGCTCTTCCACTTTTGTCATGAGCTATTCTGGGGTCCATGAATGCTGTTTGCATGAGAGCCCAGAGAAGCCTCTCCTCAATCCGGAGGAGAACTTCCATTTGTTCATGAGGTCATCCAATTAACATTATCAGAAGCTGGTATCAAATGTCCAAAGGGTCCATTGTGCATAATTGCCATGTCTGCTTCTAAATCCTCGGTCCCAAAGTGAAGGTAATTTCCATTCCACAAGCCCAATGAGTAGTTTTAACCTTCAGCTGACTGGTCTAAAGAGATAATATTTGCCAAGCGTTTTGCAGAACTTAAATGCTATATAAGCCATGAGCCATCACCATTATTGCTATTATTATTATCATCTCATTTTTGCCTCTGCGCGGGATATAATAGAATTGTAATAAATGCTTGTTGATTAGTTAATTGTTATTCTCAACCACAGGCTACATGAATATTCAGGAACTCAGAAATGTGACTATAAAGACATGAGAATTTCTTTTCATTTACTCTCTTAATTCCGATGTATTAGGAAGAATTGTGTATTCCTGAGGCTGGGATCTGGGTCAGAGACACCATCTAGTCGGTGGCTTTTTGCATTTTCTTTGTCCTTGGGAATCCCAAAGAATGTCTTCTTTCTTTACACCATTTGGCCAATAGATGAAAGAGAGAAGGGTTCTTTTCCTGTGTACCTTAGAGGAGAGATGGGAGGGTTGATGGAACGCCTCTAATTAGCTCTCACCAACTAAAGATGTCTTGGGATGTTCAGGGCAGGAGCTGAATAAGGAGCTCCTGAAAATCTCTTATTATGTTTCCTGCCCCAGCTTGGGTCATCCCTGATCAGGAGAAACCATGGAAACCTCTATCGCTTTCTCAGTTATGGCACTGCCCTAGTCAAGAACCTGATACAATCAATAAACGTATATTCTTACCCCCAAATCAGTCTCTTGATATCTACTGTGGAAATCTAACTAGATGATACTCTCTCACTCACATAAGCCCTTGTTTGACCCTTATGTTGAAATCCAGATCCAGTTTGTACCAGAAGGGCCAGGACTTTAATAAGACAAGGGAATTCCATATAGGGGGCTTAGATGAGGTGAGTTACAGACATAGATTTGAATCTCTCTCATTGACTATTTGTGTCATTTGGGACAAATCACAACTTGTCTCCTCCAACTTTCCTTATCTGCAAAATGGGTATAATTATGTTGGAACACTTGATCTCAACAAATTCTTAGAACGACCAAATGAGATAATGCATTAGAAAAGAAAAAGCACTTTGAAATAGGGCATCTAGGTGGCAGAATGAATAGAGAGCACCCAAGCCTGGAATCAGGAAGATTCATCTTCCCGAGTCCAAATCTGGCCTCAGACACTTACTAATAACTGTGACCTTGAGCAAATCATTTAACCTTGTTGACCTCAATTTCCACATCTGTAAAAAGAGCTGGAGAAGGAAAAGGCAGACCACTCCAGTATTTGCTGTCTTGGTATGTAAATGGGGTTAAGTGACTTTCCAGAGTCATACATCTAGCAAGTGACTGAGGCCATATTTGAACCCAGGACCTCCTGTCTCTGGGCAAGACTCCAACCACTGAGCTCCCTAGCTGCCCCAACTCCAGTATTTTTGCCAAGAAAAAACCCCAATGGGGTTCCAAAGACTTGGATACACCTGAAAGATAACAACAAACTTTAGAAATACAAGGCACTGTGTCAATTCATCCTCTTAATATTCTTCTTAGTTGCATTACTCCGAATACTTTGAGGGTCTTCTGAGTTTTTACACAAAGTCCTTTCACTTCTACCGAACAACCTGGAATTTTCCTTTGAAAGAGGCCACCTTATACACTGAGCTTCTGCCAATTGTTGCTAGATCTCACGAGAGCAGAGATCTCCCGAACATCCAAACCCATTGTCCCTCCTAAGCGCTGATGGGACGTCTGTGATTATTTCTTGGCTTTGGAAATTTTGTATTTCCTGCTTTCAGTGTTTGGAGCAGACCAGGGGAGGAGAGGGTACAGAAGATGCTGAAAGCCAATGGAGACTATGGGTCCTGGTCCCTGGGACTTCTAGTGCAGCTACTGGAGAGTCATACCAAGAGGAGTGAGAGTGAACCCCCTACACCTACTGGGCTTTTCTGAATGTCCCTGACCCGGGCACCTAAGGAGAAGGGCCCATCACTCTGCTTAGAGATGGGGCAAGTTCCACAGCCTATGAAAGGTCCATCATGTCATTCTTTATATTTCCTATTTCCCAATACCAAATCTCCACAAAAGCTAAGGGCTGAGGGACAGGTGGGTGGCTCTGGGTTTTGAGAGCCCAGTCTGGAGATGAGAGGTCCTGGGTTCAAATATGGCTCCAGTGTATTCATTAGAAATCTTGTATCCTTGGACTGCATCTCCCAGAATTCTTTTTCATTTCCAAGCATCCTCTTCCTTTCATTTATGTGCATTCTTACGTGATTGTATTTAAGTTTTGTAACTCCTCCCTCTAGCTCTCTTCTCTCATGACAGCAGCTTGAGTTAGCTCCCTTTTTACTCTAGTCTTTTAGTTTCCTTTTGCTTCAAGTTAAATATTAATAAATCTTATTAAATTTAATACTTGAAATATTGGATATTAATTTTAAAATCTACACCAGACATGCCCTAGCAATGTCACCCTGAGTAAGTCATTTAACCCCATTGCCTAGCCTTTACTGCTCTTTTGCCTTGGAACCAGTACACAGCATTAGTTCTAAAATAGAAGGCAATGGTTTTTTAAAAATGTAATGTCCAAGACACTATGGCTTTGGAAAGGGCACTAGATGTGCTAGATTCCAATCTTGCCTCTGCTACTTATTACCCACTTCACCTTGGGAAAATCCCTTCCTCTGGGACTTAGTTTCCTCATCTGGCAATGAAAAGAGTTTGACTCCAGTGCCTTCCATCTCTGTATCTATGATCCCATCAAGTCTATCCTGTCTTTAAGTCATATAGTACAGTGGAAACAATACCAGATTTGGAGGCAAAGGACCCATGTTAAAATCTAGGCTCTGTAAAATCAAACAACTGGACTAGACTGAGATAGCTAGTTGGACATTGTAACATGGGTAAATACTTAATCTCCTCCTCTGTAAAATGGGGATGATAATAATAATAATAATAATAATACCCAAGTCAAATGTGATAACAGATATAAAGCACTTTGCAAAGCTTAAAACGCTATAGAAATGTTATTTATTATTATTACTCTATCACTAAAGTCCCTTCCAGCTCAAGTCCATGGTGATGACTGTAGCTGGCACCACATCTTACTTATTTTTGTGCTGGACTCTCTGGAGGACAATCCAATCCAGCTTGAACCCCTAAATTGCCCCCCTACTATTTTCCATATTTAAAATGAAGAAAAGAGGAGAAAAGTGTTTTGACACTGGCACCTATTGAGTCAAACTTCAGTCAATTCAGCTGGAATGATACGAGCTAATGGAGTGAACAGCCACCTCAGGCAAGCTGCTTCCTTCCACTATATTGCTTTCATTACAGTCTGTCAAGGTCCTCCCTTCTAGGACCTGTTTATCCTGAAAACTCTGTCTGATCCATCCTGGGCTGACTGTTTGCGCACAGGCTCACCTTTGGCGAGCCAGACCTGCTGGGGATCCGGCCTGAGCCAGGGCTCCCTCTTCTCACTTACATAACCACAGCTGGCCAAGCGTGAAGGAGACCCTTCTTGTGTGTACTTTGACAGATTGTTATTGGAGCTGGCCACAGGGGAGGGGAAAGAGGCTCAGGCACACACTGGCAGGTATTTGTGAAAGAGCCCACCTCTCATGTTTCTGCAGCATAAACAACAATTATAGGCTCCAAATTGCACACTTGCTTTAAAGAAGGAGGCTCTCACCCCCAAAAAGAGAATCCCAAGAGAATCAACACGTCAGCTGAAAACTTCTTCTGAATGCCAAATGAGAAAGAAAATGGAGGGAGATGAAAACCAGACATCAGGAGAGAGAAAGAACAGAGGGGGGAGGAAGGGAGGAAGGAGAGACAGACAGGGACAGAAACAGAGACAGAGATGGTGAGACAGAGACAGAGACAGAGAGGAGGGGGAGGGAGGAATGGAGAGAGAGAGACAGAAGGAGAGAAACAGAGACAGAGATGGAGGGAGAGACAGAGAAAAGAAGGGAGAAGAGGAAAGAGAAAACAGAGACAGAGAGGGAGAGAGAGACTCCACTTTGTGTATCCATTCTGATTATTATTCATTTGATAAGTCAGTTCTTAATCTTTAGGGGAATTGGGACTAGGTTGATAGATGATGGCTTTTATTATGTTCTCCAAGTAATTACCTTCACTAAAATTTTTCCTTTCAAACTCTGTGGGCTGGGAAGCTGCTTGGAATCTCCTGTGTCGATAGATGACAAGTCCAGTTTGTCACTGAAAATTTCCTTTAGGTACCGAGCAATCTTCTTCTGTTGTTGAATGCTGCAGTGATTCTCAATGGACAAGATCACTGGGAACCTAAGAGAAAACAAGTGTCAAAGGCTGTAAGGGCATGGCACATAGACAGTTTAGAAAAGCAGTCTGGGCTTACTGAGCTCTTACATTTCTAGGCAGTTGTACTTGTGGAGGGGAAGATTTTTTTAAAGAATGAAAAAAAAATCCTACAAGGATCCTAGAATAATTTATTAAAAACCTTTCCATCCAAAGAAAAATATTTTGATCTCTTTAATGGTTGAGCAAACAGTCAGGACATGGGGCTTAGATCCACATGAAACTCATGAGATGTGTAATATACAGGAAATGACAGGAGAAGAGAGAAAAGAAAGAGGAGGAAAAAAGAAAGGGCAAAAAAGAAGAGAGATAAAAGAAAGAGGGATAAAATTGAGGGAAGAAAAGGGAGAAAGCAGAGAGAAAAGAAAGGAAGAAAGAAACAGAAGGATATGGAGAGCTAGAGCAGAAAGGCAGAAAAAGGAAATGAGGGAAAGAGGAGAGAGATAAAGGAAATGAGTGGGACAGAAACATGGAGAGGGAGAGAATAAAGAGAAGGAAAAGAGAGGAGAGGAGAGAGAGGGAGAAGAAAGAGGAAAAACAGAGGAGGAACAGGAAAGAGGAAAGAAAGAAGGCATTGTAGGGGAGAAGAGGGAAAGGTGGAGAGGAGAGGGAGACCAGGAGGAAGAGGCAGAGAAAGAGGTGGAAGCCAGAGAGAGAAAGGAATAGAGGGAGAAGCAAGGAAGACAGAGGAGGAAATAGAGATGGAGAACCCTTGGAGACAAAGAAGAGAATAGAGCAAGAAGAAGGCAGAGAGAAAGAAAGAGAAAAGGAAAAAGGAGAGGGAGAAGAACATTACCTAGTCTATTTGCATCTGATTTATTCTACCATTTTGAAACATCTTAGGGCCACCTCCCATTAAATGTAATTGTTTGTTCGTATTTTTAAAGCTTTGCAGGGAAAATAAAAATAAATTGCAGCATTCAACTGCAAGATAAAAATGACTTTAAAGTCACCTGGCTCTTCCAGAACAAGTATTTCCAAACTATAGTGAGAGAATTATATTTGAGTGGTTTTCCAAAGCTGGGCAGAGTGGGAAACATTTCAAGCCTAGACTGAAGAGTAACATATAACATCCCTGTTTACAAAATAAATGACTAAGCGACACACGGTTCAAGTGATTTTCCCCAGGCAATGGAGACAACCAGTGCTGAGACAGAAATAAGATTGGGGATGTAAATATACAAGAAGGGGAAAGAGGACAAGTATTCATTAAATGCCTACTATGTGCTAAATGCTTATAATGATCACATTCAATCCTTGCAACAACCCTGGGAGGTGGATGTCATTATAATCTTGATTTCACAGTTGAGGAAATTGAAACAGGCAGCAGTTAAGTGATGTCCATGGTCACATAGCTTGTAAATGTCTGAGGCTGGATTTGAACTCAGACTTTCCTTCACACAAGCAAATTGCTAGAACCATATGTCCCTTAGTCTTTTACTTTGTAAACAAGGATGCTACACTTCAGGAACAGGCTTGAAATGTTTCCCACTCTGTCCCATTTTGGAAAAATACTCAAATGTAATTCTTCCAACATAGTTCAGAAATACTTGTTCTGGAAGGGCTTTGTGAATAGCTGGGACATTGCATTTGGAAACAAAAGACTTGGGTTTAAAATTTCTCAGCTACTAACTGGGCAGCAGTATGACCTTGGTCAAGTCACTTCTACTTCTATGGATCTCAAAGATCTCCATCTATAAAATAATTGGACTGTGCTAGAAAATCTCCAATCTCCATGGCTTCTTCCAAGGCTAAACCATCGTACCTTTGTCTTTGAATGGGAAAAGACCATAGAGATCACCTTATCTAATGCTCTTGTTACAGATCAGGAAACTAAGACCATGGTCATGCTGCTAGTTAATTACAAAACTGGGATCTGAACCCAGGTCCTCTGATTCTTCCATCATTGCTTTGTGCCTCTGCAGCCAGATCACTGGCAGTAGATAGATAGCTGAGCTTGTAGTCAGGAAGACCTGAATTCAAACCCAGGATGTAGGACTCTGGGCAAGTCAGTTAACCTCAAACTGCCTCCTTTTCCTCAATTATAAAACAGAGGTTGTAATAGCATCTACCTCCCAGAGTTGTTGTGGAAGATCAAATAAGAATCTAAGAATAGAAACATATAATCATATATATGATGTGATAATATATGTATAATATATAATATAATAATAATAAACAGCACAGTGCCTGGTACGTATTAGGCATTTGTTTCCTCCTTTTTTTCTGATCACTTTGGTGATTCAACTCTTAATTTTTAATTATTTTATCAATTTACTTCCAGTTTGGAATTACTGCCATTCCCATTTTGAATGTTTCATTCTATGTGCTTCTAGTGAAATAATAACTGGTAACACGCCTTCTCTGACACAGAATATCCATCACAAAGCTCCAGACATAGGCAAGGAAAGCCAGAATCAATTCTCTGGCTTATAGGCAAAGCCTGATTCCTACGGTAAATGCCATGACCATCTGAGCTTTAATTCTCCTCATTAGGAAAACATAGCAATAATAATGAGAATGATATGAAGGCTAATCATAGAATAAGGCTAATAATAGAATAATAATAATAATATTCAGACAGGGAGAGTCCTGGTCTCAAAGCCAGAAAGAAACTGGGTCGGGACACAGTGATGGAATTTCTGGGTGCTCTAGGCGCTTCTCAAAGTCCAGAAGTTGCAAGAAAGGGAGAAACTAGCTTTGCCAGAGGGAGCTTCCTCATCAGGGAGTTCAGTTCCTTTCCACAGCCCATCAAACAGAAATGTGTTCGCCCATGAGGGTTGTCTGATTTCATGCTCATGATGATCTGGAGGGATATTTGTTTATACAAACAAACAAGCCCAGCATCTGCTGTGTAGAGTAGCCTGGAAATCTCTCCCCAACCAGCCCAGGGAGTTTAATGGAAATCACGTTTCTCTAAAAAGGCCCTAATAGATTATACTCACCCGTAAACTCCAAATCAGCGGTCAGTAACACTAAATTAATGGGAACAATTCTAGTCAATGAAAATTTCACATGGAAGATAAATGATTAAACATCTGAAGGCAGCTCTTGATGTCTCCATTAAATGAACTTATTTAACACTTTTTCAACTGTTCAGTAACCATAATAACAGTGTTTTCTTTGTAATCTCTTCTTTGACAAAGTTGGAGACAGAGAGCAAACACAAGGATCTCATCACAAGGAGACACCAAGGATATAAATAGGTCAGAGGATCAAAAGAATCCTGGATTTAGAGTTTAGAGGTCATCTGGCAAAAATGCTCATAAAATCCATTTTCCAGCTGAGAAAACAAAGGCAAGAATCTTTCTTCTTGTCCAAGGCAGCCCCCCCCCCCCCAAATCAGAGGCATTCTGGACAGGGTGGATCTCCTCAGCTAGACCTGAAGGTTGAAAGATCAAGTATTCAGATTATTAAAGGTCATTTACCACCATGGATAAGCCAGCTCCAGAGCGGAAATGGGAATGCCCCCATTCGAGGTGTTGTGTCTTGGCTCTGCCCTAACTGAGCTAGATCCTGGGGCAGAGGGAAGGGTTTCAAAGCACTTACTCATTCTTTACGAAGGCAGTTTTATTGATTGTCTCCACGACATCTCGGAAGAGGATTTTTGAAGTGAAAGTATAACCATGGTGGACCACTGGCTCTCCATCTGGGCCATCCCAACAGTCAACTGTTAAAACAAATAAATAAGCACACTCCATTTGACAAGCATTTACTAAATACCTACTATGTGTCAGGAACTAAGAATGCCAGCAAAAACAAAATTGGTCCTGTCCTCAAGGAATTTCTGTTCTACCTATCACTCAGTGATTTTTCTATTGACTTCTCTGGAAATCTACATTTGGTTCTATCAAGTTTTCAATGTGAAACTGTATATCGCTCATATATTTAAATGTTTCCCTTGGTTCCATTAGTGCCTCAGTAGAGAGAATTGTGTTTTAGGAAAATGTTTTAACTCAAAAGAATTAAATAGGATGATTTAAATTAATGTGGGAGAACTCAAAGATCTTTCATGCTCACAGAAGAGGTCTGGCAAACCAGATCAAACAGAATAATCATATCTGATGTTGGTCAGCTGATCCAATTGGGTTTAGATTGCTAAAATGCTATTTGAAGAATCTAATTCCTCCAGAAGACTATCAGCTATTTTTTTCCCAATAAGAGTCTCCCTCAAAGGAAATGACAGGGATTTGGAGTGAGATATTATTGCCCTTTTGGTGCTTTTATTTCCTGGGCTCAGTCTCCTAGTATTTCCCATGATTTAGCACATTCTCATATCATTTACTCAACCAAAGCAATAAGAAATGATCACATGTGTATCAAGAAAGGCACCTTGACATAGCAGATGGAGTACTGGTCTTAGAATCAGGAAAACCTGGATAAGAATCCCAAATTTGACATTCAGTAACCAGGAAACCTTGGGCAAATCACTTAGTTTAACACAAACAACACTAGAGGTAAATGAAGTCACTAAGAAGCCATAGATGGGTTGCAATAGTGATTGAAGAGTGTTCTTAGACCAGGAGTTCCCAACTTGATTTATTCTGGTTCTTATTCCTCTACTGGATTCTCTTCTTGAACAATGTTCTCCCAAGGCTTTGCCCTCAGCTCCCTGCTTTTTATTTCCCTCAGTGAACTGCTTAAGTCCCATGGCTATAACTACCTCCTCTCCAGCTGGCTCTCAAATTCATTTTTTCCAACCCCAACTCGCCTACAGGCTCTCCCTACTTCGATATTCTAACATCATTCCAAATTCATAATGCACAAAAGTTAACTCATCACTTCCTCAAAAGCTTTGGGAATAACATTGCCCTCTAGACCATGAATCCCTGCTTCCCAACCCAGCCAATGGTGACCCCAGAACCATCACTGAGGGAAGAAATATCGATGGAAAAGAGGCTGCCTTTCTCACCACCAACACCAACTTCTGATTGGACAGTTAAGGACAAGGGTGGTAGGAGGGGCAGCAGCCTGGTCTGGATTCCAGGTCAGTCTTGGAAGTCATAATCCTGGGGATCAATATGTATAAAGATATAGCCTAGTTTTTCTGAATGTGGAAGCCAGTATTCCCTCATGGGGGCTCTATGTTCAAGTGCCCATGTCTTTGCCCCCAACATTTTTCAAAATTCTTTCTAAAACCAGTGTTGCCTCTTGCCCCAAAAGCTATCAGTTTTCAGAATTTCTCAGAATAAGATCATAGGTTCAGACCTGAATGGGCCCTGCTTGATCATCTATTGTTCAAAGAATCTGAGGCCCATAAAGGTCAAGGTTATATGGCCACTAAGTGGTGAAACCAGGATTTGAACCCATGTTTTCACACTCAAAAGCCAAGGCCCTCTGCACTACACCACATTACATCACAACAACAAAAATTAAAGGAAATGGCCTATTTTTGAGGATATTAGGAGAGAGAGAGAGAGAGAGAGAGAGAGAGAGAGAGAGAGAGAGAGAGAGAGAGGGAGGGAGGGAGAGGGAGACAGAGAGAGAGAGAGAGAGAGAGAGAGAGAGAGAGAGAGAGAGAGAGAGAGAGAGAGAGAGAGAGAGAGGGAGGGAGAGGGAGACAGAGACAGAGAGAGAGAGAGAGAGAGAGAGAGAGAGAGAGAGAGAGAGAGAGAGAGAGAGAGAGCGAGAGAGAGAACACAATGCTAAAGAATAAATAGTCCCCTGAGAAATGTAAGTAATTCCAGATGTGGTCTGAGAAGATTGTATGGCACCTCTGAGACTCTAAGGGGCACATAATTTGTCAAAATGATGGTGTCTAGATGAAAGTCTTGGTTCATCTGCTCTCCTCAGACTTGATGCCCCTTTTTCAAAGTGGATGTTTGTTTCCAGATGTTTTAAGAAAAATACAAAGATACCTTAAAGGCTCACTGGCCATGATTGTGATAACTAAGATCTTGAGGAGTCCCTAGAACAGCACCAAAGATTCATGGAGAACTCACATTTGTTTATCAAAAAACCCCTAAGTCTAATAAAGGATGCCTGATTGTGACATCATAGGAGGTTGCTAATAACTGCTTTTAAATACCCATAAACTGATGAAAGAAAAGTGTTCAAGAATGAAGAAGCAGAGTTTAGGCTCGACTTGGGAAGCCTGGATTCTGTCATTCACCTCTACAATGCTTCTCTTTGCTTAGCTAGAAAATGAAGGCAACAATATTTACAGGGGCTGTTACAATAGATTTCTGGACAAAGCGTCAGGGAGATCAGGTTTGAATCCCATGTCAGACACTAAGTGGCTATATAAACCTGGGCTGTTTATACACTGAAAAGCCACCATCTGTGGGCTTCGGTTTCTGTAACCAAAATAAGGTTAGACCCAATGGTCTCTAAGGTTTCTCTGAGCATGAAATTGATTCTCTTTCTAGCCCCATAGCCTAGAAGGACCCATTCCCCTCAAAATAGAATAGCTTTTTGGTCCCATGTTCATCCATTGTTAATGAATGTCATGATAGAAGTGGGAAACCTTCATGACAAACTGGCTGGAGACTCAAAATCTTGAAAATCTAGACTGCCAACTTCTCCCGATGGGTACACTGAGATGGCATGTCCAGAGATATTAGCAAAGGTCCTGAGCCAGCTCATAAGGGGCACTTCAGCATCAGTCCCATCTTATGACCATTAATCCCTTGAACAGAATATCCAGATTTGTCAGAGCCCTGGCTAAAAGGCAATAATGGAGGGGCCAGGTGAAAAAATGGCATCAGCCCAATTTGCTGACAAGCCAGCTCTATGAAAGAAACTTCTTATCGATCTGCCATAAAAATCTGATTAAAGAAGGCACTTCAACTGGACAAATGTAGATAAAAACCAGCACAGGACTGAAATAAAGATGGAGAAGTGCAGAGAGTTTGGTCGTTTTTCTTCTGATCATGAAGGGGAAGGGAAAGCAGCTGTCCAAAAGCATCTATCTCCTACTCAATAATTACTCTCCTGCTATTATGGGAAATCATGTGAGGCACCTGAAATTCATAGCCTCTGACTGGCCATGGTCCATAAATTAGGCTTTAAATGACAACTGGCAGCTGTTAAGAAATAATAATAAAGTCAAGTAACTTTGCATATACATGATGTGGGAAAGGTCACCGAGTACCCTTTGGTCTCTTCTGCTGCAATCTGTAAACAGAGGTCATCTTTGAACAGAGGTTCTTAATCTTGACTTTAAAAAAAGATCATTTGATAGCATGTTTCAAAAGAACTGGTTTCCCTGATCATCCTACGTAGCTGATTTTAAGCATGATTCTGAAAAAGAAATCAGAAGCCTTGCCACACTGACTGCCAAAAGGGTTCAGGACACAAAACCAGTTAAAGAATAGTTCAAGGATGCTGACTTAAGAATTTATGAACTGAATCATCTATGTCTAGCCACATAAGTGTAGCTGGGACCAACCAAGGAAGCAGTGAGGGATCAGGAATCTTGAATAAGAGTAATAGAGGAGGCAGCTGGGTGGCTCAGTGGATGGAGAATCAGACCCAGAGATGGGAGGTCCTGGGTTCAAATCTGATCTCAGAAACTTCCTAACTGTGTGATCCTGGGCAAGTCACTTAACCCCCATTGCCTACCCCTTACCACTCTTCTGCCTTAGAACCAATATCCGGTATTGATTCTAGGACAGAAGGTAAGGGTTAAAAAAAAAAGAGTGATAGAGCAGGAATGAAAAGGCAAAAGGTGAGGAATTTGGTCTGTGGTTGGTAACCATCCCTCCAGCTATGAAACTCATCTCCTGTGCCACCTCTTCTCTCAGTGCCTGGTGGGAACTTGAAATAGTCAAGCTAATGACAATGAATGACGGCCAGAGCCAGTTTTTATACATTCAAAAGATACTTGTCAGGTAGATAAGTTCATTTGAAGATCTCTTGGGCTTCAAGAACTTTTCATTTCTATCATTATTTTATAAACTATATTTTGTCACTCAAAGTAATTACAGAGGACTATAGATCATATATTATTTCAACGTATCATGTGCTTGTCATCTCAGATCTAAAACTGGAAGGAACCCTATAGATCAGATGTGAAAAATGAAGCCGAGGGATGTCCAATGTCTTGCCCCAAATCATATACTTAACTAAGCATCAGAGATGGGATGAGAAAATGAGCCCCCTGACTCGGAACCCCACCATACCACAAAGTCCAAATGTCCCTGTTTCTTTCATGTCCCTCAGTTTTAGGATATTAGTTCCTAGAGAGGGAGAACCTGGTTTATTATTCCTGTGAGGAAGTCAGTGAAACCAGGGAGGACTTGTCTGAGGTGATACAGAGGGAAGAAAGTTGAGACAAGAGGAAAATAGACATAATGACTACAGAAATACCAACACAGAACTAAAAGGCAGCATCACTCAGCTCCATTACAAATGATGAAAATTAAAGTACAGAGTTCCCTTTCACTTCAGAAAAGGAAAGCTTTATGTATTATCAGCAGCAATTGCCCAATTGGGCAGCCTCACAATTATTTTGAGGAATTAGGGTTAGAGTCAGTAGAGTCTGAGAGTTAGGGTTTGTTAGAATTGGAATTAGAGTTGACTGTACTTTGGGGAAGGCTTGGGGAGAGCAATGTGACAAAGAAGTGCATCAATTTTTAAAAAATTTACCACCTAGGGGCAGCTGGGTAGCTCTGTGGATTGAGAGTCAGACCTAGAGATGGGAGGCCCTAGGTTCAAATCTGACCTCAGACACTTCCCAGCTGGGTGACCCTGGGCAAGTCACTTGACCCCCATTGCCTAGCCCTTACCACTCTTCTGCCTTGGAACCAATACACAGTACTGATTCCAAGATGGAAGGTAAGGGTTTAATTAAATAAATAAATAAATAAAAATTTATGACCTGGCTGAAGAAAAAACATTAATAAGATTTCAATATTAAGAAACAGCAACCACAGAAAACCTGAAAACTAAGTACTCTGCAAATGTAATGACCAAGGTTGCCCCCAGAGATGAGCAAATGGATTTCCCTTTGAAGAGGTAGAATATTAGCACAGTAGAAACTACAATCTTAAAGACAGAGGTTCTGGGTTCCCACCATGCCAATGGGGCTGAATCTTTGTGTGTTTGCCACTAGATAATAGCAGGAAGAGCTAGGACTTACATAGAGCACTCTAAGGTCTGCAAAGGGTTTTTACAAATATCTCATTTGCTCCTCATAACTTCCTAGGAGGAAGGTTCTATTATTATCCTGTATTTTACAGCTGAGGAACCTGAGTTTGAGACTGGCTGGAGCCACACTGCTCAGAAGAAGTGTGTGAGGCAGGATCTGAGCTCAGATCTCACTGAGCCCTCGTCCAGCTCCCTATCACTCCAGCACCTATTAGCCTCATAATCTCTCCTGGCCTCAGTTTCCTCAGCTGTAAAATGAGGGGATGGGATTAAATGCCATCTGCAGTCTCTTCCAGCTTCAGATCTCTGGCGCTCAAACTACAATGGTGGAACGCTGTATGGGCTATTGAATTTGGTTAATATATTGCCTAGTTTTGTTGACCTGATTTTGCCATCTCATCTTTAGACTTTGTTACACAGAATGGCTCGCTAGGTAGGAAAAGAGAGATGGATGCATTCTAAAGTAAAATGAAGTAGGAATAAAAGAGGTCGACACAGTATATTTTAAACATTTTAAAGCAATGCAATGTGGTGCAGTAAAGAGTGTGCCAGGCTTAGAATTCAGCTTGGATACTTCCTTCTTAGCTGGGTGACACTGGGCAAGTCACTTAGCCTCTGTTTGCCTCAATTTCCTCATCTGTATAATGGGCATAATAATGGTCCCCACCTCCCAGGGTTGTTGACACAAATGGTGTGATCATTAACTTGGCACAGTGCCTGGCACAGAGTAAGTGCTAGCTATTATTGATGCTTATCATTATTAGTACAGTATCCCTGCAAACAAAGCTACCTTCCACACAGCGACAGCCTTCTTGCAGCACCCGGGCATACATGTCCACTTTGGACTGAGAGAGGAGCTGGTCACCAGTCAGGTAGGTGTTGTGAGAGGAGGCAATGTAATAATTGCAGAGGGGCTGATCCATGTCTTGGAACACTTCCGCGTGCAGTGGGTTGAAGACATCACAGGCAGGACTCCTCATGAAGTTTGTAAAGCCTTTCATGGAAAGAGAGGCAAGAAAATATGGGGGGGGGGGGGGTTACAAAATGGCAGCTCAGAGGACGAGACACATTAACAGGAAGCCGGTACTGCATTAGATCCATTGTTTAGCCCCTTATGATGAGGGGTCAGCACTATACCGAGCACTATCTGCGAAGTAGGCAACCAAGCATCAATAATCTTGCTGTGACTTCAGGGCTCAGTGTCTGTCAATAAAAAGACGAATGGGCAGAAATCTGAGGTCGGTTCCAGCCCTCTGTCTATGATCTAGTGATGCCGCATGCCTCCTTGCTCCAGGAATGGGTCTAAGGACTCTATCATGCTAAAATAAAGTGAAAAAACAAAACGCTGGGAACACCCCCCTCCAAAGACCATGGTAGAAGAGTTCCCATTCTCTAGATGGAAAAACTTGGGCCAAAATCCAAGTCAGTCCCAGAAAACCGCAATATTAGCGTACTTGGGGCACGAGTAAGTTGGTAAAAGCTAGACGTTTTGTCACAGAGAGTCAGACACGATCGAAAATGACTGAACAGCAACAATGAAAGATCTAAAATATAACTGAATGGAGGAAAGGAGCAAAGAAAGCCTTTCGCTACACACTTCAGCAAAGCTAATACAATAGGGACAATGAGCCCCAAAGGAGTTCGTGTCCATTCGATTGTTTATTTTGTGGACATCTTTCTTACCAACTGTAGAGTGGGAACTGGGACAATTGCAATCATTGCGACAACGAACATCAAACACCCAGAACAATTAGGCAACCATTAGAGACTGAAAAAAATAGCATCAACTCTTCTGCAATCATATATCCTGCCCAAAACAACCCACTGGAAATCAGGGTTCTAATGAGCCAAACAGACAGTGATTGACGACAAACCCCATTTGGGGCCAAAGCACATTATTCCTTGTATCTCGTGTTTACAGACCATCGAGTGGGGTAAGAAGCATAAACGATGGAGCTGATTCAATTTGACTCAACAGAGATTTGTTCCTCACTTACACTATGCCAGGAGCTGTACAAAATGTGGTGGGGAGGAAGAGATTGCAAAGACAAAAATGCAACAGACTCTGTCCTCCGTAATCTTCAATTCTAGTGCCGTGGGGGCAATATGTCAATGATGGCAAAGCACAATGCCTGGAAGGAAGAGGCCCTCGAAAAATATTAGTGGTGTGAACAAAGGACGGTCCTCATGTACCAACGCAAGGCAATTGGAAGAATGTTTCTCTGTAATAGTCAAGAAATGTTCCGCAAAGCTGAGCACAGAGAAATCCAATGAGAAATGGTACCCGCTCTCAAACGTATAATTCAGAAGCCACAGGCAGCCAGGCCAGTCTACTGAAGTACACTCGAGGTAGTTGTTCAGCAGATGATAAAGAAAAAGCCCAAAGCAATTCTAGGAAAACTTACCCATCAATTAAGTCAACATCTACCTGTGGTTTTCTTAGAAAATAGGTGTGTGTTTGCTTTTTCTGGACAGAAAACACTTACCTAATATTATATAGGTGTTACTTGGTTATTTATGTTTAACGTACAGAAAAAAAAGAATAAAAGATAAGGGAAGTAGAGGAAAGAATACAGTATATCAAGGAATACAGTCACTTAAGGACCCATGCAAGGAAGTAGTTAGTAAAGATAAATGGATACAGAAGTAAATATGTTAACTGGCATCCTAGCAAGCATTTCAATATAGCACTTTACCATTTAAAGAGAGCTTTTGAAGTAGGATCTCATTGGACTCTCACCACATCCCTGGGAAGTAAGTAAGTGATCTTATTACCCTCATTTAAAGATGGGGGCTACAAGAAGTGAACAGTCATACAGCTAAAGAGGAAAGGCTTTTATTTAAAAATAAAAAGGTTATCCCAACAGGGCGAATCAGTACTTTGGGTGAAAGCAGGGCTGTTATGGGGTTCAAGTGAGACAATGGATATAGCATTTTGCAAACCACAAAACATGATGTAAATGCCAATGACTACAATTATGATTAGCCTCCAGTCTGGCGATGACTTCTTTCTCTTAGCCTTCGATTGCCCTCCTTGTGAGCTCAGGCAATGTTTACAGGGCAATAATGGGGTGGACTGTACAAGTTGAACAGCTGGCCTCTGAAGGGGGAAATGTATGCCCATATACTCTTAGATTTAATCTGCATCATTCACATTTCTTAAATCTAAAAAAATCAACAAAGCTTAACGACTGACAATTCTTGAGGTATAAATGCTTCCATTGAAAATTAAACAATCAGCTCACTACTGGTTATTACTAGTTCTTATAAAAAAAAAAAGCAAGGAGAAAGCTCTAGAAGGAACAAAACAGCAACAACCACCAGATGTCCTGAGAAGAGAATGGGCCAAGTGGGAGAACCTTCAGAATAGTTAAAAAAAAAATCAAGTCCTGGGGGCAGCTGGGTGACTCAGTGGAGAGCCAGCCCTAGAGATGGGTGGTCCTGGGTTCAAATCTGGCCTCAGACACTTCCAGCTGTGTGACCCTCGACAAGTCACTTAACCCCCATTGCTTAGCTGATACCACTATTCAGCCTTGGAACCAATACATAGTATTGACTCCAAGATGGCAGGAAGGGTTTTAAAAAAAACCAAGTCCATAAGAGACCAAAACCAAGAGCTAACCTGACCTAAAGATAAATGCTTTGAAATTGTAGGGTCCACTCTAGGGTCCAGGCTTCCTTCCATATACTTGTGCCAGAAAGAAGTTTAACATAGTCAAATCTAAAAAGGCATACATGATAACATCGAAGGATATTTTACCTTCTATGCCAAGGACATTCTTCTCCTTGTTTTCTTCTGAAACTTCAAACTTCTTTATGATGTCAAGACAATATTCTGTTGTCACGTTGGTCATCTACACCAAAAAGAGCCAGTGTTAGTGCAGCATCTACAAGCGTTTATTATCTGACTAATGTGTCAAAGTTCCAGAAACCTTAAACTGCCTGAAACGTTGGTCATCCAATCCCGATCTCTCTGAAACAGGAAGAAAAGTAGATTGAGATTTCCAAGCTTCTTCTTTTTCCAGCTCATCACAAGGCACATTTAACCCCTTACCTCCCACCTATCTGTTCCAAAATAATTAGAGCAGTTGGGGGCAAAGAATTGGAAATGCAGGGGATGCCCATCAACTGGGGAATGGCTGAACAAGTTCTGGTATACGACTGTGATGGAACACTACTGCATCATTGGAAATGATAAGGAGGCTCACCTTTTTTTTTTTTAATTTGGAAAAATGCTGGGAATAATGAACAGTGAATGAGTAGAACCAAGAGAACATCACACACAGCAACAGAAGTAATGCTGGAAGAATAAATCGTGAATGTCACCTTCAGAGAGTGAACTGAAAGGGGGAAACATGAAAGACTTAATTTGTATGAATGTGTCTGTCTCCTGCATGATACCTTCTAGGATGTGGGAAGGACGGGGAGGGAATAAATTTATTTCAAGCTTCTTGTGGATAAATTCTATTAATAAAAAAATACAAAGTCACCTCCAAGAAATAAAATAAAGCCCTTACTTTCCACCTTAGAACCAATATTGTATATTGGTTCCAAGGCAGAAGAGTGGTAAGGGCTAGGCAATGGAAGTTAAGTGACTTGCCCAAGATCATACAGATAGGAAGTATCTGAGGCCAGATTTGAATCCAGGACTTACCATCTTCAGGACTGGCTCTCTATCCACTGAGCCTACTGCACCCACAAGGTACATATTTTGTGACAAGGAAATCACTTTAAAAGACTGATATATATATAATTTAAGGTCGGCAAGGAATTCAGCTATGTAATTCCTTAATGAAAACTCAAGTCAGCAGTCAACCTTTTATGGAGTTAATTACAAACAGGAGGAAGAAAAGAGAGAGAGAGAGAGAGAGAGAGAGAGAGAGAGAGAGAGAGAGAGAGAGAGAGAGAGAGAGAGAGAGAGAGAGAGAGAGAGAGAGAGAGAGAGAGAGAGAGAGAGGAGAGAGAGAGAGAGAGAGAGAGAGAGAGAGAGAGAGAGAGAGAGAGAGAGAGAGAGGAGAGAGAGAGAGAGAGAGATGAGAGAGAGAGAGAGAGAGAGAGAGAGAGAGAGAGCCAAGCCCTTAGATAGCACTGAGGCAAAGAAAAGAGATCAGTCCCTAGCACTCACTTGACCAAAACGGAGAAACAGTCTCAGGGGCCTCCACCTCCAGCTTCCTTCAGAGCTACCTTCTCAGAGCACAACCTCTCCAACCTCCCCTCAGTCCTCAGACCCCTCAATCTTTAAGGAAACCACATGTCTTCTTCTCACATCTACCAATCACTGTCCATGTCCATGTCTTCCCTGTGCCAATGGTGGCTCTAGCTTAACACAGGACCGCCCAGAGGTCTCCCCTTTGCACATGTCTGTTGAAGGTCATATTCTCAAATAATTAAATCTTGATCCTTTTGCTGCAGCCCTTCCTAAATCCTGTTACCCTGAGTAGGGTGGAGATTGGAAGTTCCAAGACCTGGTTTTGTCATTCCAAGTATCTCTATTGTATCAATTCTAAAATCAATCATGACTCAAAGAACTTCCTGTTCTATGCTTAAGCATAGGTCAAAGCCCTTTCCATTGTTTAGCAAAAGGTTTCTGTCCTCAAGTAGTCTTAGGTAGGGAGGAGAAGGACCCTCCCATGCCAAGGGGCGGGTTCACATTCCAATAGACTATCAGTAGGAAATTTTTCAAGTATGAAATTTCCCAATGGTGAAATTTCCAACATTTATAAGTCTAAGAAATTTTAAGGTTTACAATTTTGAACTTACCTTGTTCAGGTGTGGGTTGAACGAGGTGACCTCTGATCTCCCTAAAACCTCAGATTCTATGAATTTCAGCTCTGAAATTTACTTGAATGAGATGACAAATTCTGGAACTCATCCTAATCCCTCTAGACTTGCTCCTTCTTCAGATTTCCCAATCTTTTGATGGTCCCACCCTCTCCCCCAATCACCTGGTGTGTAGCATCAGGGCCAAGCTCAACTCTTTCCTCCCCCTTACCTCCACAGTTCTACATTCCCTTGAAGCATAAAATGAGAGGTCTCCAAAGTCATGGGGCCATTTTAAGCTTTAACATGCAATAAAGAGTTATGGACTGGTTTCCCAGCTTAAAACAGCACCAAGACTAGACTTTGGGAACAGGGGGCAGCTGGGTGGCTCAGTGGATTGAGAGTCAGACCCAGAGACAGGAGGTCCTGTGTTCAAATCTGGCCTCAGACACTTCCTAGCTGTGTGACCCTAGGCAAGTCACCTAACCCCCATTGCCTAGCCCTTACCATTCTTCTGCCTTAGAACCAATACCCAGTATTAACTCTAAGACAGAAGGTAAAGGTTTAAAAAAAAGACTTTGAGAACACCCAGACTGTATTTATAAATGCATTCTCTGGACTCCTCATTGGCCATTGCAGTGATCTGAGTTCTTAGGGCTTCCCATGTTCTTTGTCTTTCATATGTTATCACTATTGCATAAATTGTTCTTCTGGTTCTGTCCACTGCCCTCTATATATCTGTTAAAGGGTCTTGTTTTCTTCCTTTTTTACTGATGGGGGATGAAAAGAGGAGAGGAGGGAATGGAGAACAAGTTTATTTTTTAAGTACCTACTATCTCCTCAGTATTTTACAAATATTATCTCATTTGATCCTCACAAGAACCTTGGGAAGTTGGTAAAATTGTTATCCTCACTTTACAGTTAAGGAAACTGAGGCCTTGAGATTTTAAGTGACTTGCCCACAGTCCCACAACTAGGATGTGTCTGAGGCTGGATTTGAACTCAGGTCTTAAATGCTTATCAACTTTAAAAGAATTTTAAAGGAGATGCTAAAAACCAAGGACTTGCTCTCATAAAGAAGCTTGAAATATCTGTAATTCAAGTCAGTGATATGGTGCCCTTTTTAGTTATTGATCTCATCATGATTATTACTGTCACTGAGACAAGCACCAAAATAAATTTCTTGAACGATGGCATTAATATAAAGCAGGGATCCCTAAATCTTGGGTGACTGTGACATCTGATGTGGCTCCGGTTTAGTGCGCTCCTCCCTTTGGCCTTCCTGAGAATGCTACTTGGCATTTTAAAGATTAATTCACCTTAAATTTGTTCTCAAAATTTCATGATCCCTTGAAGTAACTGGAGACAACCCAGGCATTGGGAACTCTTGCTGTAACCAGTACATTGAGCTTTCTACAATGATCTGTTCTGCCTCAGGTCCCCAAACAACCTCTAGACCAGATGGCTAAGAGTACTTCCACCTGAAGGGGATGTTCTGGAGTTTATGCATCTGAAATTAATGGGACACAGCCAACGTCATCCTGAATGCAACATTCGTTTCACTAGCCCATGTCTCTTAATTGCGAGCAATCTGGTGAATTAGTGAGTCAAGCAGTCAATCAACAAACATTTAGAAAGTGCCTACTGTGTGGGTGGTGGGGTCATCAAAAACGAAATCTAGCATCTTTGGAATCCCAAGCCTGGCTGCAAGCTCTCAGTCACCACCAGGTTTCACTTCATACTGTTAACAGCGCCTTGATAATGTGTACCATTGCTGGCAGAGAAGGACAAGGGAGAAATAATTCTCTTTCTAAGGAGTCTGGACAACTTTATTAATACACTGAAGCAGCTCATCTTAACTTGGCAAGTACAGCACTGTTATTCTTTCAATTAATAAGATAGGAGCAGAAAGAAATCCTTGCCCAGGCATAAGAATGGATAAACCTCCCCCCAACACATTCCCAGGGAACTGCCATCAGACTCAGTGCAATTCCAAGCCACAAATCACATCATATCCAGGTAGAAGCTTTGCCTGGCCACGTGGTGGTATTGGCGTGTCCACAGAAGTTCAGTTAGCACTCAGTAATAGCTCGCATTTCCATGGCACACGAAGGTGCGCAAAGCCCTATTCCCAGAACCACCCTGGTAAGAGGTAGGGGGGCCAAGTATTAGTGCCCCCATTTTAGAAATGAGCAAAGGGGGGCTGTGAGATGGAAGGTGACTTGCCAAAGATGGCAAAGCGAATAAGTAAGCACATGAGGTAGGATTCAAAGTCAGGTCTCCTTACTCTATATCCAGCACCTTCTCCCACACCTGGCTGCCTCTGGGGGCTGGTATTTATAGTCTAATCTAAGGTTCACAAAATGCTCTACATGAATTCTCCCATTTGACCAACCTGATATCCCTGAGAGAGGTATTAGGGGTATTCTCCCCAATTTTACAGATAATGAAACTGAGGCTTAGGGTGGTTGATATGTGTCCATGGGCACAGAACTAGTAAATACTGGAGGATGATGCCACCCTTCATCTCTCCTGGTTCCAAATGTGCTACCCCCCCCCCCTCCTTTCAGCTATATCTGGCTCCATAGAAATGGTCTTTGCTTAATGACTACAGTCATAAAGAAAAAAGACCAAGAAAAAATAAGGAGGAAATGTCTAGAGTTCTGGGGAAAGCTTTCAGAGTAATGACCTCTATGGAAGAAAATGCAGGAAAATGCAATTGACAAGGGCCATTGACTCTGTGGGAGACTGGAAGGAAAGGAGTCAGGAACAGCTTCAAGGGAAAGAGGCTAGGGCAAGAAGGATGAGAAAAGATGATGATACCCCCCGCCCCCAGAACTCGCTTGGACTTATTTGAGGTTAATAAAGAGGGAAAGGGAGGGGACACAGTCAATTACCATCTATGGAGCAGAAAAACTAAAAATAGCTTCCAGAAAATTTGGAGAGAAAACAACAGGCATAGGTCTATGGCAAAGGGAGCCCTAGGCATGGCCAGCAAAGGATGAGGCAAAAAGCACAAGTAACAAAGAGAAAGGCTCTAAACCCTCAAGATAAAGCTAGAGTTCTACTACAAGTAAACACCAACAGCTAATATTTTAGTAGAAAGCATCACACTAAAAGGAAACAAAATAAGGTGGATAGAACATTGGACTTGGGAGACAGGAAGACCTGGGTTCAAATTCTGCCTCAGACACTGTGTGACTGGGTAAATTATTCACCACTCTGTGACTTAGTTTCCCTATCTATAAAATAAAAAGTTTGGACTAAACAAACTGAGTGTCCTCTAGCTCTGAATCTATGATCTTATAAACAGGGTCCAGTTCTCGTCTTCCCTACCAAGGAATAGTAGGACCTTATTTTACATGGACTCTACATATGTGAATTTAGGTATACATAATCAGCAATCAAAAAATAAAGACAGAAAATACATAAAAGTTTTTAATAACATGCTAAATCTGAGTCATTTGGCAGAAAATCTGGCAGCAGCTCACCCAATCACATTCATTCCCATTCTGAGAAGTGTTAGTGAGAGTCATCACACTATTTTGTGCCAAACATTAGCTCCTGCATCAATATTTGTCTGGAGTTCTCTTTCTTGTAACAAGTTGTGTCTTCATCAGAGCAGGGCTTCTCCTTGTTTCATTAATGCTATTTCGTTATTAATAACGGTCTCAGAATACAAGAGTAGTGATGTTGGGAGCTCTGATAATCCTAAGAAAAGTGCCTAGATATGTATGTATAAGAAATATTCAAGTAAGGAGTTTCACCATTACACATAATTTTCAACTTACACGGAAGGTCTTGGAACACATGGGTCACATAAAACAAAGTCGTATTGTATATTTTCCTTTCATTGCAATCTAAAGCTCTTTGGTTATATTCGAGACCATCCCAGTCCACCATATTCCATAACAACAGAAAGATGAAATGTGAGCAAGCTGATATGCTTATCAACAGAAGCAAAATGAAAAAAAAAATAAAATAAACAAACTCTACAGGAGATTCGGGCCCCCCAAAAAAGGCCCCATGAAGTCAGAAGAGCAGCGATTGGTGCTTTTGAGAAACATACAAATGGTCATTAGGCAAATACAGGAGGAAAAAATGGAAAGGAAAAACCCAAGCTGAATGCCTTAGACCAACAGATTGAAGGAGTCTGCAATAATTTTTCAGTGGATATGGAAAGTTACAAAAGGGAGGTCCAGAATGGTCTGATTCCTGTGTCACTGACACTAGCACTGCACAGACATGGAAAGTACTGAGGAATTCTCTGAGTGTGCTACACTTGAAGAATTGGAGTCCAAATGAATCACACACTGAGTGGCAAAGGCATGAATTCAATCCTTTGCAGAATTTCAGTGAAATAAAACAAACAAACAAAAAAAAAGTTTCATGATCAAAAATCTGTTACCCTAAGAACTACATATCCCAAGAACCCACTGACTTCCTATCATTACGTACTTCCTGTAGACAAAGGATAAAGGGTATGGGCTTTGGAGGCTCCCTCTCTCTGATGTAGAATCAGCATTGATGGTGGAGAGTGGGGTTGACTAAAAAATGGCTAACCAGCCATGGGCATGTGGTCTTTATTTTGAATCTTCTTTATTCCATGATTTCTGATTATCATTAATAAATATCTTAAAATATTATTATTGAGATTTAATTTTAACTTTTACATTGAAAAGATATTTTATTTAACTAATTAAAAAAATAGCTGGTCCTAGTCCTCCCCAACAGGCTGAGATATTATTTCTTCCCACAACAACAAAAAAGAGAAATAAGTGAATAGACTTAGGAATAAACTTGTTTTCCCAACTATTTTACTGACCATAAGAGCTACTAACAAAAGTAAAAAGGGACTGGGGAACTCACTTCCACCATTATGGAGGGCAAGTAGGTCTTAACAGTGACTTAAAGAGGGTATAGGAAGTCAAGTAACTGATAATAATAATAATAATAATAATAATAATAATAATAAGGGGCAGGGAAAGAAAAGCATCTACTCTTCAGGTTATATGAGAAAACAAATATTCTTTGGGGAGGAAATGGAGGACTTCAAATTAAAAACAAAGTAGAAAAAAGGTGAGAAAAGGAGTATTCTTCTCCATGACAAGAAGGTAAAAAGTAGAAGAAGATGCTGAAGAGTAGGATGGAAACCATCAAGCACTTGATGCCGAGTAATGAGCTTGAAGTTCTTACTGTAGAGGAGCATGTTGGATCAGCATGTTATAGAGATGCTATATATATATGAAGAGGAAACTGATTCATTGTCCATTGCTTAGAGAATGGATGAACAAGTTTAAGTACATAGTTGTAATTGAATATCATTGCTCCATAAGAAATGAAGAAAAGGATTTAGAAAATCTAGAAGGACTTACATGAACTGATGCAAAGTAAAGTAAACAGAACCAGAAAAATAAAGTAGACAGAAACAGAAACACTATATAATTATCAACTGTGAAGGACTAAACTATTATCAGCAAAGCAAGTTTCCAAAATAGCTCTAAAGAACTTGAGATGAAAAAAGCTCTTCACAGTCAAAGAAGGACCTGTTAAAGTCTGAGTACAGATCAAAGCAGACCATCTTCCACTTTACTTCCTTCATGAGATTTTTATTGTATATAATGATATGTGTCTTCTATAATGACATGAGCAATATGGAATATGTGAAAGTACAGGTATAACCTATATCAGAATATTAACTGTCTCAGGGAAAGGGGAGTGAGAGAGCGAGAGAAAATCTGAATTTAAAAGTTTTAGAAAACAATTTTCAAAAGTTGCTTCCAACCCAGAGACAGGAAGTCCTGGGTTTAAATCTGACCTCAGACACTTCCCAGCTGTGTGACCCTGGGCAAGTCACTTAACCCCCATTCCATTGCCTATCCCTTACTGCTCTTCGGCCTTAGAAGCAATACACAGTATTGATTCTAAGATGGAAGGTAAGGGTTTATATAGAAAATTGTTTCTACTGAAAAATTAAAAAAGGAAAAATAATTCAAAAAGAAATATACATTAAGAGCCATGTCCAATGGTAACACAAGATGAGAAGGCAAGGAAAGGAGTTATGACCTGCAGCTCTGAAGAAATTGCTCAGATCCATCTAAAATAGATACTGCCAAAAAAAATAAATAAATGAAATAAAATAAAATAAAAATAAAATTAGGGTTAAATATTTAAAATAATAATAATAATATAGATACTGCCCATTACTTCTATGAACTGGAACTTCATGAAAGTAGGTACTCCCTTCAGTGGTAGAGGCTCACGAGCCATTCTCATCATCTCATGTGATGCTTGTCTGGGTCCCTCCTAGATCCTCCATCATGGATCTGTCCAAAGGAGTGAATGCTTTCCTCTTAGTCTTCAGAATTTCATGAGTACCACTTTTGCCCTCAGATTGTGCTTCTGTGATCCAGTGCTCTCTCTAAACTGCCAGCTCATCGGTTTGATGCTAAGTACTGCACATAAGTCATCTTTGGTAAGAGGCTACATCCTACTTAACACCCACCATGTGTCTTTCCACTGCCCTTTGAGTCACCTGCAATTTTGATTCTTTAATGATTATGAGATTCTATGAATCAGAACCATCGAACACTCCCAGGAGATTATTGTAGTTAAGATGATGGATTGCAGAGGGGGACTTTTTGATCAAGGGACTATTACAAGGACTATGCCATCTCTTATGTATGACCCAACCTCCCCTCTTCACCTTAAGTCAGTTCTGGACCCAGAGATCACTTGTCCTTCTAAGTAAATAAACCAGCACAGACAGCATCTGTTTAATGGTAGAACGCATCAGCAGCTGGGAGGAAAGAGACCATCTAATTCTCCATTTCTATGAAAATTCTGGTTTCCCTGAAAACTAACAATTTAATTATTTTATGATTCTAGGCAACTAGAGTCCAGGTTAATTTGTAACACTGGGTCAGACACTGAAAGTAAGTAGCCAGAGGCAGTATCCATATTTACTGATACAAGTCACTGTGGCCAAGACATTTTACCCAACTTAAAATGTATTAATTAAATAGAACTATAATAAAATGGACCACAGGAGTAGTGACCTTTGGTTAGATATAATGGTGATTGTCCGCAGCGGGCCATTCGGCAACAGTGAAATGTAAGCCTATGGTTTACTCTGGAAGTTGTTCTTTTGTCAATTAATCATGTCTGACTTTTCATGATACCATTTGGGTTTGGGGTAGGGTTTTTTGGCAAAGGCACTGGAGGGGTTTGCCATTTCTCACTCTAACTCATCTTACAGGGGAATAACTGAAGCAAACAGGATTAAATGGCTTGTCCAGGGTTACACAGCTAGTGTCTGAGACTGGATTTGAACTTGGGTTCTCTTGACCCCAGGGATAGTGCCCTTGTCTTCAAAATATGAGACAATAAATCAATAGGACTCCCCTGATGGTAGTAACAATCTTAAAAAAGCATCTGTTAAACCAAAAAACAGTATGGAAGAAAATACAGTTTCTAAGAGAAGTAGAATCATGTCAAGGCTCCTCTCCTTTGTGTCTATTATTTTCCTTCTTGGGGCTTTCTTTAGTCTGGTTCTCTTGGCCTTGAATCAAATATTTCCCTGGGGTATACCTTCTTAAGTTAAAAAGTGAAACAGGGATTTGTCAAAGTCCCAAAATTTACCCAACCATATGCATGCATGAACACATCTTCTGACAAGGAAACATACGTGATCCCTGTTGGGAAATATTCAGATCTGCTCTGCCTAAATGTAGAACCCCCATCCAGCCCAGAAGTGTCAGTGTGCTCTGAAACGTCAAGTTATCTGGCTTGGGCTAAAAAGATGAATTGTCAAAACCAAATTCTTAAGAGGCACTTCTGCTACTCTAAAAGATATGGGCAATCCTATAAACTAGAACTTTATACTGTAAAAGCCTATAGCTGAGATCATAGGCAAGGCTTTGTTTTTATCCCCAGCACAAAGAAAGTGCCTCAATCGATCAATAGATTCCTGTGGGATTGCAGAATGTCGAGCTCAGAGATCACCTACTTCATCCTTTTCATTTTTTGGATGAGGCAACTGAGTCCTGGAAACATTCATAAATACTTGGTGGTTGACTGATTGCTCAAGATCTAAACATTCCCAATGAGCCAGATTGAAAGTGGTAAAGGCAGGACTCAAATTCAGGACCTCTGACTCCAAATGAGATGCTATTTCTGCTGGCAGCTAGCGCAGAGGATTGAGCCCTGGACTTTGAGTCAGGAGGATTCATCTTCATGAGTTCAAATCTGGCCTCAGAGACTTACTAGCTATGTGACTCTAGAAAAGTCAATCCTGTTTGCCTCCTATAAAATGAGCTGAGGAGGAAATGGTAAACCATTCTGCTGCACTCAGGCTAGAGAACTTTACTCTGGTGAGAGGCAATGACCACAACAAGCTAATTAATTCATCCTTGGGCAGGAGTTTACAATCTTCTTACCCCCAAAAGAGTTAAAGGTCTCTAGGATTCCAAATGGCATTTCTTAGATCAGCATGACAACCATAACAGGCACAGGCATAAACATAATAACAAGGACAAAAGAAGAAGAAGAAAAGCTTGTATCCCTTACTGTCAAAATGCCTTTCCTGAGATGAGAATTGGAAATGGGAAGCAAGAAACCTACTAAACACATTTTCTCCTCTGGCTATTGAGGCTGGCAGGATGGGATCCCACCTCAGCCCTGCCCAACTGGCGCTCTCCTCATTGACGTAAGTGTTTCTCATGACTAGCCTTCACAGCAGAAACCAGTCCAAGATCATATTGAAACTGTAATTAAAAAATGTTTGATAGTCTCGGGCCGGGCAGGTTTGAAAGGAGTCAGCCTTATTGCTGCCTTCTACCAGGGTCCTCAAATAGCAGTCCGACTAGCTGGGGATTTTTCATTTTAGAAGAGGTTTGGGCTGGGCTAAGTACGACCCTGCAGCCATCTGAGATAAGGAATAAAAAAATAAAGAAACTCAGGATAGAGGAATGATTTCCAAATGAAAATTCATCACTTCAGTTGTTCCACATGAGGCAAACTTGAATCCAAAATGAATGAGTGTGATCTGGCCCAAGATTAGCTAAAGAAAAGTCTTTAGAGTATCTGGCCAAGTTCAGAAGTCCATAACAAAACCCAAAATCCAAAAGAAATTAGCAATACCATTTTGTAGTTTTTGTTCTGTTACACTAAGGAAATACCTGAGAAATTCAGCAAAACCTCAGTCTACCTAATCATAATTAAAAACCGTGCCACATGAGGACTCACTCGTAGCCTCTCACCTTTTGTTCGACCTTCAGAAACTGGGCCAGCTCTTCCACGGTCAAGTGGTCCTTCTTGTCACTGTAGTTCAAGAGAAGCAAGTACAGGTCCCGTCTCAGAGACATCATTTTGTAAAAAACACAGAACTCTTCAAACGTCAGAGTCCCCTGATTCTCATCAGTGTCGGCTTCCTGAAACGGGGAATAAAAACAGACCAGTGAGGAGAAAGGATGATCTGGTTGGGACTGAGCCAAAGCACACACCTTCAGGAGGATGCTGAGCCTGGGAACGAGGGTGAAAGGGCTCCTCTATTTCATCAGCTTCTGAAGGAAAGACAGATTTGAAATGGAAGGGCGGGGGAATGGGGAGGAAGTGGTCAGAGTCCTTCGTTAACAGCCTAGGATTGCGGGGGTCTTAATGCTCTCCTTCCATGGACAAGATTGAAGTTTCCATAGGGAATGGTTTCGCTTTGTTTACAGTGTTTTGTGGAAAACCACGTAAACTCATTCACAAAGATATTAAATGTCAGAGGTGGATTTTGAACCCAGTTCTTTGGACTCCAAAGCCAGTGGGTTTTTGCTTTTTTCATTCTTCTTTGGGGATCTCATTTTTCAATCAGAAATTTTTATAATGAAATAAAAATTAGCCTTCGCCTGTGTAAGAAAGAATCTTCTGTATTCTGTTCCAAGTGGCCTTCGGTCAAAGCTATAACCAATACAAGGTAACCAGGGCTTTGTCCCTGGGTGTGACCATCTGGAGGGGAAGCCTGTTTCCTCCCAAAGGCAACCTCCATCTCCAGGTCCAGCTCTAGTCCTTTGCTGACCCATGGCGCCACAAGGCACAGCTGCCAAGGTTCCCAACATCCAGGGTCTACCTTAATCAACTAGGAGGCAGAGCAAATAAAAGGATTGGCTTCTGAGACGAAAAGACTCAGATCCCAAAGCTGACTGGCTGTATGGCCCTGGTGAAGTCTCTCTGTCTCTCTCTGCCTCCGTTTTATCATCTTTAAAAGTGAACTCAGTGGCCTCTAAGGTCAGGATCTACCATCTCTAAATTCAGGCCATTCTGGCCGCTCAGTCCCTGTGGGAACCCTCAGAGGCAGACAACCCCTTCTCCCAGAGCAATCGTTGATACTGGTGGATTATTCTATGCAACCCTACTGCCCACCTCCCTAGTCTGAATCGGAACCCGGCAGAAGTCCTCATTCTTCTTCCCACAGGACAGGCTGAATCAGAGCACACAGAAAATAGTTTTGAAGAACTTGTAAATGGATCACTTACATCAAATTGCTTATCTTCTCAAGGAAGGAGGAGGAGGAGGAGGAGAAAATGAGGAACTCAATATTTTTGTAATGAATGCTAAATCTTTTTTTAACCCTTACTTCCTGTGTTAGAATCAATCATCTGTATTGGTTCCAAGGCAGAAGAGCAGAAGGGCTAAGCAATGGGGGTTAAGTGACTTGCCCAGGATCACACAGCAAGGAAGTATCTGAGGCCAGATTTGAAACCAGGACCTGACTCTCAATCCACTGAGCTACCCAGCTGCCCCTTTTTTTTTCAATTTTAAAAGAACCAGGTCACTATCTGCCACCATCAACAATGACAACTAAAAAAATGAGCATTTTGTGATGGGTTCTCAATTGAAATGGGGGACAAAATATGGAATTTCTGAAAGCTTTGGGGTACAAAAAAGGTTTCCTTATCACGTAGTCAAAAACAAACAAGCCCTTGGAGAAGGACTTCCATCGCTGTAGAGTCTTACACGAGGCTGGCTGTTAATATCAACACCTATTTTTTTTTTTTTGGCCAATAGCCTATGAAGGAATTTGAGTCAAGTCCACTTGATAAATGGGGGTAGTCATGCTCTAAATCCTGGAAGCTGGGTCTGCCGGCCATCTCTCTGCTAAGGTTCTTCCCTCCCACTCCAAAAAATGATTTTGTACATGACAACAGCCCAAATGCAGCCAGAATGCAGATCACACGTTGTGTGCTCTCGGGGAAGGAGACCGAACCTGGGCCAAGATGCTCTGATGCTTCCCTGACAGATTAGACACTTGAAAACCGTAAGGTCTCACAAAATCTTGTTCAGAAAAGTGGGCACGGAGAGCAGCGGCCCCTTTCCATAGCTGAGGGGCTGTCATGGAAGAAGCTTAGATTCAGCCTGCTCAGCCGCAGAGGAAAGAGCTAGCTGCCATGGGAAGATGACCCAGGGAAGCAGATTGGGGATGGCAAAGCTTCTCAGACACTGGAGCTGACCGGAAGGGAAGTGGGCAGCCCCAAGAGAAGTTTGATCTCATAGCCAAGGCTGGACGGGCACCTCTCAAGCATACTGTGACTGGGATGCTCATTTGGGTGGCCGCAATCCTCACGGGCATTCAGAATGAGGCAAGACCACCATATTCATTTCCCTTTCATGGACGGCCAACGAAGGGAAAAAATTAAAACATCATTCAGCAGCAGGCTGATATTGCTGGAGAGAAAAAGGGAAAGGATTCCAATTTCTCCAACAAAGGACTCCTCTGTCCTGGAGAGGTTAATCAATGGGGGGTGCTCCAGGTGTGGGAATGCTCTCTAGCAATGCAGATAAGCAACTCACCTGGAGCTTCTGGTCTAAGAGACTCTCTTGAGGTTCGAAGAAGTTAAATGACTTGCCTAAAGCCACACAGCCAGCATATATGAAAGACAAGACTTAAGTCCAGGTCCTTCCCAGTGCAACTCCTATGCCTCATATACATGGATATACCTTAGCTCCTCGAGTGATCCCATACCAATAGCCTCATGTCTTCCTCTTTCACAACAGGGTTTACCTGAAACATTTGCCGGACTTTTCGGCGGGGCAGGTTCACATTGAGTTTATGCATCAGTTGGTGGATCTCTTCGATATTCAATAAGCCATCCCCATTCTTGTCAGCCTCTTCAAAGGTCTGCTTCACCCATGTGCAGCCCAAGTCAAGGAAATACTCGTCCAAACTCCCAGAGAGAAAGAAGAGTCCAGACAGTCCTTGACTTGCCTCTGCTCTGCTAACTGAGATCCAATTCACACCTGCCACACTCCACCAATCACACCCAGGTTATTACTTATGGCATCTCCGGCAGGGAGCGGGCAGTCACCCAGTTCATTTTCTCGATTGCTCTGGAGTCTAAGGGTCTGGGCATCCAGCTCCCAGCCTCAAGTGTCTTCTCTCCATGCTCCAGTCTCGCTCCAAGCTTACTCCCTCTCTGGCTCCTTCCTCAAGCCCAACGTCCCACCCAAAGGTCTCTCCAACCCGTGGCCTTCAGGCACAACTTCTCTCTAAGGGGTTGCTTCAGTCTCCCTCTCCCATTTCTCATATGGCAAGACCTCTCTCCAAAGGTTCTCCTAAATCAATTGATTAAAGAATAAATGCACAATAAATGTATTTTAAATGAATTAAATTAAACGAAGTTGATGGGACTACCCTTTGAAATGGCTTTAAACATGTCCCCATATTTTTCTGGAGCCCAAGGAATGATTTATCAATGCTTACATTGTAATCAATTATGGCATTTGTAGTCATTCAATACGTTTAAGTTAAAATGGAGCACTTGGTCAGGAAAACAGCCTTTCTAGAATAACATTGGGATCCTGAATGCAAGGCCAAAAACTGTGATGAGTTTCCTGTCTTCCCAAGCCTTCGGGGGGCCCGGCTTCTTTTCCTTTAGACCCCTGTAGATTTTCTAGACCATGCTGCTTCCTCTTCTCTTGCTATGGTGGATTTGCATCCCAAACTGCCATTTCTTGCCCCAGGGACTCTGGGCAAATTGCTTGATCTCTTTGGACCTCAATTTGCTAATCTATAAAATGAGAGGGGCTGGACTGAAGGGTTTTGGCCCATCCCTTCTGGTTCCAGATCCTATGATGGTAGAATGTCTAAGCATAAAGATTTGGTTTAAAACACACACACGCACGCATCCACACATAATTCTTCTTTCTAGCAATAGCCTACATATTGGAAGAATCAATTGCAAGCTGAGCGTTTGGAGATCAGAACGCTATTCTTCAAGATTAAAAAGGCATGAACTTCGGAGAAAGCACCGAGTCAATTATTCACATTGCACATGCCCAGCAAATCCAGAAGGGAAAAGCATTCTTCTGGCCACATGCAACGGAGAAGAGTTAAGATGAATAAAAGGAATGAAGAGCAGTTCTACTTCCTAGCCTGAAACTGGGAAGCCAAGTGAAAAACCCAGTGGGAGTGTTGATATCAAAGACGCTTTCATTCAGCGCACTGGGGAACACAATTCACCCAACGTTTACCAAATGCCTACTGGGTACAAGGCAGGACTCTGGGTACTAAAGGACACAAAAAACGGAAAAACCAGCACAGGCACTGGTCATAGGGAGCTCACAGCCCGAACAAGGAAAAGAAAAGCCCCTCAAAAAGGTGCCGGAAAAAAATATGAGAAGGGTGATTATAATAGCTTACATTATAAGTATTATATGTTAACAAAATATATAATATATTAATAATTACATATTGGTATAATGTTTTATTACTATTATTTTACTTTATCATAATAACAAACCTGAAAATTAGGTGCTATCATTATCATCCCCATTTTAGAGAAGAGGCAACTAAAGAAGGGAGAGGTTAAGGGACTTATTCAGGGTCACACAACTAGTAAGTGACCAAGACTGAATCTGAACTCAGGTCTTCCTGACTTTGGTTGCATTCTGGCACCATGCTGCTCTCACTAGGGGAAGTAGCTTTCAGCCAGGCCCATCCATGAAACAAGGCTTCATGGAATCACTGATCCCTGCTGTAGAACTTGAAGGGGAGGATTTCAATTGACTAAGAGATGTGGAAGGAGTGTACTCCACACAGGAGGGACAGTTGACATGACTCACACAGGCAATAAATAGGCTAAGATCAGGGGAAAAATTAGTAATCAACTTTCTATGGAATGTGAAATGCTTGAAAAGGACTAATATGGAATAAGGCTGAGAAAGGAGGTAGGAGCCAGAGGGAGGAGAGCTTTGAATGTCAGACCAAGGAATTTATTCCTATTCATTTCTTTTCCAGCAAGGTATATAGTATCATTTTTGCTTGGTTCAATGCAAATATGACTACATGGAAACACTATATTATGTTTTTTTAAACCCTTACCTTCTGTCTTAGAATCAATACTGTTTATTGGTTCCAAGACAGGAGAATGATAAGGGCTAGGCAATGGGGTTAAGTGACTCACCCAGGGTCACACAGTTAGGAAGTATCTGGGTTCAGATTTGAATCCAGGACCACCTGTCTCTATGCCTGATTGTCAATCCACTGAGCCACTGAGCTGCCCCCATATTACATTTTGATCTAAAGAATTTTCTTACCAGTTAAGATAGAGTCTTCTCTCCTATGTCCAATATCTATTTGCCATTGAAATTCTAAGTCTTGTGTGGAATTTCTGAATGAAAGAATCTAAACTGATTCTCTTCAGTTAATGTAATTAACTCTGTGTTCAATCAGGGACTTCACAGAGTCATGATAGCATACGTTAAAGTCTGGGGAAATTATGGCGACCTCCAATGTGTGTCAGGATCCCCTCTTTCATCAGACCATGACTTCAGCTGGTGATTGCGTGCCCTGATTATCTGAATTGATTCCTTTATCTTTCTACTCTCTCCTCCGGTAGCATAAAAACAAAACCTGCCAGATTTCTCGAGAGATTGTCTCTTGGGGCCTCCTGGGACCATGTTCTCTTTCTAGCTAGTATTTTTTCAGGATCATTCTATGTCGCAGCTCCTAACCTGCCAACCTTGTTAACATAAATACAGCAAGCTGTCAGTCCCTGGAAGGGAGATGCAAACAAATATAAGCACCTTCTAAAATCTATCCGTGAATCTAATAAATTGAGGGATGTGAGATCTGCAGGCACTTCAAAGGCAAAAAGTTAATGTGTCAGGGAATGGAACTCGGACAGAAGTAAAAAATAAAAACAAAACCCAGAATGCAGCGGTGAATCCTGGAGGGAAACCAAGTCATTCACTTCCCAGAAAGATGCCACTGTGACTGCTACTGGAGGGGGTGGCCAGCCTCTGGGGAGGCAGAGCAGCATTTCTGGCCACATTTTCAAGCTAACAACATCAATGTGCCTGCTGCAAGGTCTTCTTGATAGAATAGAATCTCCTTGAGGGCAGGGACTATCTCATTTCTCTCTGGCTGTGCCTGGCATGCTGCCTTCCACAGGGCAAACTTAAATTAGATAACACCGGGCAGACCTTTAAGCCAATGTTAGCAACTGTTCTTGATGCTGAGGAGTATCAAAGGCTCACTAAGAGAGATACAAAATAGAGAGAACGTAGCTGGGGTGGGAGAAGCAGAAGGAAAGGAATGAAGACTTCATAGTGAAGGGAACATTTGAGCCAAATCTTGGAGAAATGAGGGATTTCTTGGAAGCTCATTCCAGAAATGACCAAGGAATTCCCCAATCCTTCCCCAGAATGTGTGGGTGGCTGGAAAACAGACACACACACCCCTGCAGGGAAGAGGGTGTACATTGCATCCCTGAGCCCAGCTGAGTGTCCTGAAAATACTTCTTCATTCAAAAGGAACACTATAAATCCATCCCAAGTCCTACCCCAAGAGCATCTCAGGGCACACACCACCCCCTACTGACCATCTAAATGAAGGGCAGCCCAGGACACTTTTTCAACAACTTGGTATTATTTTTTTAAACTCTTATCTTCTATCTTAGAATCAATCCTGTACATTGGTTCCAAGGCAGAAGGGTGGAAAGGCTGGGCAATGGGGGTTAAATGACTTACCCAGGGCCACACAGCTAGGAAGTGTCTGAGGCCACATTTGTACCCAGGAACTTCCACCTCTAGCCCTGGCTCTCACTCCATTGAGCTACCTAGCTGCCCCTCATCATTATTTTAAATCCAAAAGGAGAGGCGCCTTCCAAACCTAGAGAATTGATTATGTGTCTTACCCATCTGCAGGACCACAAGAATTCCCTCTGTGAAGGGCATAGATACCAGGCTGAGCTTTTCTAATGGAGCAAGGGACTATTATTAATGGCATACACTGACATTTATAGAGCGCTTTAGACTCTATGGGACCATTTCTTCCCAACAATCTTTCAAGCTTGGCAGTCTATACAATTCTGTTCCCTTTATATAAATGAGGAAACTGAGGCAGGCTGACTTGCCCATAGTCATGGAGCTAGTAAGAGTCAGAACCAGGATCCCCACCCAAATCTCCTTGCAGAAGTCCAGAATTTTTGTTACTACTCTGAGTGTCCTCATTGTTGCAATTTTATGTATCTAGCAGCAGCAGAGGTAGCAGGTCTTGGATTTGAGCAGACATGGGTTTGAATCTGTCCTCAAACATTTAAAGGGGAGTGTAGGGAATAGTGAACCAATATGGTAGCTTAGTTGCAGCAAAAGCTGGCATGACTCTGAGAATTCTTTCAAACAACTATTTAACTGGGCAACCACAGCCAAATCACTAAGCCTTCTGGGCTCAGTTTCCTCATCTGCAGAATGAGTACTAGTATTGACGTTCCTTCCATTCTAAATTTAGTGTCCTATGATCTTAGCCCTTAAGTAACTATCTGTGAGCTCTTGGGCCCTAGAAAATGAGAGGTTGTGCCAAATGAGCTCTAAGGGCATAGATCTAGATTTCAGATTCTGTGGAAAGAGCCTTGCAAATTTTCAAAGCACTTGCATGAATAACTAGTATTAATATCATGTTTATCATAATGGCCCATGTGACAGTGTGACTTCCTTTGGACTGTCACTCTGCTCAGGGTCCATTCCACAGCCAAAGAAAGAGACTCCAGGCAGATTAAAGAATAAAAATAATTTTGAAAATAGATTTTTCTGTTCATTGCTTTACAGGATATGACTGAAAGTGAAAGCATCTTCAGAAAGACAAAAACACTGATGGCAGGTTCTTCATTCCTGGCCAACCAGGCTAAATGGAAGGATGGTGAGCTAAACTCTGGCTCGCCAAAGGCCAACATTTTTGGGTGCTGGCAGAAGTATGTGTCAGAGCTCAAGCAGTCTAGAGCTTTCATAGCTTCTACCCATGTTGATGATGCCAAGGACCAACAGGGAAATAGAGGTATGACAGTGGATTGAAGAAATTTTGAACCTCAGAAGTATACAAGGTGGGCTAAGCCTTCACAAGCAAATGGATGCACATTAGAGTTGAAGGATGGGGATGGGAACTTGAACTGTGATTCCATTGCAATGGAAACACCAAGGTGAAAAAACTTGTGTCAAAGCTGGCTGGGCCCTCCTGTGTGAGACAATCTTAGAGAGTTACCTAGATTTGGCCAGAATCAGAGGAAATGTTTCATAAAATAAAAATATTGTACAACATAGATAATGTTAACTTGGAGTTTTCTAGGTAAAAGTTCTCCTCAGCCTGTCAGTGAAAGCTCTCAGATTACAGGTCCTTAGAGACTTTATAAATCAAATAGATAATTACTGTGAGAAAAAGGAGATTTGAAGACAGAGAGCTAGCTCCATGGATACACATGGAGATCAAGTAGCTGCAAGGATCCCCTTTCTATTTGGGTTGCATATCATTAACCTAGAGCACTGAGAGATTGACTTGCCCAGTTGGAACTAGAACTTGAACCCATGTCTTTATTATTCCACCATACCACCTCACAAACATACACACACTAAATGGGAGCTGAAATCTCAGCAAAGGATATTGGTCATGGGTTCGCCGTCGCTTGGCAAGAGAGTCTTCGTCACTGATTCCAGCCATCAGGTACTTCAAGCCAGTGATCCAGGTCCTTGCCTCCTCTGGGTTGGAGGTGATAAGGTCCAGTGACTCCATGTGGTTTCCATGGTAGATGGTGAAACAGCAGCTTGGGTCAAAGCTCCCCTCAGCCTGTCGGTGGAAGATCTCTGATTGCCGGCCCTCAGTGACTTTGTAAATTGAATCAATGATTACTGTGAAGGAAAGAAGATTCAGAGTAAAGAGCTAGTGAGGATACGCATGGAGATCAGGTCACTGCTAGTGGGTCCATGCTAGCTGGGAGGAAACAAAATGGCACAGTGTCACACCCTTGGAAAGGTCTCCCAAAGAGGAGGAGCAAGGAATCTAAGGTAGCCTTGAAAGACACTTCATTCAGTAGAAACCAAAGCTAAGCAATAGAATATTACTGGTAAACCCACTGGGTTCAACCACCATCAGAGGAAAGCCAATAATAAAAAAAAGCAATTGGTAAAAATCATCAATATACTGTATGGAAAAGACACTGGACTTGTGGTTCTACTGGCATAGGAAACTCCCAGAGGAGGAAACTCTACACCAGGGCAGGGCAGCACCTTCTCTGTAGCTTATAGCCTTAAAGATTTAAGTGGGGCACTGAGAAACTAGGTGAATTCCCCAGTGTCACACAGAAAATATGTGTAGAGACAGGATCTGAACCCAGGTCCTCCTAGGTTCAAGGGCAATTCTCTATCTATTCTCATACACTACTAGAGCAAATATCTATCTCACTCATACATAGACTAGTTTAAGGGGGAGGGCAGAAGGCTCCAAGAGGAGGCTTCTACAGCCCACTCTTCCAACTTCTGTCAACTTAATTCATGGAATCTCAGCATGGAAGAATAAAGCTCACTGAAAAACAGAGGAGGGACTTGGCTTTCTGAAAGATTTTCTCCATGAAAATCTTAGTTCTATAGAAAAACAGGGAGTATGCCGGGCTAATCTTCTCAATGAAATGCTGGTTGTTATTCTATAATATTTAGGCCGGTTTCTCAGCAGTTCTTGGCCTTTTGTGGGTCACAGACCCCTTTGGCAACCAAGCGAAGCCTACAGATGTCTTCTCTGAGAACATTTTGTTGTTCGTAAGCATAATTGAATAAAGTCATCCATTTCGGTTAGAAGTCAGTAAAAATAAAAATGGAACTTTTCCCCCATCCAAGTTCACAGACTTATCCGTGGATCCTTTGGGAGGCTATGGATACCAAGTTAAAAACTCCTGCTCTCTATTTAATCAAGTCTCGAGGGTCTTTTAGATAGGCACTGTGGCTCTCCTGAAACTAGAAAAAGGCAGACTATAAAACACAAAGCCTGGACTATTCTGGCAGTCTGGGAAATAATTCTAGGTATGCCTTAAAAAACCATAACCTCAACAACAATGCAACAGCAACTCTTTTATCCAACCCTCTGGCACCATTCTGAAAATTTCCAAACTCACATTTTATTTTTGCTGAACAATTACATCCCGACGTACCTGTTTCTCCTTCCTACTTTCTCGACCCATACAATTAGCATTATTGTTCTATCTTGTTATTACCAGCCTACCTATCCCAGAGGCAAAGGGGCAATCAAATAACCTATTATTTTCCATCAGTCAATATTTCCGTGAATCCAAAGGCTATATACGATGCATCTTAACAAAACTGTTTGCTAAAGAAAAATAGCAAAGCCAAAGAAATTCACACTTAGAGCATTCCCACAATGTTTGGGGAGTTTTTTTCATTAATAAAAGGGGGGGCCATGACCAATTGAGCCCATTTCCATTAACCAGATCTAAAGTCTGGAAAAATATGCCACACATGACTCTTCTATCCTAGAGGTTCTTAATCTGGAAAGCTTTGAACATGGGGTTTCTTAAAATATATTTTGATAAATATATTTCTAATATAATTAGTTGTCCGTGTAATTCTATATATTTTTATCTTGCATATTTAAAGCCCTGGAAAAGAGTCCATAGGCTTCACCAGAGGCTCCACGAACCCACAAAGGCTTGGGAATTATTACTCTAGTACTCTCCCCAGACAGAAAATGAACTCAAAAGTTCAACATTACTTTTTGCCTTCTCGCTTTTCCGTGAGGGTCGCCATCGCAGCCGGGTGCGGTGCTCATCCAGGTAAAAGAGCCGAACGAGGCCTTTGCTTCCACTCTTCAGTTTGATCATCTGGGTCCCAGACTGCATTACGCTCATGCATCTTTCAACTGGAAAAGAGATGACGATACATTCAACTCCTGCTCAGCTTAAGACACACGATGCCTACCAGATATCTCGAGGTCAGACAAAACATTGGATTGGCAGCCAAAGGAGCCAAGATAAAAAGACAAGTTTGGTTCAGACACATAACAGTTACCAGAAATCTTGCATCACAAAACATGGGATTGGCAACCAAGGGCACCAAGAACTGAAAAACAACTTTGATTCAGGAGACTGAGAAAACTGAACTGTTACAGAAATATGTGATCTAACATTAAGGCAGACCGTGGATGCAATCCTCCGCTTTAAGAAAACACACTCATCATGATGATGATTTCAAAAACCTGTCCTTTGTTATGTGAAATGTCATGTTTTCTATTAGGAGACTCAGTTGATTTGCCTTTGTAATTTCAATTTCTATTCATTAAAAACAGGCTCTCCCAAAGTATTCTTAATTTTAAAATAGGCAGCTCTAAAAAGTGTCATGATTTTAATTCTTCTAAAATTACATTTCACAACCATAATTGAAGGTCTCACAAACTGAAATAGAATAATATTTACTGGATTCAATTTGTTAGAAATTATTAATTACTCCAAAACAGAAGATGGGACTCATTGGAAAAGACCCTGATGTTGAGGAAGACGGAAGGCAAAAGGAGCAGGAAATGGCAGAAGATGAGATGGATGAATGAATGGCATCATGGAAGCAACAAACATGAGTTCGAGCAGACTTCGGGGATGGTGGAGCATAGAAGGGCTGTTGTGTTATGGGTCTATGGAGTCACAAGAGTCAGCCGTGACTGAGTGACCAAACAACAGCTAAGGTGCACAGGCGTGACTGTCTGCATCAGTAGAGACAACACCCAAAGAGAGAAACGAGAACCAAGTGGAGGCTGACAGAAGCATCTTGGCAGGGTTCAGAAATTAGTTAAGAAGAAGGACGGAGAGCCAAAGTGATGAAAGCCTGGACTCAGAGGGAAGATTGAGCATCACCTGGCAGGAAGTCAACAAACACTGAGTAAGACTCAGTGGCCCTGCAGGTGGATACAAAGATGAAATGGTCCTGGCCCCCAAGAAACGGACATGTTTCAGGGGAGACAATGTACACATATATGCATTTATACACACATTTATGTTTGTGTGTGTGTATATATGTATACACAAATATATAGAATATCCATAGCAATTCCTGGGAGGGAGGTGCTGCTATTATTAGCTAATACTATTAACTGGTAAAGAAATTGAGGCACAGACGAGTCGAGTGACTTGGCCAGGGTCACACAGCTAGTAAGGATCTGAGGCAAAAGTCATATATATCTGTATATATGTATGTGTGTATATGTATATATACCAAAACCATGCAATAATCACAAAGACATATGCACATGGTAGTTCTTGACACAGAATCTGGTTTCCTTTTTCTTTCTACTAGAATATAAGTTCCTTGAGGTTCTGGATTGTTTTTTGGGGGCTTGTATTCTCCATGCCTTCAGGGCACGTGGTTTCCTTCTAAATCCAGACCTGTGATTTCATCAGTGCAGTGTAAGTGACAGGAGTCTGGGTGCTGTCCAAGGTTCCCTCAGTTAAGTCCCAGGCAGAATTTGAAAACAGATATTCCAGTCTCTGAGGCCAACTTTCTCTCCTCTCTGCCCAGATGCCTGGCCCTCTGCACAAAGTAGGAGCTGAATAAATGCATGTTCACTTTCCATTGGTTTTCCTCATCAAGATCCTTACAACTGGTCGCTCAACATTTAGTACAGGAAGAATCTTGAGAAAATGCAATAGAAGTGACATTTCTTGAGCACTAATTAGGCAAAGATGGATAGCTAGATGGCCTAGTGGATAGAGCAACAGGCTTTAAGTCAAGAAGATTTATCATCCTTAGTTCAAGTCTGACATTTAATAGCTATGTGACCCTGGTCAAGTCATTTAATCTTGCTTGCCTCAGTTTCCTCATCTTTTTGAATGAGATGGAGAAGGAAAGGGCAAATTCAGACACAACTGAAAATGACTGAACAACTAGGCAGAGGACCTGGCACTTGCTGCTGCATCCTGTCTTAGGGAGACCAAAGATGGCCTCTCCATCCATGAGGGTAATTTTTCTTTTCCATCCCTTAAGAGAGAAGTATCAGAGACTCAGTGAGCCATTCCTACGGAGAGGAAGAAACAGGCAAAATGCTGCTATTCATTCATGAACCTATTTACTCATCTATGAAGCTTAACTAAAATGAGTCTACTTTTAAAAGCTAATTTCATTAGTCTGAGTCTCCTTCCAAGTGAAATCCCAGGATTTTATACAACGGAATCCAATACCTCCATGATAGTGTGAGTAATCGCTGTCCAATGCACGGAATCATCACCAGCTCCTCTGACTCAGCACATTGACCCAGCCACAGAGGGTCCCCGAGCCAGCGCTCCAGTGTCATGTCATAATAGACAGATCACTCAAGAAGCCTGTATAGCAGGCAAGCGTGCAAGATCGTAATGTTTTCAGGACGGTGAAACACCAGATTGCTCAGTACGGATTTATTGGCTGCTTCTAAAACATAATAATGTGGTGTTTGTCTACAGTCAAATGGAATCACAGGGTTGAAGAGAATCTTGAGAAGGCAGCAGATTTATCCCTCCTTCTCCGGGGGGTTCACCAGCATCTGAGCTTGCCAAGTGTATTCAAAAAAAGGTCCTGTAGAGTAAACATAAATAAAACAAGCTGCTCGTGTAGGTAATGGGTTCCCCATCACTAAAGGGCTCCAAGGGCAGGTTGTATGATGATTTATGAGATGGCTAAAAAGGAAAAATCTCTGCTTTGAGTGCAGATGAGAGGAAATGAATGCAGAGATTACTTCTAACTCAAAGGGCTTTTATTCCAAAAGTGTTCCCCAAGCTCAACTTCCTTTGGCCAACACTTAATGTTGTAAGAGCAGGATTTGAGTTTGTGGCACCTCAGGTCCGAGCAGACCTGAATCTCTCTTCTGATATTAACAAAGATGTCAGGCAACAACGAGTCTTTTGCTGGGAAACTCCACAGCTGGTCCTCTGGACTAATCTCTGGGCTGGCTCTTGGATGATCTGGAGCAAGGCGAGAATACCTCTTCTCACCACGAGATCTCAGGTCCAAAAGCCCCTCCTCTTCCCGGGCTCTCTCCCAGGTCTCCTTGGTTCCCTCCTAGGCTCCTTTGCTCCCAACTCTAAGGGTCCACTTCGGTCAATCAAAACCCTCTCAACATTCTGAACCTCTTGCTCTTACAACATCCACTGTCAAAGGGAACTGATTTGTGAGATTTCATCTAAATTCTTTATGTTCCTTATTAATCCAATGTCTCCATATTGGGTCTCCAGTGGATGTGAAGAAGACCCAGCTATCTGCTGAAAAATCCTTCTCTTCTATCCTCCAAGGCCATCTGATCTTTCTTCTGAGTAGTCAGTAGTTGAGTACTGACCAAGGACAGACTGCCTGGACTGTGCCAGAGTAATTCCAGATGTTCTTCACCTCTTTCCTTGGTTGTAGAACATTTATCGGGAAGATTGAAAATAACTTCTCTAAGAAACGCCATCACGAAGTGTCGAACAAAAGTATCTCAAATCAAGGAGGTGACTGAAAAACTGAAAAATCTAACAAAAATATTTTATTTCAAGAAGTGTTCCCTGAGCAAGGACATTGAGGACTTCCGAGCCCAGATCAAAATGAAGATAGAATTAGTCAGAAGAAGGAAGAACCTGGCTCAAGAAGTAGGGAAGTCAGTAAAGAAAACTACAATGGAAAAGGCTTTGAGAAGTTCATGGGTAGTGCCCCGGAAAGTAAAGGAAGATGGGCAAGAAGATGACCATGATTTTGAGCTTTTTATATGAGCCCAGTTTATACCACTGCCAAAAGACTCATGAGAAAAGGAGTCAGCACGCTCACCAATTCCTCTCTGATGGGACAGACACAAAACAGTCATGCTGATTTTTAGAGCCAAGGTTGGTAAACTAGTCATTAAAAGGAGTGATTTTCTTTTGATTGTTTTCATATTTCCACTGCCCATACTATGATTCAATAGATGGTCTGGCATAGTGAATAAAAAACAAGGCTGAGAAACCAGAAAGACCTGAGTTCAAATCTCACCTCTAATATTTAGCAGTTATGTGACTCTGGCCAAGTGATTCAAGAATTCTATGTAGGAGAAGAGTTGCAATTTCTTTCAAGAAGTCCCTTGTACATTATATTCGACCCCCATTTGTTATCATTGTTCTTCAGATATGTCAGTCATGTCCAAGTCTTCGTGACCCTATTTGGGGCTTTCTTGGAAAAGATACTACAGTAGATTGCCATTTATTTTTCTACTTCATTTTACAGATGAGGAAACTGAGGCCAATAGGGTTAAGTGACTTATCCAGGATCATACAGCTCATATGTATCTGAGGTCAGATTTGAATTCATCTTCCTGTCTCCAGGTTCAGTACTCTCATTACCATACAGAAACAAAAGCTTCCCAGAGGCAGCCTACAGCATGATTTCTTCTCCCATAAAAGGCCTGTGAATGGATGACCATAAAAATGTTGTTTTCCAGTCTTATCTTACTCTTTAGGACCTCATGAACTATAGCATGACAATAATGTCAATGGGTTTTCTTGGGAAGGATACTGTAGTGGTTCATCATTTCCTTCTCCAGTCTATTAAGGCAAACACAGGTTAGGTGACTTACCTAGGGACACACAGCTATTAAGTGTTAGATTTGAACTTTGGAGTCTTCCTGACTCCAGGTCCAACATTCTATCCACTAAGCCACCTAGCTGCCTCCTATAAAAACATCCCTTGCATTATTCTACAGATATAACTTCTCTGTCCTACTCTTTACCAAAATGCTACTCAGAATGGAAAAATATAAAAAATAATAATTGCAAAATAATACTAGCAGGTGACAAGTACCTAGCACATGAAGCTTCACAATGCACTTTACAAATACATTATCACATATTTTCCTTACAATAACCCTGTGGTGTTATTATCTCCATTTTACAGATGAAGAGCCTGAGGCTGAGAAACATTAAAGTGACTTGACAAGGGAGAGAAGGAAGGAGAGAGACAATTTGGACCTTAAAATTTCATAAAATGTATTAAAACTGTTTTTACATGTAATTGGGAAAAAATAAAATATTAAATAAAAAACAAAAAAGTGATTCACCCAGGGGCACACATCTAGTAAGTATCTGAGGTAGGATTTGAATTCTGGTCTTCTGACTCCAAGATCAGTGCTTGTTTTCCTCCAAGTCATTTAGTCATTTTAAGCCTTGGTCTAATAAACATTTTAGCTGACCTTTCAGGGATTAATGAATTGCTTACTCCCCAGATTAGGCACACTTGGGAGGTATCAACATGTCCCAATAATTAATTCATTTGCCTTCATTTCTAAGAAAATGTGGAATAATTCATATGTCATTCCTTCTCAAAGGAAGGAGAAGGGCAGCACCTAAAAGCTCCCATTGGCTACTTTACAATAACATCAAGGATTCAGATCTGCCCACAGTTTGCCCTCAGCAAACATTAGGATCTCCTGGGTACTGTAATAAAGGAGTTACTCTGTTTTCTATTGATTAGTACTGATGGCTAATGAATCAGAAATTTTGCCTACCCTCCTCTCTCAATATTTCCCATTTTCCACCCTCTCCCTCCTGCCTCCCTTCCCCTCCCCCCTCTTAGTCAGTCACCTTCTAAGTAACTCAAGGTGAACTATGAGGGTTAGAGAAGATACTCTCTCTTTCTCAAGTAAGGAGGTTTATTGGGGAAGATAGGACAAGGATAGAAGATGAGGTAAGAGGGATGGGGATTTCCCTGATCTATACAAGGAGTTAGGAGGGTATTGGGAGTATGGCAATCAGTCACTATTTGAGACAGTCAGAAAGAGATGAGGACAAATATTTTCTTCTTTCTTCTTCAAACTCAAATCTCAGATACACAGTTTTTCAAGTTCAGCCACCACCATCAGCCACACTAGCCAAAAGTTAGTTCAAAAGCCTCTCCCCAGCTCCAGAAACCACAAGGGACTCTCAGCCTAGGTCAGAAGCTAAAAGGGGCCCAGTCAGAAGCCTCTCAGCCTAGCTCAGAAGACAGTTTTCTAAGTTCAACTGTGGCTTGGCTCCAACTGCTTCTCCTGGGAACATTCCAATGAAATGTTACTTTTTGATTGACAGATGATGTCCTTTGCTTTGTGTTGCATGCTTGGCTTGCTTTGCAAATTCTCTCTTACACAGTAGCTTCCTAGTCTAAAGCTAGGAGTCTAGACTACTCCCAACATCCCATCAGTTGGCTCCTTGGGCTGTTGTTAGGTCTGAAAATGACAAAATTTAGGCACTCCTCAGGGAGTTTTGGAGATCCCTTAATTTGGATCCTGTAAGATTCTCCCTAAGAAGAAACTTTCAAAGAAAGAAAAGCTAGCCCTTATCTACTAAATATATTAATGTTCTAATAGATTTGAAATTCTTCTATCCATTAAGAAAGAGGCAGCATGACATTATGGATAAATGATTGACCTGTGTTTGAATCCAGCCAGTGATACATAATGACCACATGACCCTGGATGACTCATTTCCCCTCTTATTATTCCATGCAACTCTCTCAAAGATGTAAGCTACTGAGAAGGCTCCAGCATGCATAGACAATGAGAATTCACCTGGAAATTCTCATGCCAATGAGACCACAAGACCAAGCCTTATTCCTACAATATGATTACAATTTTTAAGCCAGTCATTTCTTTAAAAAATGATTCTACTAGCAGATTGGCTAACATGACAGCAAAGGAAAGTAATGAATGCTGGAGGGGATGTGGCAAAGTAGGGACATTAATTCATTACTGGTGGAGCTGTGAACTGATCCAACCATTCTGGAGGGCAATTTGGAACTATGCCCAAAGGGCGACAAAAGAATATCTACCCTTTGACCCAGCCATAGCACTGCTGGGTCTGTACCCCAAAGAGATAATGGACACAAAGACTTGTACAAAAATATTCATAGCTGCGCTCTTTGTGGTGGCCCAAAACTGGAAAACGAGGGGATGCCCCTCCATTGGGGAATGGCTGAACAAACTGTGGTATATGTTGGTGATGGAATACTATTGTGCTCAAAGGAATAATAAAGTGGAGGAATTCCATGGAGACTGGAACAACCTCCAGGAAGTGATACAGAGTGAGAGGAGCAGAACCAGGAGAACATTGTACACAGAGACTAATACACTGTGGTATCATCGAACGTAATGGACGTCTCCATTAATGGCGGTGTAATGTCCCTGAACAACTTGCAGGGATCCAGGAGAAAAAAACACCATTCATAAGCAAAGGATAAACTATGGGAGTGGAAACACCGAGGAAAAGCAACTGCCTGAATACAGAGGTTGAGGGGTCATGACAGAGGATAGACTCTAAATGAACACTCCAATGCAAATACTATCAACAAAGCAATGGGTTCAAATCAAGAAAACATCTAATGCCCAGTGGACTTACGTGTCGGCTATGGGGGGTGAGGGGGGAGGAAAAGAAAATGATCTATGTCTTTAACAAATAATGCTTGGAAATGATCAAATAAAATATATTTTAAAAAACAAAAAAAAATTATTCTAGCAGGCAGCTGGGTGGCTCAGTGGATTGAGAGTCAGGCCCAGAGATGGGAGGTCCTAGATTCAAATCAGATCTCAGACACTTCCTAGCTGTGTGACCCTGGGCAAGTCACTTAATCAATATTGCCTAGCCCTTACTACTCTTCTGCCTTGGAACCAATACACAGTATTGATCCCAAGATGGAAGATAAGGGTTTAAAAAATAAACACAAACCCTGTGCATGGCGGAACTCTGTGTGATGCCTAAACACAGGATTGAGCATACAGTGTCTATCACCACTTATTCAACTGACCACCATACTTAGATAGAAGACCCTGAACCTTAAGAGACTGCAGGATCGGCTCTCTAAATACTGGCGCCCAAACAGGGACAATGTTATGATATATCTACATTCCTAGCTTTTGTATCATCTGCTAGCTTTCAGGCTTTTTTCACAAGCTTTAACTTTGACTCATTTTAACTTTAAAAATGAAATTGTGTATAATTAGGGTATTAAAAGATTTAAAAATGTTGATATTATATACTATTCCTATATTTTACACATTTCTGAGTTTCTAAACTTTTCTCTATCATCTGCTGGCCTTTACATGTTGTCTGTAGCTTCTACAAAACTCCTATTTAATTTTTTTAAACCCCTACCTTCTGTCTTAGAACCAATACTGTGTATTATTTCTAAGTCAGAAGAGGAGTAAGGGTTAGGCAACAAGAGTTAAGTGACTCATACAGGGTTATACAGCTAGGAAGTATCTGAGGTCAAATTTGAACCCAAGACCTCCAAGCCATAGGCCTGGCTCTCTAACCACTGAGTCATCTAGCTACCCTTTACTCCCATTTAATTTATTATGCCCACCCAGAAACCAAGAGGGGGAAAGTCGTTATTTGGAAGGGATAAACTATAGATGGTTCAGAAGATAGCATGCTAGACATTAGAGATAAATCCTCAAGTACTTAACAGCTGTATGACTCTGAATAAGTCACCTATCCTTTCCTTACCTCAGTTTCATCCTCTTAAAAATGGGTATAATGATAGCCTCTGCGTCACAGGGTTGTTGAGATAATCAAATGTGGTAACATGTAAAGTGCTTTGCAAACCTTAAAATACTCTCTATATTCTATTATTTATTAGACTTCCTTGGAAATAGTTTAGCATTATTAGTCATTAAATATAAATATGCTACTATCATTACATTAAAGATGTTGCTATGTTTAATCTGTACAAAGATGCTTCTGAGTTGGACAACCAAAGAAGTGTCTGAATTTAAGAGGAGAAATGCAGAAAAAAAATAAGGATGTTTTAAGAATACTGGGGAAAGGGTCAAGGAATTTGGAGATTTCAAGCTAATCCAGAGTCAGATGAGGAGCCCTGTCAGTCAATACCCTGTAAACTGCCTAACTCTTAGGTTATACCCAAATACTAGATGCACTAAGAGACAATAACATCTTTTGACTAATTTATTCTTCTTTCTGAGGAAGCTGAGTTGATCAAAACGAGTGAGGCATATTTGGATATTTTGAAGGTCTACAAGGCCAATATCAGTCATCAATATAACAATGTAGACCCACAAAAATCTAATATGACCTTCATTTGAATTCATCGAGATAGCTAGTTCACTAGTGTAGAGAATTCTGGGTTAGAAATCAGGAAGACCAGAGTTCAAAAGTTGCCTTGGACACTTGCTAGCTATATGTCCTTGCAAATCACCTAACATCTGCTTGCTTCAGTTTCCTTCCCAGTAAAATGGGGATAATGATAGTACCTACCCCCCAGTGTTGTTGTAAAAATCAAAGGAGATAATAAATATCTGTAAAATGCCTAGCACAGTGCCTGATTCAAAGTATGCCCTACAGAAATTCTAGCTATTAATGTCATGATTATTAAACTAGGTAATATTTGTAAGATGCTTTGTAAACCTTGAAGCACTGTATAAATTCTAGCTGTCTTTATTTTTTTAAACCCTTACCTTCTGTCTTAGAACCAATACTATGTATTGGTATAAAGGCAGAAGAGTGGTAAGGGTTAGGCAATGGGGGTCAAGTGACTTGCCCAGGGTCACACAGCTAGGAAATGTCTGAGTCCAGATTTGAATCCAGGACCTCCCATCTCTGGGCTTAGCTCTCAATCCACTGGGCCACCCAGCTACCCCCTCTAACTGTCTTTATTTAAAGTATAGCTATCCAAAATGAAAGTGTTCAGGGTCCTGTTAGCCTTTGTCTTTGGTGGATAGTTTGTGGAATGTCATGTTCAGTTCTGAACTTGACATTTTTGGAAAGATAATGACAAGTTATAGGACTAGCTTAAGGGACTGCAAATGATGCAAAAGAAGAGATGCCTTTAGGGAGATGTACAATAAAGACAGTGTTGTGAGGCATCAGTTTGTCCAAAAAAGATTTTAGGGGATTTTAGTGGATGGCAACTTTAGTTGAGCCAAAAATGAGAAGCAGCCGACTGAATTCAGAGAGGCTTAGTGTCCACTCAAAAGAAAGTGATGATCCTGTGGTGCTAGATCCTGGTACAGGCTGTGAGGCACCCTCCAAAAGAAGAACAGAAATTCCTCAATATCTTCTATGTCCTTTGTACTTAGAACCAGGCAAAGGGTAGCCCTGGGTACAATGTAAACACTCAAACTATGTATTAAAGACAAGTTTTGTGTAGTGGTTGCAAAACAAAAAATTAGAAACAAAAATAATGCTTATTAATTGTTGTTCAGTGGTGTCCATCTCCTCAGGTCCCCATTTGGAGTTTTCTTGGCAAAGATCCCGGAGCGATTTGCCATTTCCTTCCTGAGCTCATTTTATATATGAAGAAACTGAGGCATGGAAAGTTAAGGGACTTTCCCAGGGTCACACAGCTAGATCTGAGGCCAGATCTGAACTCAGCCCTTCCTGATTCTAGGTCTAGCACTCTATCGACTGTGCCATGAAACTGCTTGTCAATTAAAGAATAGTTAAATAAATTGAGGTATATTAATATAATGAATATTGTCGGGCTACAAGAAATGAATATGAAGAACTTAGAGGAGCAAGGGAAGATTTATATTAACTGATGCAAAGTGAAGTAAGCAGGACCAGGAAAACAAAACAAAAGAATAGAGACTTTCAGTGAAACTGAAACAAAGTGCTGTAAAATCATAATGGCGAAACTTGGCCCTAAAGACGAGATCTGAGAAGTCACCTCCTGCCATCTCTGCAGAGGGGCACCAAGGATGGATGCCTGCAACTGCATATGAAGTTAGATTTGGTGAAATATGTGGGTTTGTTTTCATGACCTGCTTCCTTCATGTCTTCTGTGTCATCAGAGATGGCTGATGTGGGCAGGAGGGATACTTTGGTAAATATGGGTGATGGACAAAGAAAAGGTATCGACAAAATTCTGAAAGGGCTGGATACAAGACCAGCTTGGACCAGACCTTGACTCCCCGGGGTCTGATCCCTGGATGGAGGATCGCTCTGTTTTGTCAGGTGGGACCCTCTTTGTTTTTACAACAAAGACAACAAAACAAATTTTAAATAAAGCGAGGCAGGCTTGAGCTTGAGAATGTCTTCCGGCTTCTCTGAATGAAATAAATATAAAATCCAGCTACTGAGGACCCAGAAAGGCTAGAGACAGCACTGGAGCCAAGAACTAAAGAAAAGAACTGGGATTTTTTTCACACATTTCCTCTAGAGTCCTAAGGGATAAACAATCCCCCTTACCCCCACCTCTGTACACCTTCTCCAAATGCCAACATGCCACGGGGCATGAATGGTTTCTAGAGACCACCCGTTGAGCAGGCAACAGTTTCAATGGCTGCATGTTGGAGAAGCAGGCACAAGACAATTTTGAAAAACAGCCTGTTGGGCTTCAGGCAGGTGCTTTTTATAGAGAAACCATCTATCTTCAGGAATTTAAAAATAGGAGCCAATGAAGCGAAGAAAATGAGCCCTCCCTGGGAGACCTCCTCCAGCGGACTCAGACCTCAAACCACATTCATCCTGTGCCAGCCCCTGTATGGAATCCACAACCTTATTTCACTGTAAATTCAACTGGATACGGTAACCACTGGAGAACTATGTGCTCATCAAAGCCCACTTTGTATTCCTTTGATTGGCATGGCTCACGTCAAACACAATGTATTGTGCAAATGCATCTCGCAACACGAAGAATGGTAACATTTTGATAGAACACTTTCCATATATAACAGGTACAAGCTACATTCATGTGAGGGGCAGTGCCAGGTCTGGAGTCAGGAAGGCTCATCACTGTAAGTTCAAATCTGACTTCAGATATTTGCTCGCAGTGTGACCTTGGGCAAGTCACTTAAACCCTGTTTGTCTCAGTTTCTTCACCTGTAAAATATGCTGGAGAAGGAAATGGCAAAGCACTCCAGGATCTTTGCTAAGAAAACCCCCCAATGGGGTCACAAAGAGTCAGACATGAATGAAAATGACTAAACAACGACATTCACGTTACCTCATTTGATCTTCTTAGCATTGGAGAGTAATATGAATATTATTAATTTTATTTTATTACCTATATTATACACATATTTATTATTATATTATTAATTTTATATATTTTACACATATATAGTAGCTGAGCCTCATAGATATTATGAGACACATCATGACCATGGGAACAGATACTATCATGGGTAGGATTTGAAATGAGGTCTCTAAGACCAGTCCTCTTTCTATGGTATCAAATGAGATATTTGTAAAGCGTTTAGCACAGTGTATGGAACATAATAAGCACTTAATAAGCTTCCCTCCTACTGTTCCATACTGCCTTTTCTATACCATTCCATTCAATCTGACACAGTAGTAGGAATACTAGAGATATAAGACAAAAACAAAAAGTCTCTACCCTCAAAGAGCTCACTTGCTACTGGGGGAAAAATAGTAGGTAAGTAGGTACAAAAGATATTCTAAGCAATTTCAATAGCTGGAGGACTACTAGATGTTCATGGTTGAGCCCTGCCAACAAGAGAATGAAATTGGCAACACTACTGCTGTGCATGTTCAGATTTAGGGCTATACCAATTAAACAGCATAAAAGGGTCCTTTACAGAGTTAGTCACAATAGCAACAAATTATTTAGGAGAAAAGATACAGAATATTAAAAGAAATCATTTTTGAAGCAGGAAGAATACTTCAAGACCTCTAACTAGATTATAAAGAAGCAGTCACCAAACCATTACTCCCAGTTCAAAAGGAGAAATGTAGTTCAATGAAACATAAAAGAATAGAAAAAAGAAAAAGAAAAATGGAACAGACGAGACAAAAGTGAATCAGAAATCATTCAACTCAACACTCTAGAAACCCCAGAACACCTACTGCTTAGATGAGAACACCTTATTTAATAAGAACTTCTGGGGAAATTGGAAATAAGTCTGGTAGACAGTAGGTTTAGACAAACAGATGACATTTTCTACAATTAATGGATATGTGATCTGAATATTAAAGACCACCCCATTAAAAATAGAATAGAAGCAGTTCATATCCCTTTCATAGCTCTGGGGAGAGAATGACTTCTTGGCCAAACAAGAACTCAAGATGGTTACAAAAGATAAAACTGAAACTACTGATCAAAGGAAACTGAAAAGCTTTTGGACAAACAAAATACATGCCCAGAGAGAAAGGAGTCGACCGGAAGAAAAATCTTCACATTCAATATCTTCAGATATCTTTTGATGTCCAAAAAATGCAGGCAAGTGCCAGATATGTAAAATTGTGCCAGTCATTCCCCAGTAGACAGGAGCAGAGGGGTCAAAATTGGGAAACCAGGTTAAAATGTCACTGGGAGGTTTTTAAATTATAATACGACATGAATAAAGTTAATTTGTGGTTTTCTAAGTCGATCTTGGTAGCAGAGCCTAAGTTAGTATTTGAGTTTGACATCACTAGATAAGGGGACAAAGAATGCACAAACAGTTCTCAAAGGAAGACTTCAAACTATTAACAAGAATATGAAAGAAGACTCCAATACCATTAGCAATAAATTAAAATCAAAACAAGACTGAGATTTCATTTCCCACCCAACAAATTGGCAAAGATCTGGAATATCAAAGGGATTGTAGAAATACAAGCATGCTAACTGTAGTGAAGAGGTGAATTGAATAGAGAGCTGAACTTGAAGTCAGAAAAAGCTGGGTTCAAAGTCCTCTCACCCTGAGCTTTAAAATTGCGTGACCTTGTGCAGGTCACTTAATCTCCAGCTACCTTTCATTTTCCTCATCTGGAAAATGAAGATAATAATAATACCTGTGTCCCAGGGTTTGTTGTTGTTGAGTGGTGCCAGTTGTGTCTGCCCCTTCATGACTCCATATGGGGTTTTCTTGGCAAAGATACTAGAGTAGTTTGTCATTTCCTTAACTGAAGCAAACAGGCTTACGTGACTTGCCCAAGGTCATGCAGCTAATCAGTGTCTGAGGTCAGATTTAAACTCATGAAGATGAGTCTTACAACTCCAAGCCCAGCACTCTATCCATTACATCACCTAGCTTCCCTTAAACAGTGGATACAATCAGCCAAAAAAATAAACAATTATTAAGTACCTACTATGTGCCAAGCATATTGTGGGTAGAAAAAAAAAACAGAAAACATTTCCTACCCTTGAGAAGCTTACAAGCTAATGAGAGAGACAACAAGCAAACAAACATGTTCAAACAAACAATGTACAGGATGACAGAAAATAATTCCCAGTGGGAAGGCACTAGAATTAAGAGGGGTTGGGAAAGACATCCTATAGAAAATGGGATTTTACTTGGGACTTAAAGGAAGCCAGGGAGGTTAGTAGAGTCTACAGGAGATGAAGGAAAGAATGACAGGCATGGGGGATAGCAACAGAAAATGTCCACATCTGAGAGATTGAGTCTTAATAATGTAAACAGAAAGAAAAACAACCATAAAGCAAATGAAACTGAATTTTGCAAAAGGATAATAAGCAAGTTTGGCTCCAAAGAAGAATTAAGGAAAGATTCCTCCCTGGGCTCTTCTGCAGAGTTGGGAATCCATGGCCATGGAATACTGCATATCACATCAGATTATTTCATATATTGTTTTTACTAAAAAATTTTCCTCATTCCTTTTTTAAATTGCTTTCTTATAAAGACTGGCTGTTGGGTGGAAGTTAACGGGAGAAATACAGGGAGAAAGTCAGATTATGTAAAAAAGATAATTACAATAAAAATCTTTTAAAAGTAATTCAACCACTGGGGAAATCAGGAGAAGCTTCTTGTAGGAATGGCTCTTGAGATGAGCTTTATAGGAGAATCAGAGATTGTGAAAAGTGGAGTTTAGGAAGGAGAACATTCTAGGTATGGTCAAGAGCCATGTCAAGTTTGGGAAATCAAATGTCATGTACAGAGAATGGTAAGAAGACCTATCTGGCTAGAATGAAGAATACACAGGAGAAATCATTTTGGAAAAATAGGCTCAAGCCATATTGTTACAAGTTTTAAGTGTCCAACAGAAGTGTTTGTATTTAATCCTAGTAGCCATGAGGAAACACTTAAGCTTTCTGAGTTCAGTAGAGGAAGAGACGCCATCAAATGTGTGTTTTAAGAATGTTGATTTGACAACTGTGCATTGGAGAGGATAGATAGGATTAGACTGAAGAGAGGAGAGCCTGGAGGCAAAGAGACCAATGAGGAACTTTTTGGAGTAAACCAGATAAGAGGTTATGTAAGAATTAAAATTACTTGGACTGTGGTCCTTATTTTTCATCAATTTTATTAGAATTTACTAGAATAGGTAAAGGCAGAAAGTTAGAGAGAAAAGCGTATTCTATTTAGCCACGTGGTCTCAACATGGCTACCTCAGACACCTTCCTCTTGGCAGGTCACCACAGAAAAAGAGTTCCTACTTACTTTCTTGAAACTTTTAGCCTCCCTCCCCCTTTCAGGCCAAATTCAATAGCGTCTGAATCAAACTCAGTCCCAGAACCTGCTTTGGATGATGTAACTAGGAGCACAGGGATGCAGGTAAGACCCCATGCGTAATACTGGGAGAAGGTTCCCTTTACACAGTTATGAGGGTCTGAACTAGGATGTGTGTAGAAGGAGGAAAGGAGATGGGTGTGAGAGATAACAAGGAAGTGTAATCGACCAGATCTGTCGAGTAATAAGAAATGGGAAGCATGGGGAATGTGTGAGAATGAAGAGTTGAGGCTAAGGTTGTAAAGCTGAGCTACCAGAAGGATGCTAGGATGGACCCTCAACAGAAATACTGAAGTTTGGAAGACGGGTGGGTTTGGAGAAGAAGATGTGGTTCCATCTGGGCCATCTTTAGTTGGACATACCTTTAGGATATTCAGGAGAAAATGTCTACTAGGTGATGATGGACCAGAGCTCAAGAATGGTGAAGAGAGATAAGTGGGCAAAAGATATGAATAGACAATTTTCAGATGAAGAAATCAAAGCTATACATAGGCATATGGAAAAACACTCTAAATTGTTACTGATCAGAGAAATGTAAGCCAAAACAATTCTGAAATATCATCTCATTCCCATCAGACTGACTAAAATGACAAAAGAGCAAAATAACAAATACAGGAGGTGATGTGGAAAAACAGAGACACTAATAAACTGTTGGTGTGGCTGCGAACTGATCCAATTGTTCTGAAGACCAATTTGGAATTATACCCAGAGAGTTTTAAAACTATGTATATCCTTAGCCCCAGCAATATCAATGCTGGGTCTGTTTCGCAAAGAAATCAGAGAAAAAGGAAATGAACCTATCTGTTCCAAAATATTTATAGAAATGGAGGGGATGCCCATCAATTGGAGAATAGCTAAACATATCATGATATATGATTGTGGTCAAATATTACTGCTCCATAAGAAATGATGAGCAGACTAATTGTTTTTAAAAACCTGGAAAAAACAACATGGGATAATGAACAGCAAAATGAGTAGAACCAAGAGAATATTAGATGTTGCTACAGATTTAATATTTTAAGAATAATTTATTGGGGAAGTTGGGTAGCTCAGTGGATTGAGGAACATTCCTAGGTTCAAATCTGGCATCAGAAACTTCCTAGCTGTGTGACCCTGGGCAAGTCACTTAACCCCCCACTGCCTCGCCCTTACCACTCTTCTACCTTAGAACCAATACACAGTATTGATTCCAAGATGGAAAGTAAGGATTAAAAAGAAGAAGAAATTTTGAATGTCACCTCCAGAGTATGAACTGAAAAATGGAAATATGAGACATAATCTATATATACATAGCGGTCTCTCAAATGATGTCTTCAGTGACATAGGGAGGAGAGTGAGGGGCTAAGACATTTGTAAATGAATTATATTACTAGAAAAAAGAAAGAGGTGAGGGCTGTACATGAAGGAATGGAAACTCTTCACTGACGATTAAAATTAAAACTCCTAGCTAAGATAATTGATAAAATCAACAAGAGAACAGAGAAATCAGCCCAGAAAAAAAGTCTTACACACTTTAAATCAGAAAAATTAGGATAGGACATCAATACGCAGGGGAAATGGAGAAAATAAAGAATTACATAAACAATGGTGGGGAAATCATGTGTTTGGGGCCTTTCTGGTCAAAGAAAATATATGTGCTAAAGGAAAGTTGGTACCAAGCAGTTTCCTAATAGCTCTGAAACAAACCAAACTCCCTAAAACTCTCCTTGAGCAGCAAGGCATCAAACCCAAACCCCAGAGCAAGAGCAAACAGCTGAAAAAAAGGGAAAGGGCCAATCCACGTCGAATGGACAACATATATGAATTGGTCAGTCAGGCTCAGAATAACTCACTAGGCAGCTTTGCAACCTTAGTCATTCTCCACACTTCACTGTCCCCCAGCCTCCATGTCTCCTAAATCTAATCACTTGACAAATCTTGTTGATTCTCCTTTCCTGATTGATTGGGGATGACTACAAAGAGCCATCTTTTCAACAGGAATACTGAGAAGCCTTAGGGAGTTGATGGTGAACTGAAGAGACAAGAAAGGAAAAAAAGGCAGAGAGGAGGGAGAGAAGCATGACAAGGATGAGAGGTGGTGGCAGTGCAGTGACAGCCAGGATCAGAAGCCCAGGCAGCCAAGCAGCAGGTGCTCTGACAGGAGAAAGAGACAGAAACAAAAAGGCAGAAAACAATAGCTCAGCCAGATCAAGGAAAGGGGTTCCAAGGCCCCTTGTTCCACCATATCCCTTGAAAGTCCAGGAATAAGAAAGGGAATAGTAACAACCAACATCTGGGTGGCCCATAAGAGATCTGCACAGAGCTTTCTCACACATCATCTCATTCAATCCTTGTGAGTCTGACAACATGGAGACTATTTTTCCTAATTTGTGAAAAGTTGGGGTAGAAACTTCAGAAACTGGGTAATGGACTTGCCCAAGGTCAGATGGCTGTTATGTGGCAAAGATGAGACAGTCTGTATCCCAGATTTGGGGTACCAATCAGATAATCTTCATTCCTCTACAATTCTCTTTTCAAGCACGAGCATGGAGCCTCTTACTTATGTACAAGAAAGAAACGAGAAAGGAGATTACTGTCAATATTCCCAAAAGGCACAGACAAGAGGTTTTTAACCAGAGATCCACAAGTCCTCAAGGGATCTATGGAAAGCTTTCAGGAGAACCATAAACTTAGATGGGGAGAGAAATGACATTCTCTTTTCACTAAGCTCTGTTTCCTTTATAATCCTTCATATCTTATACATTTTAAAACATTATTCTGAGAGGACATCCATGTCCAGTCCTCTCTCCATTATGTAACATGTCTCTCGAAATTATCAGAGTGTGGGGGCACATGCCACAGTCGACAGAAAACAGCACTGGGAGAGGACTGAATCTTCTCTCTGACACTTGCTAGCTATGTAATCTTGGGCAAATCATTTAATTTCCTTCAGTCTCCATTTCTGCATCTAAAAAATGGGAATGATAATACCTAGAACACCTACTTCACTGGATTGTTCTTTGGATCAAAAATAAAAATAGATATAAAACAATGACGTACAGGACATCTCTACATCAAGAAGCCAAGCTAGAGAGAGCAGTGAATATAATGAATCCTGTACAATAGTTTATACTCCACCAGCCCTGAAGAGCCAGATACATAATAAAAAGTCATCCTAAGACAAAGCTTTCAACTTTCCCCTTGGGAATAACAAAGGACAAACATGGAAGAAAATTGTGCCAACCCTGAGAGGGGAAAAAAATGGACATTATCATTTGACTTGAAAAGGGTGAATGCAGAAAAATGTTCGTGGACTATGACAATATTAATTCTTGTAAACTCTAAAATACCAGTGGTCCGGAGGGATGGTGTTTGGAATTCACAGCATATCCTGACAGCTGTGGAATGGGTTGCCTAGAGAACAATGCATTCCCTCTCACTGCAAAGGTTGGATGGTCACCTGTCCGAGGGTCACAGAAGGGATGCTTGTTCATGCACAGAATGGGCAGGATGGCCACTGAGTTCTCCTCCCATTCAGACTCTGAATCCCATAATGCTCTGGAATAAACAGCTTTGTTGGACATAGCACCAAAATCTGAGCCTTTAGTCCAAGTTCTAGATGGCTACTTCTCAATACTAACTGATCATCCCTACCAATGGTCTAACTCATTGGAAAGGTATTATTTGAATTCTGTCTGGTCACTATTGCTGGCATGTGGTAGGCACTTAGTAGAAGCCTGTTGATTAATTAATGATTTGTCAACAGAGAGATTGCATGCCAGCTAATGGAAAGGTAGATATTTTTCCTTGATGGGTTCTCAGCTTTTTTTTGTAGTTTCCACAAAAGATCACTTCAGCAGTTCAGGCTTACCTAAGGACAGTAAAGCTGTTCTACAGATGAAAAACTATAGCACTTACCCTGAGGAAGTAGGGCAAGTATAAAAATATATTTTCCTGGGGGCAGTTAGGTGGCTCAGTGGATTGAGAGACAAGCCTGGAGATGGGAGATCATGGTTCAAATCTAGCTTCAGACACTTCCTAGCTGTGTGACCCTGGGCAAGTCTCTTCACCCCCATTGCCTAGCCCTTGTTGCTCTTCTGCCTTGGAACCAATGCACAGTACTGATTCTAAGATGAAAGGTAAAGTTGATTTTTTTTAATTCTTGCCTTCTGCCTTAGAATCAATACTATGTATTGGTTCCAAGGTAGAAGAGAGGTAAGGGCTAGGCAATGGGGGTGAAATGATTTGCACAGGGTCACATAACTAGGAAGTGTCTGAGTCTGGATTTGAACCTAGAACCTCCCATCTCTAGTCCTGGCTCTCAATCCACTGAGCTACCCAGCTGCCCCCTCAGGGTTGACCTTTTTTTTAAGGATATATATATATATTTTACCACCTTCCTGCCTACCCCAGCTTTCATTAATACCTCTGGTTCAACTCAAGTGTTACTTCAAATATGAAATGTAATGCAGAAAAAGATTTCATGAAAAATGGCACTTTAAGAGAACCTTCCCTCTCATTTTTCCATTCCATATGCAATTTGTAGCATTGCTTATGGCTGGAATACTATAAAAAGCCAAATGTCAAGAATAGCAGGGAGAAAACTTGAACCTGGTATCCTGTTGGCAAATGGGTCCACTTCCAATGATAATATCAAAGCACTTCTAAGCTTTGGAGGGTGAGATCTCCCCTAAGTCAAGGAGTGTTTCAGGATTGGGGACAGTATAGAAAATGACTTGGCAGATGGCTGCTTCCATCTTTGATTTGCCAATTAATTTCCCAAGAAGGCAGCCATGTTCCACTGTCTAGGAGGTCCCACAAAGGCACACGCTTCACTGCTCCTTTACAGGAAAAAGACAAATGAGCAAAAAGCAAGCTAACATCAACAGGCTCTTTCAAGAAAGCCAGTCCAGGGTCAATCCTGAGGTCAGTGCCCATTCAGCTCTCCATGCCATTCCAGCTCCCCATGCATTGGGGCTCCAGACAGATCTTCTGCACATCACAATAGCAAACGCTTGGCATGGTGACCCTGAGTGGCCAACACAATAATGTTCAATGTGTTCTGTGTAATAAGGCAGTGAAGTGGAGAGTGCATTTTTGAAAGCTTTCCATTTAAAAATGGTAAAAAAAATTAAAACGTAGATGCTCACGGGGTTGATCTCCAATTCTTGGTAAGAGAAGAGGAGGTGGGGACTGGATTTACTGGACAGCTTGTTGGCTGAGGTTTCTGGAGACCAAGGCTTTGACTGTGACTAGGGCATGTTCTGAAGTGGGGCATCAAGGTCCATTCCTTGATATTATCCAGTGAGATTATCAACAATTGCCTTGACACTGGGTCCTTGGAACTGAAAGGAATCAATCCCTTGGATGGAGTCTGAGATGGGCCTCCCTGTTCAAAACTTTACTACAGAGCAGTAGTCCTCAAAGTGTGGTCTATGGACCCCTGGAAGTCCCTAACACCTTTCAGAGGCTCCACAAGGTCAAAATTATTTTATAATACTACTGAGGGAGTAGTGATATAGTACATATAGGCAGACATAACTTTCATTCACCAAAACTCTTTAGGGGTTCCTCAATAATTTTTAAGATCATAAAAGGGTCCTGAGGCCAAAAAGTTTGAGAGCCACCATTTTGGAGGGACTCCTTTGGGCAATGCTACTTAACTTTTGGGGTCACGGACCCTCTTGGCAGTCTGAAAATGGACCCTTTCTTAGAAAGTAGTAAATGCATAAAAAAGACACAGAACTATAAAGGAAATCAATTATGTGGAAATAGTAAAATGAAAAAAAGCCAAGAGGGTACACTTCAGATTTAGAGTGACATTCCATTATGGTCTTTCAACATAATCAAACTCAAAAACCCAATGGAATTGCACAGCTATGGGAGGAGGTAAGGGGGAGGGGAAGAAAGAGCATGAATCTTATAACCATGAAAAAATATTCTAAATTAACTAATTAAATAAAATTTTCCCCAAAAAAATAATCAAACACCTAATTTCCCCCAAAAAACAGATCTGCAAAGGGTCAGCTAAGGAAGACTTTTAGGAAATGTTTTTAATATGAATGAAAACTTGGAAAACTAAATTATTATTTATATTTTACATAATTCTTTCTATATTACACATATTTTGAAAACTAAAATATTATTACTTATCTGTACATGACAAAACTGATTTGTATTTTGAGGGAAAAATGTTGATTTGTTGAATCAGAGAAATAATGCTGGGGGCATGACATTCAGAAAGATGCTAACATATATTCTGACACTCCCCCTGCCTCTTCAGAGTGATGGCTACAGTGCCTGAGCAGGAGGAGTCTTTGCTAGACTTAGAGAAGCACTAGAACCCTCTAATGCAGGGGTTCTTGACCTGGGGACTCCTTGGGGGGTGGGGGGGTCTGCAGATAGGTTTCTGATTGTCCATGACCTTGGATGGGAAAATTTATATAATAACTTTCTCAAGCCTCAAAATTGACATTTAGTCTTTCCTTATGAAAGCAGGCAACCAATCAGCATTTTGATAAGGGATCCATAGTTTCACAAGACTGCCAAAGGGATCTAACACACACACACACACACACACACACACATCTAAGAACTCCTCTAATACAAATTGTCCTTGAATTCTGTTGTCCAAGTTCAAATCATAGTCTCCAAGATTCAAGGGCTGGAAGCAATCTCAGAGGTTATCTAGTTGAAGCCCCTTAATTTACAGATGGGGACACAAAGGCACAAAGAGTTTGATTAGTTCAAAGCAACACAGGTAGTAATCATCAAAGGGAGAATTTGAACTCAGGTCTTCTAACTCCAGAGCCTGATCCCTCTCCACCAAACCAAACTGAGTCTGGGCTCAGAAATAGATTCTTTTGAGAAGACTCATCCAGGCTGTACATACCAGGGCATCAGCCAGGATACATACAGCTAACACTCATCAAAGCAGAAAGAAGGCATGGTGATTTTTTCAGTTGTTGAGCTTCAAGATGAGAATCGTTCCTTTTTTTCCCCCCTCACATCTCATGGATTCCCAGTGCATGAAGCATCCTTGGCTGAGCTCATTAGGCACAGAATAAGGAACATTGCCTAGTAACCAACAGTAAATGGACTAGGTGTGGTGGAGTTTGAGTTAAGAATACCATAAAAAAAAGAGAGAGAGAAAGAGAAGGGTGTGATGGATGCATCGGGCAGTCAGAGGACTCCCCATTCTGCAAGTCGTCACCTTTTTGACAGTTTCTTTGCTCAACAATCATAGGCTAAAAAAACCCAACAACCTATAATCAATGTATCTGTTTTTTTTCTAAGCAGACCAAATAATGTCATTTTGTGACATAAGCCAAACCTAACATTTTTCTTTTAAAATATCCAGGTTCCCATCTTTTAAAAGACCCTGAAAACATTGGTCCTGGAAAAGGGAAAGTTCTTCTCCTGGAGAGACACTGAAATTTTCTGCTGAAGTTTCAGCCATGAATAATGCAAAAGCATCTGTTAGCATTCAGAAAACAATTATCATTGTTGGCCATTTACATGTGTCCATCTTATGTCAAGGCAAAGAGCCTGGCAGAGATATTTTTTGAGTGATCACTCAATACGGTGATCTGAAAATGATCAAAGTGACGGCTTGTGACCAGGGTCTTCCCTCATCATGTTCAAAATGTGTTTGGGCTGAGTCTCACAATTGAAACCAATGGCCACCTTGTTTTGGCCAGCCGGGGTGAATTAGCTGGGTTTCCTATCTTTGCAGAGTGGCAGGGACCAGGAGGGGCCATTTCAGCTGTAAGAAAAATCCAGATGTGGCTCAGGGGTCTCAATACCAGGCAAAAAATATTTTTAACCTACGTGACGGGTGCTATTCCTAACACTGAAAACATAGGAGTTGCCAGACAGTGAACGCAGACCTGAAAACACTAGAACCTGGTGCCATTGTGGATCACCAAGCTCCCTATTCCAACCCCTGTCAACATGCACACCTCCAGTCTGTTGCAACAAGTCAACAGCCCAGACCGGCATGATTCCAACTTCTAACCCCCTGCTCATTTCCTCCTCCTGTCTCCCCATCATCCCTGCTTTTAAGCAGCTGTTCTTTGGGGGGAGCCAATACCCAGCAGCTTGAAGCACATCAGGGATGAGGAGTTTTAAAATACCTTTGTCTCCTTTTCTCCATGCTTAGAATGCCAGGGCCGTGACTTCCCAATTTGGTTTCTCCAGTGTTGCATACAAATTAGCACTTAATCCATGCCTGCTGGTGATATATTTTTGTAATGTGTGTTTAAAAGTCAATTTTTACCCATTTTTATTGATAAAAGTCAGAAATCTGAAGATAATGAAAGGCTGAGCAAGAGGGATAAATTTAGATGATGTAAAAAGAAAAGCTATCAATAACCATTTGGGTTTTTTTAATCTGAGTTTTCCCACAAGTTATTTCCTGATCCATTGGAGCATTTTATTAGGAAACAGAACAGCTGTATTAAAAAGAAAAAGGCTGCACCTTATTGACTTTTATTATGGATGATCTGTGGTCAGATTAGTGTTTCACAAGGTCATTCATTATGAGGACCAAAGAAGACAACTTCTGTAACATGTCTGAAAACCTTTTTTGTTATTGGTCAGTCATGTCCAATTCTTCATGACTCCATTTGGGGTTTTCTTGGAAGACATACTAGAATGGTCAGTCATTTCTTTCTCCAGTTCTTTTTACAGATGAGGAAACTGAAGCAAACAGGGTGAAGTGACTTGCTACAGAGCTAGGAAGTGTCTGAGGCCAGATTTGAACCCAGGAACATGAGCCTTTTCTGACTGTGCCACCCAGCTACCAAGACCTTAATTAAAATTTTAATATTCTATAAAAACATATTAGCAGGTACTATTATTGGTATCGCCAACATTACCACTGGCCTCTCATGGAGAAGAACAGGTACTGCAGGCTCACAGACATAATGTCCTTACTACTAAGGTTTTCAGCTCTTCTGGTTTCTGCCCCTGACCTATTGCCAGGGAAAGAAATTGTTGAAGAGCTAACTAAAACAGGTTCCACTTCTATGGGAAAGAGGGATGTTTTTCCAAGCTTCAAAGCCACACTTATGAAAATAAACATCTGACTTTAGCAACAAACCAGTGACTCCCAAACATTTTTAACCAACAAAGTCCCAGAAGAATCCTGCAACTCTTCCTGGTCCTTATGTAATTTCTCTTCTCTATTCTGTCTTATTTTCCCACCAAAACTACTCCCCATGGTTCTTGCTACTAGCAGCCAAGAGCTATGTAGGGTTCTCCAGTTCTTTAAATATCACAAAAATCAGTCAAGGAGCATTTATTCAATCAGGTAGCACCTGCTATGTGCCAGGCACTGTGCCCAGGTATTATGAAGCCAAAAATGAAATATTCCCTGCTCTGAAGGTGACACAGGAGGTATGGATCAATAGCTATCCTCAGAAGCCTAAGCCGCAGATGGTCAAGATTGCCAGCAGCTCAATGAAAATCTAAAAAAAAAAAAAACCCAGCATTTTCTACATGATGCCTATTGTATCTCTCTGTTTAATGCCTAAATTGTCCTAATAGAAAAAATATGAATTCTTGGCATCAGAGCATCTGGATGCAAATCTCACCTCTGACACATCATCTGTGTGGTTTTGTCAGTAGTATGTCTCTTCAAGCCTCAGTTTCTCCTTTGTAAAATTAGGGGTGTGGATTTCCTAGCTGGTTCCTTCCTGCTTTAAAGCTATTGTTTGATTTGGATTGGGTTTTTTTAATCTATTCTTTTCTAGGACTCCACACTTGATTTTAATGGAAGATAGCATGGTACAAGGGTAAGAGTACTGATTGTCCTTGGATGATATGGGTTCAAGTCTCTGTCACCTTCAGCAGGTCATTTCTCATCTCTGAACCTCAGTTTCCTCATCTGTAAAATGAGGAGGTTGGACTAGATAAACTCTACCACCCCTTCTTGCTCTGGATATATGATCCTATAACCCTAAGTTACTCTATTCTTCATTCCTAAACAATACTCAGTCAGATCATTTCTTTGTCCAGTCTCAGAATGCAAAAAGGCTGGGTGGAAATGCATCAGCATTCACAGCCTGTAGCTGTGCTTTTCAGTCTGTATAAAGCTTTGTCTTTCCTCCAATCAGGAGAATGTTCCCTTAGCAACCAAGTCACTCCCTCCTCCCAACTGATCTGCTTACTTACTTATCTTAACTAGCCTCTCCAAGACTGCATTTTTCCAACCTACTTTGGATCCTGAAGCTATACTCACTCTTGTCTCACTGTCTATCCACTTTAAAGACATCAGAACAAAGAGAAAAGCCTTTTTTTTTTAACCCTCCCCTTCCATCTAAGAATCAATACTGGGTATTGGCTCCAAGTGGTAAGGGTCAGACGGTTTGGTTAAGAAACTTGCCCAGGGTCACACAGCGAGGAAGTGTCTGAAGCCAGATTTGAACCCCAACCTCCTGTCTCTAGACCTCAGTCCACTAAGCTGCCTCTGAGAAGTCTCTCAACAATCTTGTAGAGAGCTTTTCCCTTAAAGTATTCACTTTCAGCATCATGTTTTGAAAATGGACTTTATAGACGTCAAATATATAATATAGTCACTAAAAAATATCTGTTTGAAAACCTATTTTTAGTATTATTGTTAATAATAATATCTGGCATTCATATAGTGAGCAAAGCATTTTTTAATTGTTGTCTTATTTGGTCCTTATATCAAGGCTGGAAGGTGAGTGCCATTGTGAGCCCTACTTTTTACAGATGAGGAAATTGAGGCGGACAGAAGTTAATTGCCTTGCTAGAGATCACACAGATTGGATTTAAACTCAGGACTTCCCCTCCAGTTCTCTCAATCCACTGTGCCATCTAACTATCTAAAGTCAATCAACAGGGGAATAATTAAACAGATTATGCTATATAGTGGAAAGAGAGCTAGATTTGGATTCAGATAGGATCTGGATTTGAATCCTCCCCTGGACACTTTCTTGCTTTGTGACCACAACCTCCCAAGTGCTCACCTTCTTCATCTGGAATACGTGTATGCAAGGACCTAGATCACAAGTAAATGAAACCTGAAAAAGCAGCTGAACTTAAATTAATTGTGATGACCAACCTTAGTCCGAGAGAAGAGATGGTGAACCATGCTCCCTGCTCTCAGTAGAGAGGTGGGAGACAACAGACACCCAAGGTTGCACACACTCTCGAATAGAATCATTTTATAAGTCTATTTGGCAAAATTCTTTTTTTTAATACAAGGAAGAGCTTCAAATGTGTGAGAAAAATGTATTAGGAAATAATTGGTGCTTAAAACAAAAGGCACCAATAAAAATTACATATGTAAAAATATATATCATTTTAAAGACAATCAATGGCTATTTTTCTGTAATTTGTTAATGAGGAGACTTTTCCAACTCCAGGCCATTTCCTTAATGTTCTCAGGCACTTCCCATCACTACAGACTCTAGATGATGATATTACTGGCAGGGAAAGAACACAAATGTCCTGGATTTCCTCCTTGTTTCTCTAAACATTGTCTACTGGGGCAAAACAAGGAATGATCGGGCATAGAGAACTGGACCTTTAAGGGAACTGGTTCAGGATAGTTGGCAACTGCATTCAAATTCTGCAAAAAGAAATTGTTTATTTCTGGTGAGGAATGGCAGCTCTGTAAATCTCCATTCCCCTATTTGTCTGCTCTGTTAGAGCTGGATACTAATGAGCTCAAGGCCAGAAGTTCAGTGCCCACAAGAGCCCATTAGCTGTGAAAAGAACCCAAGCCCTTAGCTTGGCCCGGCCATCTCCAAAGTGGACACCTCTCGTCCCAAGGTGAACCAGGAAGAAAACTGTAGCAGGACCAGCAGAGCTCAGGATCACTCAGAGGGCACTCAACCACTGGTTCTATGGATGGCAGTCAATGGGCCATCCTTGTACAAGCAACAAGGTTTCAGGATGAGCCAGGCACCCCAGCAGGTGAGGACCAGCATCCATGCCCCTTGGGTCTTCAAGGGATTAATACCCTGCAAATTCAGTCCAAATTCTCATTCTCTGCTGCTACAAAAAATACATCTTTGGTTTTCGCTTGGTTTTGATTTTTAAATAGCCACACATCTTCCCATTATTCATTTTCAGGCAGTGGGGAGGAGACAGAACATTTTATTGAATTAATTCAGGCAAATCTCGAGGGTTGAGCACCCAGAAATACTGCAGCTATCAGCAGAGATAACAAGATTATTTTTCCATAATTAAGAGTACAAATCAAAAAAGCCCATTTTTATAGCTACAGGGAAAGGGAGAAAATGCTCTTTGCTATGAGTTTTTTTCTTCTTAATTCAGTGGATTTAAACAGATCTGTCAAATCCCTAACCCCAGCTGGGGATGGGGGTGGGGGGCACCAAAACCACCCAACACCATTCATTTGGGCTCTTCTCATATCTGACTTTTAAGGAATTATTAACGTACCAATCATTCAAATGAAAGGATTCAGGAACAGTACCGGCTGGATATAGACAAAACAGTCATGCTAGGACCTGGAACTGATGTGTAAAATTTAAAAGGCCCCAGTCTATTGGATGCTGCCCATTAATGGGGTATTTCAGTATCTTATCCCTTACCCTCTATCCTTGGGCCACCCAATAACAAGGGAGGGGAAGGTTGAATTTTGTGGAGTAAACTTTCACCTAGCTTAATAGTAACAGGCAGCATCCGCCTCAGCATTATTAGGCTGGCTTCTCAGAGGAAGACATTGTCACATTAAATATTCAGCAGGGGGACAGCTGGGTAGCTCAGTGGATTGAGAGCCAGGTCTACAGATGGGAGATCCTGGGTGCAAATCTGACCTCAGTCACTTCCTAGCTGTGAGACCCTGGGTAAGTCACTTAACCCTCATAGCCTAACCCAGATCATTATTCTGCCTTGGAACCAATACACAGCATTTATTCTAAAACAGAAGGTAAGGATTTTAAAGGGGGAAAAAAAAGACTCAGCTCCTGGCTTCCCCCAACTTTTTTTTTTTTTTTGCAGAGATAGGCTACTATGGGTCTATAACCCTGCATAGCCTTTTAGGTACAATGGTTAGGTTTGCTGAATGGGGTTTTTTCCTCTTGTTTACTCTTTGTTATACAGAATGATTCTCAGGGAGGGGAGAGGAGGTAGTCACTGAAAAACAAAGCTCATATGAAAATTCAAAAAATCAAAAACATCATTTGAAATTGCTGCTCAAACTACAGAATATGAGTATTTGGTCTCTTCATGTAGAAATCGCTTTTGTCCCCCAAGCAAGCATCTGGACCCAGACGGTGATTTTGGTTTGCATGTGAATGCTCATTTCTGAGTCCAGGGATCTGAACTAACTCCAACTCTGGAAATGATTTGGGCATCTTGCCTTATTTATAATCTTAAAGCCCAGGCTTTCCGAATTATACAGCCAAAAGTACCTCCACTTGTCATTCACTTCATTATAGATGTAAACGGATCCCATCACACACTCCGAGCACTGGATCAGTCTCCTCCTACATGCCTACCAGACTCGGTTATCGACTAAAACATCTGGGTGAGTCCCAGTGACAGCTGTCCCAAATATTAAAATCTTCCTGCCAGGTTCCATAAAATCACTAAAGGATGCAACTCCTCCAAAGGATGCTGAAGAGGGTAACTAGGAGCCTCAGCAGATTGCGAGACGGGTCCTAGAGATAGGAGGTTCTGGGTACAGATCGGATCTGGGCACGGCACTCCTCATTCCATTCTGACTTGAGTATCTCATTGGGATTTGGAATTCGAATCCCTGGCGACCAACTCAAAACACATCCAGTCCAACCCTACATTCTACCCCTAACATTGCCTAGTATCAATTCCAAGAGAGAAGAGAAGAGGTTTTTTGTTTTGTTTTAGTTTGTTTCTAAATGATGTGGAAAAGGATTTGCGTAAAGTCAAGTCTCTGAAGACAGAGATATACGGTCTACCGCAGGCATGTGAAGACTTCCCCTGGTGGAATGGATGGATGAGAACAACCTAGTTAATAATAGTAGCAGCAATGAAGGCTAACGTTTCTATAGGATTTGAAGCTTTTGTTCATTCGCATGATCTCGGTTACACGGTGATTTTCATGGCATCTCAGTACATGTTGTCATGGAATTTGATGGGTAATCTGATAAATACGGCATCCTTTGGGGATCGGGCTGGCATTTGAGTTTTCACCGGCACAGGGAACTCCCAAATGAGCCGTTCTACCAGTGGAGGTCAGTTGCACGGTGCACTAAAAGATCTCGACTGACCAAGATCACACAACTGGGATATATCAGAAGCTGGATCTCTGTCCTGTGACTGGCATTCTATTTCCTAATGATTTACACTTTTCTCATAGCAAACTATAAAGCCAAAACTGTATTTTTTTAAAAACCCTTACCTTACATCTTAGAATCAATACCGTGTATTGGTTCCAAGGCACAAGGGTCCTAGGGGCTAGGCAATGGGGGTCAAGTGACTTGCCCAAGGTCACACAACTGGGAAGTGTCTGAGGTCAAATTTGAACCTAGGACCTCCCATCTCTAGACCTGGCACTCAATCCACTGAACCACCCAGCTGCCTCCTAATAATGTATTTTTTTTAAACCAGGACCATTTTTGAACCCAGGACCTTTTGTCTCCTATTCACAGAGCCATCTATCTGCCCCTATTTCATTGTATTTTTTTTAACCCTGAACTTCCGTATTGGAGTCAATACTGGGTATTGGTTCCAAGGCAGAAGAGTGGTAAGGGCTAGGCAATCCGGGGGTCAAGTGACTTGCCCAGGGTCACATAGCTGGGAAGTGTCTGAGGTCAGACTTGAACCTAGGACCTCCCGTCTCTAGGGCTGGTTCTCCATCCACTGAGCTACCCAGCTGCCCCCCCCCCCAATAATGTATTTTTAAAACAAACCTGCCATCACTTTCCCTCTCCACCTTTACCACTCAGATTGTAAGGAAAAAATTAAGGGGTTAAAATTAGAGTTTATTCTCGGTGTATGGGGAAACCTATTACCTGTCAGTACCTATCTACCAGATGGGCTATATCTCTTCCAAAGAACATGATTCAGGTGACATCTCAACATCACATCAGGGCACAGACGTCTCTTAGAGTAAATTTCAACAAGATAGTTCACAAGGAAATAGAGTTAGTGGGTGCTTTTACCAATTTCACAGAATCTTTCCAAATCCTGTAGAATGTAGCACTTGTGGAACTCCTTAAAAATACAATGAAATCTTCTGCCTTGGAACCAATACACAGTATTGATCCCAAGATGGAAGGTCAGGGTTAAAAAAAAAATACAATGAAATAGGGGCAGCTAGATGGCTCCGTGGATAGGAGACAAGAGGTCCTGGGTTCAAATCTAGCCACAGACACTTTCTAGCTATGTGACCCTGGGCAAGTCACTTAACCTCAACTGTCTACCCTTGTGCCTCTTCTGTCTTGGAATCAATACCTAGAATTGATTCAAAGATGGAAAGTAAAAGGTTTTAAAGTAATTAAAATAATTTAATAATTATTTATTTAAAATTTTAAAAGAAATACAATTAAATATGCTCAAAGCCCAAATCCAAATACCTTGCCTTCTACATAAAACTTGCTGCGATTCTCCAAATCACTGACAAACTTGCATCTCCTAAATTCATTTTGCCCCGTCTCTGCACTTATTATATCATATTAAATACACAAGCAACTAGTAAACACTTAGCCCATGCTATGCCATGAAGTAAGAGAAAAAACTCCAATAGAATCCCTACCTTTGAAGAGTGTACACAATCATTGGTCTGTGCATCGTATGCTCTTTTAGACTAGAAGCTCTCAGAGGGCAAGGATGATATCTTATCTAATGTTTGGAGCTCTTCTACTACCCAGCATGCCAGTGGAAAACATAAAGCATCCATAGATAGCCTCAGCATGATTTGACCACCCTTTCCTTGTCCATTTAGATTTCCATAGAGCAGAATCGCCTTGGCACCCTACACTGTTTCATGTTATCTCTGGAGATGTTTTACTCATGGTAGGCACTTAATAACCCTTTATTCAATCCAATTAAATTCTTCCTTTTGGGGTAGCACCTTTTTCCTATGTCTTCTCTGGGCTTCTTGGCATTTTAATCAGGGAGAGGACGAAGGGCTCCCTCCTTTCCTAGATATTCACTATAGTTTTTATCCAGCTTTTGACTCCTCTTGAACTTGCTTACAGGAGAGCTCCTTGGCTCATGCCTAACTGGCCTGGGCAAAACATCTTGTCTTTTTGGCTATAACCCTTTCAGGGATATTGCCAAGTTATCAAAAGCTTTGCAGATTTCTTCCACATAAATATAGTTGTTTGTTTTCCTGGGAGATGGGGGGATGCAGAGAGGAGCCTCCAACTGGGAGTGCCTTGAGCACAGGTCCTCACCTGTAACAGGTAAGCTATTCAACCTTTCCATGATTAGAGGTGTCTCACAATCAACTTTTGGGCCTCAATTTGACAAACTGTGTGTAAGTCCAAAACATACTTCCATCAACCTTTAGATCTGGCAAAGGTTAGAGTGAGGAAGAGAGGATTTGGCCTCCAAGGAGCAGATGAAGAGTCAGCAAGACCCCTGGAAGATGACCTGATTTGACTGGAAGTAGGAGGTGGAGTTTTAGGACATGGGTCGTCTGCTGTTTTTCCCTTCACTTTGGTCTCTTTCCTTCTGACTGAGTGGAGAAAAGGAATGATCTCTCTTTTCTACCTGGAGGTGAGGATGACAGAAGCTTTTTATTTCTGGCACTTCTATCTTCCCTCTCTGGAAATATGGAGACTAGAGAAGGGAACATCCGGTTTCCTCACTTCCTTTGTAGGCAAATGTGGATAGAATTCTTTGCTTCTTGTGAGTAGATGCGTAACTAACCGACTCATTGATTCACTCTTTCATGTTCACTGTCTCTCACAATCTCATTCTCACATGTATTCTCTCTTTTGTTCTTTCTTCCCTCCTCCAGCCCCAAGTCTCCGGAAGCCCAAGAGTCTCCTGTCAAGGTTGAGTCCAGCCAGGCTCAGCAGAGCCATCGTTCTTTTTTAACCACTGTGAGTCTTATATTTCCAGGATTGCTATGAAGACTCTGTCCTTCCCTACTTCATAGAAGTCATTCCTTACAAGATTGCTTCATTAATACATCCTTCTTCTAAGTATTGGGCTGTTCTTTACTACTGAGATTTAGCCTGGCAGATATTGCAATGGCCAGGAAGAGCCCAAGAGAAATGGAGAGGCATTCATGAAGGAACATCAGGGTCTTGGGTTTTTACCTTTCAAAGCTCTATCATCCAAGCCCATTTTCTGGGTTTAATGGAATAGGGAAGATCCTCTTGATCTTTTGTTAATGAGAACAGGCTTTGGAAGTGCCCTAGTCCTCAAATCTCTGTAGCAAGAGCCTCAATAAGATTCTTCTTTGGTTCTTTAAGGGACAACTAAAAGTGTTCTAGGAACAAGAGCAGCAGCAGCCACTATAGAAAGGGGCTGAAATAAAAGAAGGGAGCCCTTCCCCCTTGGCACTCCTGGGAATTAGTTCTGCCTTGATGTTCAATGATGTATAGCCATAAAAAGAAAGGAATACTCATCCTATCCTGAGACCAGAGCTATTCCAGCTGCACAAAATTAACCTCTGCCGTCATGCTTGGTCTCCAATTCTCCTTCCAGATGCTGAGACAATTTTATATAAATACAATATTATGTATGCTTCCCCCAAGCCCTGGTTTGCTCTTCCTGCTCAACAAGACCAGGGACCCAAAATCCTAATGAAAAATGCATGTATTCTTAATGCTGAGTGGCCATAAGAATGAATGAACAAATGTACTTCCCCATCAAGCACCCAGCGAACCTTCTAATCAATTTAAGTGACTTCCTATATACACTATGATAGTCACGACATTAAAGGTTTCTGACGGTCTTGGTCCATGGCATCTTCAATCAAAATGTTCCTGGGCTGTGATCTCAAAGTCGAGCTATTATTTTCCCAGGTTTCTTTCCTAGACTCATGGAGTCTTTTTGGATGGATCAAAAGACACGATTAGCAGGAAATTGCATTTTTCCTTGCAGTTCTACAAAAGTAAACAATTGAGTGAGGCCAAGAAGATAAAAGATGTGTATTACCAGATGGGAAGGAGGAGAGAGGAACAAAGACAACCGAGTCCAAAGCAGCCACTAATGAGATGTCTTACACTTTGACAAAGTAAGAAATGTTGGCCTTCTGAACATTTTGAAATCCCTTAACAACTTAAATCCAGGCATTAAAATAGGACATGAAGGTTGATTATAGGCAGCTGCCTAATGATCAGCCAGGTTAGATAGCCATTAATCAGTTCACTCATTCATTCAAAAGCCATTCATTGGGCCTTTAATGTATGCTCACTCAGTACTGCACTGTCTGGGGATTCCCAAACCCCCACAAGCCTGAACTCTCTCTGCTGGCAGTTCCTTGGCCATGGCTTTTCCCTCTAGTCCTTGGTTCTTAGTCTTCTACTCCAAGGGATAAATTTTAAATGCTTTCCAGCACAAGGCCAGGAATCCCAGTATAATTCAGGCAGGAGGCAGACCCCAAGTTTGGTACTTTGAGACAAAATCTGAAACGGAAACTTTTTGAACCATTCTGTGCAAGGCTTCATGAAAGATGGCCCACTATGAGTACCAACAACTGGCCAGTGATTGGTGGGAAATGACCACAATACCTCAAGGACTTGGAGTGTGAAAATTCTCTCTACTGACACCAATCAGACCTCTCCAAAGCCTTGGGTTAGAGAAAATTGCCTCAGGCTCAGGGCAGTTAAGTACTTGTTCCATGGTCACATCACACAGCCAGAAGTGGTAAAATTCCACCAATTTCTCCCCAACTCCACTCTGCAACAACATTTAAAGGCATTAAAACCAGGAGTCCAAGATGATAAGAGCCAAGTGGCTAGGGGTGTTGGTTGGGTTATTTCTTCAGAGCTCAGGAATAGGTAAATATTCCCCTTTAATTGATTTTTTAAAATAAGGGGACTGGAGAAGGAAATGGCAAACCATTCTAGTATCATCACCAAGAAAACCCCTAAAGGGGTCACAAAGAGTCAAGCATGGCTGAAAATGACTAAGCCCCAACATCATTCCTGTCAATGGAAGATTCCTTTTAACTGTGCCAATGAAGGAAATGTGGGAACCCAGGGATCTTCCTAGAGGGCACACACTCTCCCAATTTTCTAAATCCATCTCCTCCATTCATAGCCCCATCTGCTGCTTCATTCCAGTATGGAATTCCCGATTGGGCAAGTCAGTTCAAATACTTCCTCATCTATCTTCCCCTAGGCAAGTCAACTTCTCTCAGTCTCAGTTTCTTCAGCTGTAAGATAAAAGATAATAATAGTACCTACCTCTCCAGAATTACTGAGGATCGATCAAATGAGATATGTTGTATAAACACTGGCTATTGTCAGTGTTATCTAGAACCAGGAAGGAGCTTCAAGATCATGGAATCCAACTTCCTCACTTAATATGAGGAAAGTGGGGCTCCAGGAACTTAGAAAATTTACCCAGGATTCCATCAACAAGAGGTGGCAGAGCCAATATTTAAACATGTTCTCTAATTCCAAGTCCAGCATTCCTCCTACTGCACCACACAACCTGTCTTCTTAACAAAAGCAAAATCTCTTTGACTGCTAAACATGGTTTGCCCTTCCTAGGAGACTGGGGAGAGGTTCCGCTCATTGAAGTCCAAGAATCTCCACTTCTTCCACAGATGCTAAAGTTCTCAAGAGCCATGTGGCAGAGTGAATAGAAAGATGACTTCTGAACTAGAAAGACTTGGGATAAAATCCTACCTTAACATATTTGGCTATATGGCATTGGGCAATGCCTCAGGTACCCCAAGCACATGCAGAGAGAATCCATATGGGAAGAGGGCTGTATGTAACCCAATATTAGAGTAGTTCTAGGACCCAAAGACCTGCATTCACAAAAGGGACTTTTTCTACAACTCAAAGGAGATAGTCAGAAATTTACTTCTATCTTCCTAACTTGTTTGGATTGTTGTGCATTGTTGTAATATGGGCATATTTGATGGTGTGATGTTGCTGGGCAAGTCACAAACCCTCCACAACTCAGGCACCCCATCAGGGCAGTAACTTGGAGAAAAAGCGGTGATCTGTGTCCCTCACAGAAATTTCTTTATCTGGTCATTTCCCCAACTACTAAAATCCCAGGCTCGGTCCTTATTCCCATCCCTCCATCATCTCCCTCTTTGGTTTCCTTTTCACTCTGAAAGCAGTATCTAATGTTTCTGCAGTTAAAAAGAGAAGAAAAGGCTTCAGTGGCTCCCCATGACCTCTAGAATAAAGTACCAATTGCCTTGATCAGCACTGAAAGCCCTTCAGAAACTCCCTGCACCATCTATCCAGACAGAAATATCTAACATGGCCCAGCATCATGTAGGCTATGCTCCAGCCTAACTCTTTGGCTTTTCCATCTCCCCACTGCCATATCTGGAGGCTTTCTCTCCTTCCCTCTCCTTCTCAGGATCTCCAGCTTCCTTCAGGACTCATCTTAAGCCCACCTAAAGACCTATGAGGGGCCTTTTGGGATCCCCCAAAACACTGATGTTCCACCTAAAAATAATTTGCTTTGTAAGTAATTTGCATATACTTTGGACTGGGATTACTTTCCCCAACAGAGTATAAACTCTTGGAAGGCAAAAGCAGTTTCTTTTTTTCTGTATTTAAATCTTTGGAACTCCCACTCTATATCATAGTGCCTGACACATTGAATAAATATCTGTTGAATGGAATTGTTTGTTTACAGAATAAAAGGGACCTCTTAGTACTCTTATTTAAGAATATGGAAGAGGAAGGGGTGTCATAGGGCACAGAGTACTGGACCTGGAGTCAGGAAGATTTATCTTCCTGAGTTCAAATCTGGTCTTAGACATTTATTAGCTGTGTGACCCTGGGCAGGTCACTTCACCAGTTTGCCTCAGTTTCCTCATCTGTAAAATGAGCTAGAGAAGGAAATGGCTAAATACTTCATTATCTCTGCCAAGAAAATCCCAAATAGGGTCACAAAGAGTTGAACACGACTCAGAAACTACTGAAAAACAAAATAGAATTTAACCTTAAGCCACTGGCCTGGAAACTTTTCCTTTAGATCACCAGTGTAAAACTGGGATTTAGGAAAGACCAATGGTTATGCTCCCAGCTACACTGAAAGGGTGGGTAAAGATGCTTTATTCTGATTTTCTTAGCTTTCATGTCCCTTCCCAATTCTGTAGGCTATGACTGACTGATGTTCTACGAATCATTAACAGTGGACATCACTGCTTTTCATTACTTACTTGAAAGCCAGATTAGATGCACTGATTTCCCCCAAAGTCTGTGATCTGAAGTAATAAATGGAAGATCGTCTTTCCTAGGCAAGAGGCTATAATGAGCAAAATCTCACTTCCCGTTCGTTTCTGGTAGGTTTTTGTATTTTCATCTCAAAGTATGCAAGTTTTCTCCCAGGTCCTGTGCTCCCATGCAGTTAATCACAGACACAGATTATTAATTTCATTCTTTCAGCTAAATCATGGCAAGTGATCAAGAGAACAAAACCAGGTCTGAGCAGGATGTTGGCATCCATTACACTTGGGATTCTGACCTCACCCTCTTCTGAGCAGTGACCGATGGTCTGGGCAAAGGGAGGCCAGTTATCTTTAATCAGTCCTGTTGCCATGGCCCACCAGCTGAGGCAACACTTTTAGAGGATAAAGGCAATCGCCTAAACTGGCTGCTTAGATTGACCACCTTCTGTCATGCTAATAATATGGCCCAATATAATTTGACTAACCCTGCAGAGGTCAGAGCCAGAGTGTCAAGTAAACTGAGACCCTTTGGGATTCAAGAAAGCTTGAAGCAATTCAGGGGGCTCTATTTGTCCCAATAATCTAGAGATTCTCTAGCATGTGTTTATTTTTCCTGCCAAAGAGCCTTAATGGGAGGACGCCTATATCTTAAGGGCTTATTGTAGATACTGGAAGATCTCAAAAACATGTTCTCATTTTTCAATCAAAAAATCTCCCTCCCTTCTTTGGTCCCTAACCAGCCTTTTTTGCTCCATATTATGCCCAGGCTACTGCTGATTCCTTTTCTTCTCAGTGTGGCATAGGATAGGCACTAGATTTGGAAGCGGAAAGACCTAAATTTAAATCCTGCCTCTGACCCCTATTAATTAATGAATGCTGGTCGAACCCCTTAATCTCTCTGGGCCTCAGTTCCCTCTTCTGTAAAATAAGAATAGTGTCTAAGATATTGTAAATCAAGGGACAATCATTGTAATTAAATATTTACTTGGGGCCATTCACTGGGTTTTGTTGTTCAGTTCTTTCGGTCATGTTTGACTCCTCATGATCCTGTTGGGGGTTTTCTTGGAGAAGATACTGGTTTGCCATTTTACAGATGAGGAAATTGAGATAAACAGGGTTGAGTAACTAGTGCAGGATCACATAGCTGGCCAGTGCCAAGGCTGGATTTGAACTCGGGGAGATGAGACTTTCTGACTCCAGGTCCAGACCTCTATCCACTGTGCCACCTAGCTGCCTACTGTGCTAAACATTATGGAAACATTATGGGGAAAAAAGGGAAAGTTAAGACAGTTCTTGTCCTTGTATTATTTTCTTTCTAATGAAGGAGACAACACTTAGATTTATATAAGACAGAGAAAGAAGATCATCTGAAAACTAAGGCTCAGGTAAGTGGGAGTCCTGATCCTCAGCTCTGACCAGTACAAAAGCCTCTCCCTTTGATCTCTGAGCCTCAAGTTTCTCCCTTAAACCAACACCCACATGAGAATGTTCTGCCCCTCCTGTGGTTCTTCATGGTTTTTTAAACCCTCACCTTCCACCTTACAATCAATAACGTATATTATTTCCAAGGCAGAAGAGCAGTAAGGGCTAGGCAATGGGGGTGAAGTGACTTGCCCAACCTCATACACCAAGGAAGTATCAGAGGGTAGATTTGATCCCAGGACGTCCCATCTCCAGGCTTGGCTCTCTGTCCTCTGAGCCACCTAGCTGCCTTGTGCATTCTTAGAGCACATGGTCTGGACCCCTCCTCCTCCCATCACTCTCTAGCACTCTCTAGTGTGCCCCATACTCAGCAGCATATGGATCATATCCTCCTTCTCCAAAGCCCTTGAGAGCAGGGAGAGTTGAACTGTTGCAGAAAAAAGCCTCTGACCCCTGGGAGCTGCTACTGACTAGGTGTTCTCCTCATCTGAAAGAAGAGAGGAATTGCACTCAGTGATTTCTAAGGTTTCTTCCAGCTCCTAAAGTCTTTGAATTTATCGCGATTCATTTTCATCATCCTCAGCCTTTTCCCTTCTACCCACCAAGCCGATAAAAAACCCTCCTGTTTTCAGAGTAGACTTTTTTTTCTCCTTAGTTTATACTATTTTCTTTTCAAAAGTTCATAATGTAAAATGTAATCATGTTCATGATGTAAAAATAATGTCTCAATGAATTGATTATGAATATAAACTGTTTAGACACTCTGCTTGCTGTGCTTACAAAGTATCTTCAGTTTATTTTTTTATTTAATTTTATTGATTAAGAAATTTTTTCCATAGTTACATGATTCATGTTCTTTCCTTCCCCTCCCATAGCCAACGTGCAATTCCATTGGGTTTTACATGTGTCACTGATCAAGACCTATTTCTATGTTATTGATATTTGCACTAGGGTGATCATTTAGAGTCTATATCCCAGGGGGAAGCTGGGTGGCTCAGTGGATTGAGAACCAGGCCTAGAGATAGGAGGTCCTAGGTTCAAATCTGACCTCAGACACTTCCCAGCTGTGTGACCCTGGGTAAGTCACTTAACCCCCATTGCCTAGCTGTTACTACTCTTCTGCCTTGCAGCCAAAACACAGTATTGATTCCAAGACAGAAGGTAAGGGTTTAAAAAAAATAGAGTCTACATCCCCAATCATATCCCCAATGACCCACGTGATCAAGCAGTTGTTTTTCTTCTGTGTTTCTGCTCCCATAGTTCTTTCTCTGGAGTATCTTCAGTTTATATAAGTGAAATGAAGCTTATAAGTGAACTTCTCTTCAGGGCCAGGTGCAAGGATGCTAAGGAGACTTTGTTATACAAAAATAAACTATTTATTGAGAATATAAGGATATAAAAGAATTTCTAACTCTAAAGGATTCTAACTCCACCCAAATAAAACTCCCTGGTTCCATAGGCTACACCAATCCTTCCTGATCTGACTAATCCAAATTTCCCTACTCTACAATAAACACTATTATCCTTGTAAGAAGTATATCATTCTTAATGATATTAACATTCTTAACTTTGTCTCCAAGTTATGAAGATAACAAAGGCCAGTTGGCTGAGCTTCACCAAGAACCAAGTTAGGACTCTAAGCTTTAGACCAGGTTTTTCTTTGGTCTTCTCAGAGTTAAAACAATTTATATAATAGCAATAGACAATCACTAGTATTTCCCAAGTTGGAAAAGGAAATCACTTAGCTCCTTCAGGCTTTTCCCTCCTTTTCTTCTACCTTCAGACATTGAAGAGAAAGAAAAAAGAAGATGCCACCTGCTCCTAGCACTCAGAGAGAGAGCAACTGCCCTTCCCAGAGAGTAACTGCCACAGAAAAATCATTGCACCTCCCACATACACAGTCAACATTTGAAACTGACACTCTGTCTCATATCTGTTTCCAAACTCCAATTTTTTCTCAAACCCGCTTCTCTACTTCTTACCTCTAAACTAATGTAACAAGGCTTAATTTCTAATATCATACTTATAATAATTACTCAGACACTTCCTAGCTGTGTGATACATTGTCCAGCCCTTACCATTCTTCTGTATTAGAACCAATACACAGTGTTAATTCTAAGACAGATGGCAAGGGTTTAAAAAAAAAAAGTCTGGCGACTGCTGGGTGGCTCAATGGATTGAGAGTCAAGTCCAGAGACGGTAGGTCCTGGGTTCAAATCTGACATTAGACACTTCCTAGTTGTGTGACCCTGGGCAAGTCACTTAATTCCCATTGCCTAGCCCTTGCCACTCTTCTACCTTGGAACCAATACATGGTATTGACTCTAAGATGGAAGGTGAGGGTTTAAAAAAAATAATAAAAAGTCCACGAGGATTTTATTCAAAGACTGGCACTCCCACATCCCAGAACCAAAGTGAACCTTGGTATGTCTAATCATGCCACAGAACAAAGGCAGGATGGACCAATCAATCAGAGGATGTCAGTACAGTCATGATGCCAGTCACATCATAAGGAAGTCCTTTGGAAGAAGGGTGTGAAATGTTGGGTAGGCAGCCCACAGCACCCACTGAGTGCTTCCTGGCAGCAGAGCTCTGTATTAAGCTCTATGGAGGAGGATAAGGAAAGCAAGACTCCAGTCCATTCAGGATCCTTCTCTGAAAGCCAGATATCTAGGGTTACTTTTGGAAATCAGTTTAATTCTTTTAACTCCTGCAAAGGGAAGAGAAAACTTAAAAGAATTCTGTCTATTGAAGGTCCCTGTCTCTGGAGTTTTCACTCTTCCCCTCCACGCACCTGAATTTTATGGTTTTTATAGGAAAACCAACATTCTTTTTAAAAAAAAATACCTGCAATTTGTTGAGAGAGAAATTGACAATTTTCCTTTTCCCATGTACCTATAGAACAAGCAGGGGAAGCTCCCCGAGGATGACTTCATCGGTAATTGAATTTCTTGTGAAATTTACCAAGCAAAAAAGCTCTGCTGTGCTCTACAGAACCCTCCTTAAAGCCTGAGTCCCCAGTCACCTGTCTTGGGCTGACTAATGGAACAGAATAAAAAGAGATCATAGAGGAACTGTTGGTCCCCACCGAGGAACAGTCCCCTCAGTCCTTCAATCCCACCCACATGAACAAGCATCTCCAAAATGAATTCAATTAATTCAGTAATAAATCAATTCAAAATCAAACAATGAATTCAAGCAATATTGTGGCATTTTAGAGCTGAGAGATCTAATCTAACCAAGCTAGTTAAATGACAGAAATTAGAACTCAGATACAATACTTAGTTTCTATAATACCAATGTGAGAATTTCTTTTTCATATGCTGTATTAATTACTATATATTAGGGAGAATTCCTATGTATTTCTACGTCTGGGATCTGGGTCAGAGATACCATCCAGTTGATCACTTTTTGCATTTTCTTTGGAATATCTTCTTTTGTAACAGAATTTGGTTAATGAATGAAGGAGGGAAGGGTTCTTTTCCTGCATCCGTCACCCATCCACCCGTCAGTATGGGGAGGGGTGCATAGGATGAGGGGCCACCTCTTAATTAGCCGTCACCAATTAGAGATGTCCTGGGATGTTTAAGGGAAGGACTTTAATAATGAACTCCTGAAAACCTATTTTTTAAGCTGCCTGACACAGTTCAGGTCATCCCTGGTCACAAGAGGCCATGGAGAACTCTGCCACTTTATCCGTTATGACGCTGGCCTGATGTAATCAAGGAACTTATATTCTCACCCCTAAATCAGCATCCTCGATCATTTTAATCATACCACCAGGCACCAATATGCTCTATAACCACTTCAGTTCACCAGATCTATTTCTCCTTTTCCTCCCCAGAAGTTACTCATAAGCACCAGAGGAGAAGGAAACCATCAAGAAGATTCTGGTCGAGGCAAAGAGCTCTCCTCATAATTACCTCTGCTATTACCCCATATTCAATAGGACCAAAAGTCTGAAGATCCTAAATATTTAGAAAGATTTCAAGAGGCCGGGCATTTCTCCTGGTGTCTTGTGTCCATGTGCTCAAATTCTCTATTTCTAGTCATCTGTGGACAGAGACCCAACTAAAATTTAACCTATTTATGGCCTTGGGTGAAAAACCTCTATGGGGAATGGGGTAGGAGGGGGGGTAAGAAGCCTCACAAAGACAGAAAGAAAGGGATGGACAGACAGAAAGGGATGGGGGAAGAGGGGGAAAGGGAGAGAGGAAGAGGAAGGGTGGGGAGAGAGGAAGAGGGAGGGTGGGGAGAGAGGAAGAGGGAGGGTGGGGAGAGTGGAAGAGGGAGGGTGGGGAGAGTGGAAGAGGGAGGGTGGGGAGAGAGGAAGAGGGAGGGTGGGGAGAGAGGAAGAGGGAGGGTGGGGAGAGAGGAAGAGGGAGGGTGGGGAGAGAGGAAGAGGGAGGGTGGGGAGAGTGGAAGAGGGAGGGTGGGGAGAGTGGAAGAGGGAGGGTGGGGAGAGAGGAAGAGGGAGGGTGGGGAGAGAGGAAGAGGGAGGGTGGGGAGAGAGGAAGAGGGAGGGTGGGGAGAGAGGAAGAGGGAGGGTGGGGAGAGTGGAAGAGGGAGGGTGGGGAGAGTGGAAGAGGGAGGGTGGGGAGAGAGGAAGAGGGAGGGTGGGGAGAGTGGAAGAGGGAGGGTGGGAAGAGTGGAAGAGGGAGGGTGGGGAGAGAGGAAGAGGGAGGGTGGGGAGAGAGGAAGAGGGAGGGTGGGGAGAGTGGAAGAGGGAGGGTGGGGAGAGAGGAAGAGGGAGGGTGGGGAGAGAGGAAGAGGGAGGGTGGGGAGAGAGGAAGAGGGAGGGTGGGGAGAGAGACAGGGAGAGAGAGAATTTCCAATATTCACGCACAATATATTTCTTCCTGCTGCTCTCTGTGTCTGCTATTATATGCTACCTGGATTCTGACCCTCACCACCTCATCTCTCTGTGATCAGTTCCAAGCACCTGTTCCCCAATCACTGCATTCCTCATTCCCTGCCGCTGAATTGCTCAAGGCTTTTAGCCTGCCTTTTTCTGAACACTGCTGTCCAATCTATTAGATGTGACCTAACCTGACAACCAGGGAACATTGTAACTTTTTTCTCTAATTCTAACCTAGACTGTCTGCTTAGAACCCCACTATCATCTTTGTCCTGGCTGTGCTGACCTCCTATGTGCTCGAATATTCTGCCCATTTGGACCCTCAACACCTAACTTTTCCATTCGTGGAGAGGTATTCCAGACCAAGGCTATGTTCTTGAAATTCCATTAATATACACTTCCCTTTCTGACTATAATCAGCTTTCCTTATAGTAGTCACATCCTTTTCTGTATCAGCTGAAATCCAAGGCGTGACCTTTCTTGTCGAAACCTCGGTCTCCTTCAGACTCTTCTGATATAATTAGATACCCTTCTGGCCTGATATCCTCCTGCTATCCAGGTTCCAATCACTGATCTCTTGTTCCTATTCTCAGTGAAGGAAGAAAATAGACAATGAGTTGAAGTGAGACTGTTAGAAATGGCAAACTCCATGGATACTGATACACTGTTGGTGGAACTGTGAACTGAATCAGCCATTTGGGAGTGCAATATGGAATTATGCCCAAAGTGTTATAAAACTGTTCAGGCCTTTTGATCCAACAATACCACTAGTAGGTCTTTTCCCAAAGGCAATCAGGGAACAAGGAAAATAATTTATATATTCTAAAATATAAATATTAAAAATATTCTAAAAGCAGCTCTCTTTGTGGTGACAAAGAATTAGAATCAGGGGAATATCCATCAATTGGGAGAGGATTGAATAAGGTCTGCTATGTGGTCATGATGGAATACTACTGAGCTGTAAGAAATTATGAGCAGGTTGCTTTTATTTTTTAATTTTATTTAATTAGATGATTTAAGATAATTTTCCATGGTTACAAGACTCATGTTCCTTCCCTCCTCTCCTCCCACCCCCTCCCATATATGACACACATCTCCACTGGGATGAACATGTGCCATCAATCAAGACCCATTTCCTTATTATTAGTATTTGCACTAGGGTGATCTTTTAGAGTGACATTTCCCAGTCATAGCCCCACCAACCCATGTGATCAAGTGGTTGATTTTCTTCTGTGTTTCTACTCCCACAGTTCTTCCTCTGGATGTGGTTAGTGTTCTTTCTCATATGTCCCTCCAAATAGTTCTGGATCATTGTATTGCCACTAGTAGAGAAGTCCATCACATTCGATTGTGACACAGTGTATCAGTCTCTGTGTACAATGTTCTCCTGGTTCTGCTACTCTAGCTCTGCATCAATTCCTGGAGGTGGTTCCAGTTCACATGGTCGCTCCAGTTCATTATTCCTTATAGCACAATAGTATTCCATCACCAACATACCATAATTTGTTCAGCCATTCCCCAATTGAAGGGCATCCCCTCATTTTCCAATTTTTTGCCACCACAAAGAGCACAGCTATGAATATTCTTGTACAGGTCTTTTTCCTTATTATCTCTTTGGGGTACAAACCCAGCAGTGTTATGGCTGGATCAAAGGGCAGTCTTTTAGCACCCTTTGGGCATAGTTCCAAATTGCCTTCCAGAATGGTTGGATCAGTTCACAGCTCCACCAGCAATGCATTAATGTCCCGATTTTGCCACATCCCCTCCAACATTCATTACTTTCCTTTGCTGTCATGTTAGTCAATCTGCTAGGCATGAGGTGATACCTCAGAGTTGTTTTGATTTGCATTTCTCAGATTATAAGAGATTTAGAACACTTCTTCATGTGCTTATTAATAGTCTTGATTTCTTTATCTGAAAACTGCCTATTCATGTCCCTTGCCTATTTATCAACTGGGGAACGGCTTGGTTTTTTGTACAATTGATTTAGTTCCTTATGAATTTGAGTGATTCTACCTTTGTCAGAGGTTTTTGTTATGAAGATTGTTTCCCAATTTGTTGCTTCCCTTCTAATTTTGACTGCATTGGTTTTGTTTGTACAAAACCCTTTTAATTTAATGTAATCAAAATTATCTATTTTGCATTTTGTAATTTTTTTTTAAACCCTTACCTTCCATCTTGGAGTCAATACTGTGCATTGTCTCCAAGGCAGAAGAGTGGTAAGGGCTAGGCAATGGGGGTCAAGTGACTTGCCCAGGGTCACACAGCTGGGGAGTGTCTGAGGCCAGATTTGAACCTAGGACCTCCTGTCTCTAGGCCTGGCTCTCAATCCACTGAGCCACCCAGCTGCCTCCTTGTAATTTTTCCTAACTCTTGTTTGGTCTTAAAATCTTTCCTTTCAAAAAGATCTGACAAGTATACTATTCTGTGTTCACATAATTTACTTATTGTTTCCTTTTTTATGTTCAAGTCATTCACCCATTCTGAACGCAACTATAAAAAACTCTCCACACAATTAAAACTAGATCTAAATAAATGGAAAAACATCAATTGCTCATGGGTAGGACAAACTAACATAATAAAAATGACAATCCTACCCAAACTAATTTACTTATTTGGGGCCATACCCATCAAACTACCAAAAAACTTTTTATAGAATTAGAAAAAACAATAACAAAGTTTATTTGGAAGAACAAAAGATCAAGAATATCAAGGGAAAGGGGGCAGCTGAGTAGCTCAGTGGATTGAGAGCTAGACCTAGAGACGGGAGGTCCTAGGTTCAAATCTGGCCTCAGACACTCCCCAGTTGTGTGACCCTGGGCAAGTCACTTAACCACCATTGCCTAGCCCTTACTGCTCTTCTGCCTTGGAACCAATACACAGTATTGATTCCAAAACAGAAGGTAAGGGTTTAAGAAATAATATCAAGGGAAATAATGAAAAAAATGCAAAGGAAGGTGGCGTAGCAGTACCAGATCTTAAACTGTACTAAACTTAAACTGTATAAAACAGTGATCATCAAAACCATATGGTACTGGCTAAGAGACAGAAGGGAGGATCAATGGAATAGGCTTGGGGTAAGTGACCTCAGTAAGACAGTCTATGATAAACCCAAAAATCCCAGCTTTGGGTATAAAAATCCACTATTCAACAAAAACTGCTGGGAAAATTGGAAAACAGTATGGGAGAGATTAGATTTAGACCAACATCTCACACCCTATAGCAAGAGCAGGTTGCTTTTAGAAAAACATGGAAAATCTTGCATGAGATAACAAAGAATGAAATGAGCACAAGCAAGAAAACTTTGTATACAGTAACAGTAATATTGTTCCAAGAGTAACTGTGAATGACCAAGCTATTCTGAGTAGTATGAATATTAAAATAAAATCTAAAGGACCTATGAAAGAAGATGGTATCTACCTCCAGAGGAAAAAACTGATCTATGGAAGCATATATATTTGTACTTTCATATAGGTCTGTGTAAAATGTTGGCTTTCTCTGATGAGGAGTTGGGAGGGAGAGAGGGAAACAGCTTGGAAATAAAAATATAACCAATAAAATGATATTTTTAAGATAGTTAATCATGAGAAAAACAAACACTTTTATATTAGTGTCCCATGGTGTCATTTACCAAGATAACAATAAAGAAAAACAATCTCTTTGGAGAAAAACAAGAAATCTCAAGCTCATGAGACAAATTTTCAGAAATGGCAGCTACTTCATTAAAAATGAATCAATCTTCAGTACTTGGAATAAGAGAGGAGGAAAAGCTAAGCATCTGGGAGAAGTTGCTTATGTTATTCCCTTCCAGTAAACATCAGGACTGGGAGACCTTCTGGCTCCATCTCTGCAATAAATTTCACATACTGTCTGCCACCATCTATTCACCTTCAGAGAAAGAACTGATCTATGGAAGCATGTGCTTCCTTCTGCTTCCACTTTGTGCTTCCTTCTCACCTCTTCTCATCTAAACTACTACAACAACATCCTAACTGATCTTCCTACTGCCCAGTGTTTGTCCTCTTCAAACTGCTCAAGAAATCTTCCTCATGGATACTAATGCATTATTGGTGGAGTTGTGAACTGGTCCAACCATTCTGGAGGGCAATTTGGAATTATGCCCAAAGGGTTATAAAACAATGCATACCCATTAAATCCAATAATACCATTGACAAATCTTTATCTTTATTTGTACAAAATATTTATAACTACTCTTTTTGTGGTGGCAAAGAATTGGAAAGTGAGAGGATGTCCATCAGTTGGGGAATAACTGAACAAATTGTGGCATATAATGATAATGGAATACTATTATGCTATAAGAAACTGATGAGCAAGTTGATTTCAGAAAAGGCTAGAAAGACCTACATGAACTGATGCAGAGCAAGACAAGCAGAACCAGGAGAACATTGTACATAGCAATGGAAATGCTGTACAATGATCAACTGTGAAAGATTTAGCTACTCTCAGCAATACAATGATTCAGAACAATTCTGAAGGAGCTAGTACAAAGAATGCTATCCACTTCCAGGAAGAAAAAAAACAGTTGTAATTTGAATGCAGATCAAAATACATAATTTTCACTTTATTTTGTTGGGGATTTTGGTTTTATATGAGTATTCTCTTACAACAATGACCAAAATGGAAATGTTTTGCATGATAACACATGTATAACCCAGATCAAATTGCTTACCACCTCCTCCAGGGAAGGAGGAGGGAAGGAGGCATTTCACATGATATAACTTCTGAAAACTTATGTGGAAAATTATTACATATAATTGGTAAAATAAAACAAAAAAGAAACCATTGTCTCTCCTTAGAAATCTTTAATTACATCCCATATGCTACTAAGCAGAATGTCCTAGCATTCAAAAACTTCATGGTTTGACTTTGGCCTTCCTTTTAAGCTTTAAGTCTTCTTTTCTCATTCATAAATTCCATATTCCAGAAAAATAGGACTGTTTAATAATTCTTGTTCCCATCCTGCCATCTCCCACTTTTATGCCTTTGCCTGTCATGCCCCTTGAACTGAAGGAATTCTTCAAACAATATCTTTGAAAATCCCTTACATCACGAAGAGCTGGGTTCGTGCTGGATTTTTCATCCAATCTAGCATCAAGGCCCAATGACACAGAAGTGGCTTTTGGCACTCAGCCCAATGCGAAGTTAAGGCAGAGACTCATTCAACAGAATAGTGTATTTGGATGTAAACTTAGTAGGATCAACACTCCATAGAACCTGTTAAATCTGAGCCCTCTCTCTCCAGGGACTGGGCATAGGGGAGAGTATTCCCCCTAACGTGTCTGAAGTGAAGATGTGTTTCTGTTGTCTATATCCTCAAGTAAAGTAAATATCCCTTTGTAAAAGCTTTTAAAAGTCCTTCCCATGCTTCATGATCCAATTCAGATGCAACTTTCCCATAAAGTCTTTCCCAACCATCTCCCCTCCCCAGTTAAAGTCGTCACTTTGTCCCAAATTTCTCCTAGCAGTTTATCTGAGTTTCTCCATTATACTCAACATATCTCACTATCTCTGGATCACTGTTATTTGGGTGCCTGTCCTCCTTGCCTGTTAGATTTAAACTCCTTGAGAGCACAATTGGGGTTGTTTGTTCTATAAGGATCCCAAGACTGAGCCTAGTGACTTGCACATTAAAGATGATTTTTAAAATTGTCGAATGAATATATCAATATCAACCCTCAAGAAGCAAAATGAGTGACCTTCAGCAAGTAAATATGGACTATATCCTTTAGCAGAGTTAGCTCAAGTGGACATTTTCTATCAATGTAGGGATTCTGAAGCCTTAAGATACTATGATAGCCCTTCATTAATATCTCCTACTGAAAACAAAACCCAAAAAAGGATATTTTTGTTAAAGTCAACAAAACAAATTTTAAAGTAAACTCTAATGGACAGCTAAGTGGCTTAGTAGATTGAGAGCTAAACCTAGAAAAGGGAATTGCTAGTTCAAATCTGGCCTCAGATACATCCTAGCTGAATGGCCCCGGAAAGCTCACTTGATCCCCATTGCCTGGCCCTTACCATTCTTTTGTCTTGGAACCAATACACAGTATTGATTTTAGAATGGAAGGTAAGGATTTTTTTTTAAAGTAAACTCTAATGGAGTATATGGTTTCCCATACATTAGTTTCTATATATGAATGTTTAGGGGATTTTTTAATAATTGTAATAAGAGAATAATGTTTGTAAACATATATTTAGTTACATATATATAGACATTTTTTCTCTTTAGCCTGGAAAATGAGGAATGCCAGAGATTAGAGAGAAAACAGAATCCACTGAAATTGGGTTCTTCTATTCCCTGAAAAAGCCTCCTTGTAATCAGTTCTCAGGCAGTTTCTGTTGCCTCTTATGTTTATTTTATGAATGTGTTTTCCTTGGCAATAAAGAAGAGATATTAAGTCTCTGACTTCAACATAGGACCTGGGTAAATCAGAAAATAACTTCCCACCCATGGATTTAGCATTATCATCAGAATTTATGACAATAGGAGCTCTCCAAGGTGCTAGCAGTACAAAGGCAACAAAGTTCATTTCCCAAAGAGTAAAAGGTTCTAGCCAATTCAGAAGGCAAAATATCAGGGTGGGCATTCTGAGCAGATATGGCATTTTTCTGTATCATGTTTAAATGCCAGAGTGGTGATCTTTCTACCCATACATTTATTCAGCTCTTTTAAAAATAGGGTCAATTTTTTTTAGCATAGTCTTCAGTCCTTTCCATAGAGATTTATTCTGGCTTATGATTTCCACATTCAAATTATGAAGAAAAAGATAAATGCAGCTATGACCACCTGCCACAAGTCAAAACAGAAATCAGCAAGAGAAGCATGCAGTCAACATGTCTTCAGTATATCCTAATAGATTCAGACAGTGCTCCAGGTCATACTGGGGCAATAGAGATGTGGTGAGGCAAGGCCAGGCAATTATAGATGAGATTTGGTCATTGGCTAACAGATAGAGTTTCGGTATTTCTTTCTTACCTTCTTGGAGTCTCTGGATTTAGGTACAGAAGAGGCCTTAAAGAGCTCAGCTTGCCTATCTCACCCTTCATTCTATATTCTATTCACCAGGCATTCATTAAGGCCCCATCAGGGTCAGGTACAGGGATACAGAGACCAAAATGAAAAATCAATCCCTGGCTCTGAGCAGTTTTGTTTTCCTAAAGATACTGGTCTCTTGAAGTGAGAAGCCCTCCAAGGCTAGGAAAGCCCCCCCCCCATTTCTTTTAGCTACTTTTAGCATTTAGTAGAGAACTTATGTGGACAGTGGAAAGCATCTTGGGATGTTTCAAAATCCAAAGTCTAAAATCCAGAAAATGTTCAGAATTACAAAAATCCTTCCTTCCATCTGACAAAGAGAATAATTGAAAATACTACACAATTTCCTAGCTGTATGACCCTGGACAAGTCACTTGACCCCAACTGCCTAGTCCTCACTGCTCTTCTGCCTTAAAGTAAATACTTTTATTATTCTAAGGCAGAAGGTAATGGTCTAGAAATAATAATAATTTTTTAAAACCCCAAAATGCTGCATCCAGTTCACATAACCACTTTACTTGGCAGTCATTTCTTCTGAAGATATTGCCAGCAAAGGTTCATTTGTTGAATATTTCCCAACCACAAGAGGAAATTTTTATTAGTAATAAATATTCCAGCTTCAGAACCAAAACTGACACATAAAAGTAGCCCATGCAACCCCTACTTAAAGGATCTTGGAAAAATCTGAATCTGGCTTAGGACCAACCCAGGGCTACTTAGTGAGTCGTGTCCATCATCATAGGTGACAATCATATAGACTTTTACAGTTGGTAAAGCATTTTACATTTATTAACTCATTTGGGCCTGACTAAAATAAAAGCCTCATTGTGCCCATTTTACAGATGACAAAATGAAGGGTCAGAGAAGTTAAATAAATATCCCTACACAAAAGTGTCAGAGGTGGAATTTGACCCTAGATCTTGCTGGATTTTAATCCAGTTCCATATTAAATTTAATTTGAAGCAAGAGATAGCTCTCATATTTATTATGGCTACCAAGAATCAAGATTCTTGGTTGCACAGCATTTGATACATGTCAAAGTGTGAGAGAGCATAGTGTAATGGTGAGAACATGGGGCCTGGAGTCAAGCCGGATGGAGATTAATGCCCTATCTCTGATTCTAGCCTTGTGGCCATGGGTATGTTATTTATCATCTCCTAGCCTCAGTTTCCTCCTCATCTAGAAAATGAGAAGGAAAACAGTATTTGCACAACTCTACCTCATAGCTCATTGTGAAGAAGATGCTCTGTAAACATAAAAGTGTTCTAGAATCTTGAGTGGCTCACAATCCCAAATCTTCATCTCACCCATGGAGAGAGGTAATAGAGCTTCCAAGGCAGGGGAGATATTCCACTGGTGAGGAATGTAATGCAAGTATTACTATTCCCATTTTATATGTGGAAAAGCTGAGGATCAGAGAAATGAAGTTAAGCAAAGAGTCACATGGTTAAAGAAATACAGAAACTGGGGCAACTAGGTGACTCAGGCTTAAAGAAATTTCTAGCCCTGTGGCTGTAGGCAAGTCATTTAACCCCCTTACTGCTCTTCTGCCTTGGAACCCATACATAATATTGATTCTAAGTTGGAAGGTAAGGGTTTAAAAAGAAAGAAATCAAGAATTTCAGGAGTTATTGTCCCTAATCCAAGATAAAGCTGAATAAACATCTCTTCTACAACAACCCTGACTAAGAAGTTACCTGGCATCCATCTTGAGCAAGAGGCAACCTACCATAATCTAATGCCACACATTTATAATAATAACTGTATAATAACTGTCGGTTATTTTTCATACATCAAGATGATAATTGATGATTAATTGAGGAAAAATGAAAGCAAATTATTAAGTCCTTTAATGTTTGCAAAACACTTTACATACGTAAATTTTTTTGGTTCTCATAACAACCCTGTAATGTAAGGGTTATTATTGTCTCCATTTAACAGATGAGAAAACTGAAACTTAGTGAATTGAGATACTTGCCCCTATCACATATTTCTTAAGTGCTGAAAGAGGATTGAACTCATCTTCTTTCAGCTCTGCTTTACTCCCTTGCTGCCTACCAACATCTTCCTCCCAGCAACTTCCATCTGTCCTTCCTAGTTTGACTCTCTGAACCAAGAAGAACACAGCTAATTCCTCTTTGCCCATCACAGTCCTTCAAAACCTTGGAAATGATACCTCCCACACTAATTTTTCTCTTTGTCAAACTAATCATGCCCACTTCTAGCAACTGATCCTAGGATTCCCAGCATGGTTTCTAGTCCTCTTACTGATCTCCTTGTCCTTTTCTGGATATATTCCAACTGGTTAATATCATTCCAAAATAAGGTGCCATCACACCCGAATGGAATACTTTTACATGTTGTAAAGTAAAATTAGAAATATCGATTCAGTCATCTGGGCACTACATCTTCCTAATCAAATAACAGCAGGAGGTTTTCTGGCTACCATGTCATATTGGCACATAATGAACTTTTAGTCCAATGAAATACTAGAGTTCTTTTATTTTTCACTCCAATACTCATCCAGTCTCTCTCTCTCTCTCTCTCACTCACTCACACACACACACACACACTTCAACTTGCAAAACTGGTTTTTTTAAACACAAGCTACATTTACCCAAATTTTTTTCATTCTTTTTTAATTTTTATTAGATTTTGTGCCGAGTTATAGCCTGTCAAGATGTTCTTCAATCCCAACTTGGAAAACCAGCATATTAGTTATCCCCACAAGCTCCATGACATCTAGAACCTTGACAAGCATTGCCTCCCATGGTTTCATGCAAGTCACTGATAAAAATCTTGATAAATACAATGCCACAGACAGATCCAAAAGGCACTCCAATTCAATTCAGTAACAATTTATTTAGAGCTCATTAATGCCTATTCTTTTGTTTTGATTATTTGATCAGATCCATATCCATTAAAATGTACTATCATTTAGCCCATATCTCTCAGTCTCTTCCATAATATTAGCACAAGAGATTTTATCAATTATTTCATGAAGTTTACTTAATTTCCATTTGTGGCACATGTACAAATATCTATGTATGTGTGTGTGCATCACATGTGAGTGTGTATACATTACTTCAAAATCTGAATGGATTGATGAATTCTTTAAGATGCACCATTGATGTCTTTAACGAATTTCTCCTCCCTTGACTCATTAATTATTTTTATCTGTTTCATTCTTAAGAGTTAGAAAGCAGAAGGGGCAGCTAAGAAAGCAGAAGGGTAGCTCAGTGGATTGAGAACCAGGCCTAGAAACAAGAGGTTTTGGGTTCAGAACTGACCTCAGACACTTCCTAGGTGTATAATCATTAATGCCCATTGCCTAGCCCTTACCATTCCTCTGCCTTGAAATCAATACATGGTATTGATTCTAAAATGGAAGGTAAGGGTTTAAAAAACACAGTTAGCAAGCATGGTTAGAAGTCTCATTTCCCAGAAGAATATCCAATCATAGAATCCTACCTAGCCTTTTTCTGAAACCCATGAATCTACCCTCCTGAAATCTAAAATGTACATTCAATGATGCCCAGATTTTCTCTCCTCTATCTTCAGCTCTGACACTGTGATCATTTGTGCCCAAGGGTCCAGTTTTTTCTACTTCAGCAGCCAGGTTTTCCTTGTTAATGAGAAGTAGATTTTGCAGTAGCCCTTTCACTTTCTCTTCCTTTTGTAAGAAGGAATTATCATTAAGAAAAGCCACAAAAATGTTAGGTTCCTCTGCTTTTTTTTTTTAATAAAAAGTTTCAGAGGCCATCCATAGACAAGAAGTATCAATGAAGTAAATATGCCTGGTTTAGAGTGTTTCTCCAATTCCAGATGAGCTGTAATATTTCTCCGCAATAATACTGCTTCTGTTTCACTCTACCCTGACCCTTATATTATATTTTTCTATCATGTTCTCCATGTTGGATTCCTGGATTTTTCCTTTCCTGAATAAATTTTCTCAGTACAAAAATGCTACTTCACCATCCCCTGTTTATCTCTCATCTTTCTTTTGAAAAAGGATTTCCCTTCCAAAGTCACTATACATATAAACACCATCTAACCACCTCTTAGTAAGTGATCTCTATAATGGAAAAGGAACCTCTTTTCTTTAGGCTCTCTAATTCACCCTGTTTGTTGGGTCAAAACCTAACAAGCAAATTCTTCCTTCTACAGCCATTCATGGATTTTGTTGCTCTTTCTTCTTGGATGTTTCCTACTCATTGCTATTCCTCTCCTCTCCTATTCTTCCCAGGTAACACCTGTTAATTCTTTTTTCTAAACATTTACCTTTACCTTTAAAACCTTTAAAACCAATACACAGTATTGGTTCCAACACAGAAGAGCAATAAGGGCTAGACAATGGAGGTTAGATAGATTTGGCTAGGATAACACAGCTAGGAAGTATCTGAGACCAGATTTGAACCCATGGCCTCCTGTCTCTAGGCCTGGCTCTCTGTTCAATGAGTCATCTATCAGCCACAGTACTTCTTATAGAAAAGGTTTGACAGTTCTATATGAGCAACATGTTCCCCTCCCCTTCCCCTTTTTAGTTTAATCTTCTCTAGATATGATTTATAATAACCCAACAAATAGATTTATACCAGCCTTCAGCAGGAGCTCTCCATTTGTAGACAATAGCCCAATTAATCTTATAAGCCTGAGTTGCTCAACAAACATTTAAGTGTATAAGATGTGCCATGCTACAAAGAAAGGCCAAAACTATATCTAATTCCAACTCTCAGACCCAGTTTTCTTAGCTAGTTGTTCACTTCCCGACTGAACCATCAGTAGTCAGGAAAGCACTTCTTGGGAATTGAAGGCCTTCAGGATTTTGTCCAGAACTTCCTCATCCCTCCCTAGTAATGGTGTTCCTTTCTCTAGTTTCCCTCTGATATGTTCACTTGTCCCATCATGAATCACCATAGATGGACAGTACTTGTCCAAATGACATGTCTGGGAAGATTCTCTTATATCCTAGAAACACCACCACCACTCCACCCAAGCAGACTCAGTTGTTGCAGAATCACCAACAGTCATTATTCAGTCCTCCTTCTTCATTCTTCTGATATAGGCTGACCTCCCACATTGCTTCTTCACATTCTCTTTCATTGTCCCCTTGAAACATTTTTTTCCTATTCTTTCAAGAAACACTTCATTCCCCTTACAAGGCTATAGAATTGGGAATGCAATCCATTGGCCCTTCCACCTTCTCTAGGCTAGTTACCCATTTCCACTCTGGGCACACACAATTGGTACTTGGCACCAGGAGAAACACAAACAGCTCTTTGAGGCACTCTACACCCTTCATGTACTCTATCATCCAGAGGTTCTGTCCTCCTTGTTCCCTGAACACAATACTCACTTGCACTGGCTTTCCCATCTCCCTGGAATTCTTTCCCTCCTTATCTCTCTGCCTACATTGCCATTAATTAATATAAAGCAATTAATTAAAACCTGCCCCTCTAGGACTTTGAAAGTCTCATCACAAAGTCAAGGCTATTGAACTGCTAAGCGCTATTGGTCAGGAAGGAAGGGAGTACTGTCAGTGAGCTGGAAATATCATAGTTGAATCCCAGAATGGGAGTATTTCCACTGGTCTCTTGAAAATAACAAACCTTGGTGTTCAAGAGAAACATTCATTCAACAAACTTAAAAAGAAAGAAATGTGGGAGATGTAAAAAAGAATGGTATCAATAAAAATGAGCATTTCTAAGGCAGGCATTTATTAAGCACCAACTGTGTACAGAGCGCCATGCTAGACACTAGGGGAAATACAAGGATGAAATAGGATTGAGTTCTTGTTATTTCTGTCCAGTTGGGAGGTAAGGCACAAATATAAATAATTACAATAAGTTAAGCCACTGGTCCTGGAGTGAGAAAGACCTGAGATCAGATTCTGACTCAGTCACTCACTAGCATAGCTGTATGATACTGGATGAGTCACTTAACCTCTGACTCAGTTTTCTCATCTGCATAATAGAGATAATAACATCTCATTTCCAGGGTTGTGAGGATCATATAAGCTAATACATTAAAGCTTCTTACAAATCTAAAAGTAGTATATAAATATTATGTATCATTGTCATTGTTGTTATTCAAGAGAAATAATAAAAAGTACTATATGGAATAAAGCCACCCAACCTAAGCAGTCAGAAAAGGCAAAACTTAGGGTAAATGAGAACTCATTTCTTATTCAGACAAAACATCCCAGTTGGAAAATTTTGAAATTTCAACTCCTAGCATGCAGTATCCATTTCCTTTCTTAAATGGAATATAGAAGTAATCAAAGGCCTGATAAAATTATGATATCCATAAGAGTATAAGGAAATAGGAGAAGAGACACATGAAGGGAAGGAAAGAACAAAACATTCAGAATATAATCAGAATGAATAAAAAAGAGAATTAAAATTAAAAAATGAGAACAGAGCACTAAGATTATGAAATTTGCCAAAGAGTATATAAGGCAATGGGAATCAACCGATGGGAAAGAGGAGAAAGCATGCACTGAATAAATAAATTAATGCTGAAATAAAAATATAAATTCTTTATCATAATGGAGAGAAGGGAATAGTCACATAGCCGTATCTACTTGGAAGAGGTTCAGAATTAGGATGGATCCACTATTCATTACCACTACTCTGAGCCTTCTTACTAGGCAAACTCTGGAATTGTTATTCTTGGGAAAATGTTATATTATCTTGAGCTTTTTGTCTAATGTGAAGATTATTTAGCTAGGACTGGCAGTTCTTGCCATTAAAAATAACGGACTAAGTTCTGTTGGACTCTGCTCTAAGTAGGCTCTATCCGGAGCCCTGGGTTCCATTTCAGATATCATATTTGAGGAAGAAAATGCACAATTTGGAAAGCAATGAAAGGAGGTGACTAGACAGGTGAAGTATCCCAAGATGGTGCCAGCAGAAGGAACAGGAGATGTTTGAATAGGAGTAATGTTTGGACGAGGACATGACTGCTATCTTTGAAAGCTTGAAGGGCTATTGAATGGGCTTATATGAAGCCACTGAAGGTAGACACCTTGGAACTCAGGAGGGTAGTTAATATTCTGGTTTTCCAAGTAAGGATCAAAAAAGATCTTAATGGGCTAGAACTCTTTCCATCATACTCCCAAGCCTCCAGGCTGGCTACCTAGATGTGATCATCTGTTCCTCACTCTTTACTGCATTCATTCAGTTGGTTGTCATTTTACCTTCATATCCTCCTCCTTCAGACACACTGAGAAGACCCTAATCACTTCCCTCCTGTTTTAGAGGTGAAGGCCTTCGTCTCTTTCTGATTGGTCAGCCAGTCTCACCTCTTCCTACTCCAACCATCCTCCACTCAGCTGCCCGTCTTCCTAATGTGGAGTCTGACCTGACCACACCAACCCTATTCAATCAACTTTCATGACTCCCTCTGATTTGAATGTAAAATACTCTGGCTTTTAAAGTTCTTCCTAATGTGGCCAGACCCTTGCTACTTTTCCAGCCTTCTTATACCTTATTCTCCTCCATATACTGAGATCTAGAGATACTGGCTTCCTTGCTGTCCTCAAATCTCTTACTCATTTACAAGTCCACAAAGGAAGGTGGGATGAAAGTGAGGGAAAGAGGGAAAGAAAGAGAAAGGGAAGGAAAGAGGGAAAAGGGAAGGAGGGAGGGGGGAAAGGAAGTAAGAGATAGAGGGAGGGTAGAGAGAGAGGAAGGAAGGGAGGGAGGGAGGGTAGAAAGAGAGGAAGGAAGGAAGGAAGAAGGAAGGAAGGAAGGAAGGAAGGAAGGAAGGAAGGAAGGAAGGAAGGAAGGAAGGAAGGAAGGAAGGAAGGAAGGAAGGAAGGAAGGAAGGAAGGAAGGAAGGAAGGAAGGAAGGAAGGAAGGAAGGAAGGAAGGAAGGAAGGAAGGAAGGAAGGAAGGAAGGAAGGAAGGAAGGAAGGAAGGAAGGAAGGAAGGAAGGAAGGAAGGAAGGAAGGAAGGAAGGAAAAACCTTATGGTCTTCTCTATTTATATTTCTGAATATTTGCACACATCAACAGAAGGCAAAATAAAACATACTCCAAAAGAAGACTATTGTTACAAGAAATGGAGGCAAATAATGAGGGAAATGGGCGGGGGGAGTTGGGGGGAAAGGGACAGGAGAAGCCATTCACTTCAAAAATTTAATTCAAAAACATTTATTCTATTTATCTACAACATACAGGGCAAGGGTGGGCACTGGCAATATGAAGATAAAAACTGAAATCTTTCCTGCCCTCAAGGAGTTTAAATCTTCCTGGGAGGATATAGCAAGATGCAGCATAGATGGTTAGATACAAAGTAATTTCAAGGGGGAGAGAGCCCTAACTCCCCTGGGAATTATCAGGAGAGAAGAGAATAAACACTAAGCATATAGCCATTATTAACTAATTTTATTTCATCCTCACAACCCTGCAAGATAGATGATTTTGTTGTCCCCGTTTTATAGTTGAGGAATTAAGACAAACAGAGGTTAAGTTACTTGCAAAGGGTCACTTTGTTGGTTAAGTATTTGAGGCTGGATTTGAAGGAGGGGTCTTCCTGACTTTAGGACTGGCAATCAGAAAGGTATTGTGGAGATGGTCTGAACTTTGGAGGAAGTGAAGGATAGTATGAGAAGGGTGAGAGAAAGGAAAGAGAACATTCCAGATTGCCAAGGAACAATTGGGGAAGCATGTAGAGGAAGGAGTTAGAGTGGGGTGGTGTTAGTAGATCAGATTGATTGGAAAAGGGCATTCTAGAGGGGAGCTTTATATTTTATCCTAAAGGATTTTGGTGTAGCTGAAGGAGATGGGCAGATCTGTTTTAGGAATATCAGTTTGTCAGCTATGTGGTATTTCAGGTTAGAGGGGGAAGAAATTGGCAATTAAGGAAGGGGAGGGAATAAGCACTTATTAAGCACCTACTATGAGCCAGGCACTGCATTTAGCACTTTACAAATATGACTCATTTAATCAATTAGAAGACTACGGCAAGAGTCCAGCCTGGCCTGGAGATGCCACTGCTTAATGAGAAAAGATACTAGAGTGGAACTGACAGGACTTGGCAGCTGCTTGGATATGTGGGATGAACAGGGACAGAAGAGTCAAGGAAGCCTCCATGTTCTCAAACCCGAGGAAAGTCATGAATGATAACTAGAGTGATTGAAAATAGGGGAGCAACAATAAAACAGAGACACAATCAAAATAGCCCTCAAACTAGCGAATTCTCTTTTTAACCAAGGGACAAAGTGTTGAATTAATGAGTGTGATGATGGGGGTATTTTCTGTTCCTGAACTACTCAACTCTTCCTACTTCTCAGCTCCCTAGATGATTTTTCCCTCTGTTACATAATGGGGAGTCCAAAGAAGGGAGAGAAAACTCTAAAGTGAGCAAAGAAACAGAGGTTAAAGAATAAGAAGTGGGAAAGAAGGGACATAAAACAAAATGGGCAAAAAGAGGCATAGGAGTGAAAGAGAGAAATGGGGAAACTGTTCCTAGTCTTTACACTCACTATTTTGTTCTCTTTTTCCTCCTCTGGGATATGCCTGCTTCTACTCTATGCCCTTAGCTCCTGCCCTTTCTGCTGCATTCCCACATGCACATTCTCTGACCAAACTCTCCATGCCAACCTCCCATTCTCAAACCAAGAAATGACAAAAACATGGGAAAACATACAGGCTTGGGAAAGAAACCAAGCAGGATGAAGGCAATGGAGGCAGAGAAAAAACCCAAATGTGACAACCGTAAAACAAGGATTTGTTAGTTACACAGATCAATAAAAAGAATTATCCACCTTTCCCCAGAGAGGAAGCTACAGTAAATATAGGCTTCCCTGAAGTCCTTTCCTTTTTGTAGATGAGTGGCCCAAGTGGTCCAAACCCATACCAGATTGTTGGCTATGCCCTTAATCTACAAGGTTTCAAAAGCTCAGTGACTGGGTCATGAGAGCATCGCTCCCAGATCTCCAAAGCAAAGCTCCCAGATCTCCAAAGATCACAGCTGGGCTCTTTTTTAGAGCATGACAGATCACAGACTAGTCTCTCAAGCTCAGTTCATATCATTCTGCAATCATCCATCAGGATCCTTTTCCTCAAACTTTCAAGATCACAACTCAGGTTCAGGAACCTACTAGGAGCTTTCCACTCATGTGGCCACCAAGTCAAGGCTCTCATCACTTGCTCTATTGCAGTAGCCCCCTAAATGGAATTTCTGCCTCCAATGCCTCCCCCTTCCAATCCATCCTCACTTTGGCTGCCCAACTGATGCTCCTAAACCACAAGTCTAACCCAGTCACCCTGCTCAGAAAAGTACTAGTGGTTCCCCATTGCTTCTAGGAGAAAACTTGGGCACAGAAAGCCCTCCACATTCTGGCTCCAGCCTCTTTTTCCAGGTTTATTACACAAAACTCATACAAGCTACATTCCAACCAAATCAGTTTACTTGTTATTCTTGACCAATTGTGCTCAATCTCCTACTTCCAAGTCTTTGCACAAATTGTGCCTCCCAACACTCCTGACTAGCACATACTTCTTCACTTCCTTCTTCGTTGAACGACTTTTCCTGATCCCCAACCCCACAAATTGTCCAGTATTCACTCTGTACATACGGCATATTGATTCAGAAGTGGGGGGAGAGGATAAGGGTTAGGTGTATGTGTTGTTTCCCCCAGTGGAATGTAAGCTCCTTAAGAGCAGGGACTGTTTTGTCTTTGTTTCCCCAGAGCCTGGCACAGTTCTTAGCAAAGAGTGGGTGCTTCATGTAAAACCTAGAGGAATTGCGTGACAGCTATGGGGGATTGGGGAAGGACAGGGAAAGAACATGAATCTTGTAACCATGGAAAAATATTCTAAATTAATTAAATAAATTTTTCCAAAAAAAGTGTGTGCTTAATAAATGTTTATTGATTGCTTGATCAAAGCAAGTTCAAATTCCTCAGCCTGGCATTCAAGACCTCCTCATAATCTCCTTAGCCCCAACTTTATCTCCCACTATTTACCAATGCAAACCCTCCATTTTAGTTAGGCTGGTATTCTTTTTGTTTTTTTGTTTTGTTTTGTTTTTTCCCTCTACATAATCCATTATTGTTCCTACAAGCAGCTAGATAACACAGCTGGTAATAATCCTGGACATCTTGAGTTCAAATCCCTCCACAAACACTCACTAGCTATGTGACCCTGGACAAGTCACTTCACTTGTCTGCCTCAGTTTCTCCATCTCTAAATTATAAGTAATAATAGTACCTAATTCCCAGGTTATATTGAGAGTAAAATATGTATATGGACAACTCGTTAAAAACCTTAAAGCACTACATAAATGCTAGCTATTATTATGGTAATTATTATCCATACCTTGATAGTTCTGCTCCTGCCTCAAATGCCCATCTACCTCATTCTCAGCCTATCCAATTCTTTTGTGTCCTTGAAAATCCAGCCCAAATCCCACTTCCCCAGTAAAGCCTGCCCTGACCATGACAGCCAACATCTACAGCCCAAGTAGTCTATATTGTACAATGTAACTCGTGAAGCTCTCCAATTAAGTGTGAAAGACATCCTAGAGATGGACTAGATCTATTTCATGGGTCAGATCTGTTTTACAAATGAGGAAACTGAGGCTAAACAGGCTAAAATACCTCAGGGCCAAGACTTGAACCCAATCCTTCTGACTCCAAGTTCAAAGCTGCTGTGTCTCCTCTCCCAAAAAGAAAAACTGCCAAACGCCAGGGAAGAGAAGCTGCAAACACCCCCCACTCTAGTGGAAACTCAATGAGAACAAAGATCATGTCACAATTCACCTCAACTTGGTTGTATTATTTATTCTTTTATCCAATGAGGGAATGGTGGTGGTTGCATCTTCCATAGTGTCTCAGATACAGTAGACACTCGAGAATTATCTGTAAATGAATGAACAACCTTAAGCTGTCTTTTGGATCCTCAGTCAGTTCCTAGATCAGTGCCAAGCACACAGAGACTCTCGATGATTATTGGTTTGATTCAACCATTATGATCAGCGTTAGGAGTACAGACTATGGGCAAGAGCCCCCACTTCTGGGTGCCTCAAAGCCACGAAGGGGATCAGTAGAATAAAAGATGAGCAGATTAAAGGTTCAAATTAAAATTAAAGATGAAAGCAGTTTAAAGATCCTGTACCTGGGGTGACCATATTTTCCCAACCAAAAAAGGACACATAGGGATTGTGTGTGTGTGTGTGTGTGTAGTTTAGGGCACATAGTATGGCTTTCAAGGACTAAAAACCTCTCAATCCATTATCCATACACAATAATACATGAACTGCCCAAATAAATGTCACAGACCTCATATATCTGTGGTTTTTTTGCAAGTATCTCAGAATCATAAACTCTTTTAGTTAGAAAAGAAGCAAAAGGCAATCTAGACCAACCTGTGCCTGACCAAGAATCCCTCTCCCACGTAGCTATCAAACTGTCCAACTGCTTTTAATATTAAAGACTTCCAGTAAAGGAAAATGGAATACCTCCCAAGGGAGCCTGTTCTGCATTCATTGCTTTATTATTTATTGTTGCACTATTAGATAGCTCTAATAATGAGGAAGCACATCCAACCAAATAGCAATATACATTTGTCTCTTTGTGACTGTGACAGACAAAGCCTTTTTTGCCTTATCTTGCTGGGGCATGCATGTCCACACCACTTTCCAAAGTCTCCTTTGCATCGCTACCCTATCAGAAACTTGGGCTCCATCCCTGGGTCTCTGGGCTTTGTGAAGCAAGTTTTTTGCCTTCCTTTCAGGGACTAGGCTTCTCTACAACTTCCTGAAGCCTACTTGTAATGCCTCGAGATCTAGTTCAACACACATATCTCCCAGCATCCTCTATGTGTCATCTTCCCCCACTTAAAATGTAAACTCCTTGAGGGCAGGTACGCTCTTGCTTGCTTATGGTTCTATCCCCAGAACATAGCTCAGTGCCTGGAACATGATAGATTGTGGGTTTTTTTTAAACTCTTACCTTCTGTTTCAGAATCAATACTGTGTATCGGTTCCAAGGCAGAAGAGCAGTAAGAACTAAGCAATGGGGGTTAAGTGACTTGCCCAGAGTCACCCAGCTAGGAAGAGTCTGGGACCAGATTTGAACCCAAGATTTCCCATCTCTAGACTTGGCTCTCAATCCATTGAGTTGCCTGACTACCCCCAATATGGTGGGTTTTAACAAGTGCTCTATCTCTCCATCTACGGTTCCTAGTTCTGTCCTTGAGAATCAAAGAAAACAAGTCTCTTTCTTCTTCTCTACAAAAGCCTTTCACAAACTTAAAGACGGTCATCATGTTCTTTGCTGGTCTTCTTTCTCCAAGCTAAACATTCCTAATTCCTTGAACCCACCCTTCACCATACTGGGTACCCTTTGGACTCCTTCCAGTATGTCAAAGTCCTGGCTAAAAATGTGACCCCTACGACTTAAAGAACAGCACCCATGTCCTGGCCAGGGTTGTAAATCAATAATCATGTCCTGGCCCTGGATGCCACCTATAACTTTTTGATGCCAGCCTAAAAGCAAAGCTTTTGGAGATTTTCTCTGTCAATGACATAGCAAGCTTGTAGACATCCCTCTGAGATCCCCCAGCCATCATCATCATTATTATGATTATTTATCAATAGGGGTGGGGTGGGGTATCAGAGTCCTTGCTAAAATATGGCACACAGAACTGAATACAGTATGTCAAGCATTTGCTGGCCAGAGCAGCACTATATAGCAAGACAAGTTATTATTATTAGCATCACCAAGAAGGATGATTTGGGGACCCGAAAGAAGAGGAGGGAAAAGGACTCAGAGGACAATTTGATACTCAAGATAAGGAGGGACTAGTAAGAGATCGTTGAGTTAAGGTAATATGTGGAAAGTACTTTGTAAACCTTGAATGCTTCTTATGACTCATGCCAAGTCCCCAGGTCCAGATGACTTGATTTCCACGGGCCTGAAAGAAGGAGAGGACTAGAACTAAGGCTGAGGCAGAACCCTGGAAAGGGTGTGGCCACCAGACCCCAAAAGGAGAGTATTTCATTCCAGGCCCAACACGGATCTGCCTACCTCTCACCAAAAGGTTGGGTCTATCCTCTTCTGGGTTATTTGGGGCAGGGAGGGAATGAAGCACAAGTCTTAGTTTGTCGTGGGAGCCAGGACACACCACCCTGCCACAAACTCCAGAGTGAGGAAGCCAGACTCTGTCTTCCATCGCTGCAGGGCATCCACTGTGACAATTTTTAGCTTCCATATTTGAACATTTACAGACTTATGTAACTCTTTCCAAAATTAATGGGAAGTGACAAGACAAATAGCTTCACAAAAAAATTCTTTTAAAGGAAGAAATTAATGGGGCAAAAATCTGAATCAAGGCTCAAGTATCTGACTTGTCTAAGGACAAGAAGTATTTTAAGAAAGGGAAAATCTTTTGTTTTTTCTTATGCTCCACAGTAATTCAATACATAATAGGTAAGATATTGAGGCAAAATTAGTAAACAAAATTCCATCTGATCTAAAATAAGAGGTAGCAGGTATGATAGAGAGAATATCAGACTTGGAATTAGAGGACCTGAAGCTAGAATTTTTAGTTCTGCTACTAGATGAGTGTGTATTACTTGTGTGCACGTACATGTGTATGACTACATATACCCAGGTATAGACAGAGAGCTAATCTTCAGCAAATCACTTCCCTTCCCTTGGCCCCTATTTCCTCATCTAAAAAATGAAGAGAAGATGATCTTGAAGGTTCCTTCTTGTTTTAGATCTTATGGATCTACTATAGTATTGCCTCAAATTTCTGGCTTTCTGTTTTCCCCCACAGAGCCCTCTCACCATCTGCTTTTTCAGAAAACCAGATTTAATCCAAAAAGATGCTTTCTGATTTCTCCAAGAACCATCTTCTGTCGTGCTTTTTGAGGGTTCTACGATCAAGAGCTAGAATGAGAATATGAGCACACACACACAAACATTCCCTATCTTTCTTGACTTCTCTGCATTTTACGTGGATGACCTCTCCCTAAATCCTAGACAGTCTCTCCTCCTCTCTGGAGTTTCAGGACACTCAAATTATCCAAAGCCTATTTGGAAAGCTTTGTGTGAATGTCCCACAGCTTCTCAAGTTCAACATGTCCCCTTCAACAAATATCCTACTTCTTGGATCTAATCAGTCACTCCTCTGCTGAAGAAGCATCTATGAATCCCTATTTCCTTTAGGATAAAATAGACACTCATCTATTTATCATGTATAGATTTTCACAGCCTTGGATCACCCTGTTTTTGCAGACTCATTTCACAATCCTCCCCTCCAAGACTCTTTGTTCCAGGCCACACTGGACTGTTTACTATTTCCATATGTGAGGTTTCGGCACCTGCCTTTGTGCCTATGTGTTTGTGTGTATGTGTGTGTAATAATCAGGTACTTACATGACCAAAATGATCTCTTTTACCACCACTTTGAGAATTCCCAGATCCTTTCAAAACCCAGCTCATGTTCCCCCTCCCCCAGTCTAAGAGCTCCCAGCCTCATTGAAATTATTTAGCATTAATAGCTTTGCTACACGTGGACCTGGCCCATTTACATGGACTATAAGCTCTCGAGTGCAAAGACGAGACTTTCAGATTTGTCTATGCATCCCTAGCACCTGGAGCAGAGTGAGCCCCTAATAAAGGCTTATTGAATTGAAATTAATCATGGCGGTATCCTTGTTCTAGCCAATGAGCATAAGGTTCACTCCTAGAAAATCGAATGGTCCTTCCAAACCCAAACTCACAAATACAGATCAAAGATGTGTACGAGAAGGTTTTGGAGAAGGACATCATCCAAAGTCACAGTATCTCTTCATCTTGCCCACCATGACGATGACTTCATTCACTCTGGCTTCCATTAAATGGAGGGAGGCTCTTTGGTGGGAGGCCCCCGTTATCTCCAATGCCCTCTTAGGATCTTCACAGCTCCAACAAGACATCATCTAACATTTTAAAATGACACTGGATCAAAAATATGGCCGTGGCCAATTCATTGCTATGCTGAGATAGGAAGTAAATAAAAGTATGTTTTGCGAATATAAAATGAGAAGTGGCATGTCATAGTGAAGAGAGAGCCAGCCTCAAAGTCAAGAAGTCTTAAATTCAAGGTCCACCCCATCATATACTGACTGTGTGATCCTCGGCAAGTCAAATAACTTCTTCCTGCTCTAGGCAACTCTTAAAAGAATATAAGTTCCCAAGAAGGTGCCAACATGCATTAAGAAAGGGAGTTTTTTTTTTTTAATATCAATGAAATCAGAGGTCTAAGTGAAAAGTGGCTCTAACAAGGAGCCTCAAGCACCTGTCTAATCTATATGCCCACTGAAGAATGAAATTCTCATTCGACTCAATTTCATTAGATTCAACAAGAGTTTAGGAAGTATCTCCTGCATGCCCCAGGCAGAATGGGGAGCTCTGGGGCTACAAAGGTGATAGATAATAAGGGAAAACAGCTCCTATCTTCAAGGAGTTTCTATTCTAGTAGGGCTCATTTGTCTAAAGATCTCAGAGTTTTCGGTCTTCAAAGTTCTAAATTTAAGGAACTAGAATCACAAATATTCTAGAAGTATTCTCCATTAGAAGAAAAATAGGATATTTGCCAATCATCAACTCACTCAGAGTAACCAAAAACAAACAAGCAAAAACAAAGCCACAAGTCTTTAAAATTCTTCCTTTAAAAACAACATTGAGAGAGGCAATGGTGCCTCATGGGTAACCTTGGACAGGTCACTTCCCCTCTCAGTATACATAGCAACACTCTGAGATAAGAAGTTGCAAAGAAGATGTTGGTCTACACCGGCAGAGGACTTTTCCTCATTGGTAGTTCTCTAATAAAATGAAATCAATGGAAAGATAGACTAAACAAAAAATAAATAGATAATGACTTTTTTAGAAAAATCTCTTTAAAACTTCAGAAAAAATGATGAGATTTCTCTGAGGAGGTATTTGTTTGTTTTCTTAATCCTTACATTCCATTTTAGAATCATTTGATTCTAAGGCAGAAGAACAGTAAGATTAAATGACTTACCCAGGATCACACAGCTAGGAAGTGGCTGAAGCCAGATTTGCTCCAGTACCTCCTGTCTCCAGGACTGGTGTTCTATCTACTGAGCCACTAGATGCCTCCCAGATACGGTTTTGATATTAAAAAATATCTAAGCTAACATGCATAAATACATATCTCATATATATAATTATGATTTGTGTGGCCAAAAGCCACTTTCCAGTAGAGAAGCGAGCAAAGGACACAAGCGAACAATCTCACAAGAATTACAAATTGCTATTAGTCACATGAATAAATGTTACAAGAGAAATGTACATCAAAACGACCCTGAGAGCTCACCTCACACCTAGAAAATTGGCAAAGATGAAAAAAAAGATGAGAAGAGACAAAGCATGAAGAGATGGTGGGATAATAACTTACTCATACATTGTTGGTGATGCTGTGAATCAATGAGATCATTCTGGAAAGAAATTTGAAATTATCCAAATAAAGTGACTAAAATGAACATAACCTTCAACCAAGAGATTCCACTCTTTGTCTTAGACCCCAAAGAGGACATGGATAAGAAGAATTCCCAATATACTCCACAATATTTATAAGTAGCCCTTTTTGTGGCAACAAAGAACTAGAAGGAAAATAGATGCCCATCAAGTGGGGAATGGCTAAACAAATTGTGATACATGAAAGTAATGGAATATTACTGAGGTATAAAAAATGATGAATGCAAAGAAACATGGAAATATATATCTATATTATATATAAGATCTGATGTCAAAGGAAACCACTAGAACCAAGAGAACAACATAGAGAATGCCTACCACAATGCAAATGGAAAGGACCATTACAAAACAATCCAAAGTGAATGTTGCAAAATTGCTAAGAACAAGCCTGGCTCCAAAGAAGAGCTATAAGAAGGCAGCCAGCCTCCCCTCAACCCTTTGTATAGATAGAGGTCCACAAGTATTGTACATTGCAAATGTTTTCAGACTTATTTGACATATTGGTCAGCCTTGCTACTTTCCCCCTTCTTTTTCTTTCTTTTTTTCCTTTGGAAATATTTGTTATGTGGGATGGTTCTTTGAGAGGGAGGAGGGAAAGGGATAAGTGGAGAGATTTTGGTGATTTTTAAAAATACATCAATAATTTATTTTTTAAAAAAGCAAAGTCTTCAGAACACTGACCAATACCATGACCTCTATCAACCCCAGAATGCTAATGGTTGAGTATCTCATTGCTCTAAAAAGAGGTGATGGACTACAGATAAAAAATGAGGCATACATCTTCAGACATGACCGATGTGTGAATTCATTTTGCTTGCACCTTCTTATTTGTTACAAGAAAATACTCTATAGGGTAAGAAAGTCATTACAAAGTGATAGTGATGTAAAAAAAAGGAGCATCAATAAAATCCTATTTAAAATAATAATAATAATAATAGCTGAGCTATATAGTGCTTTGAAATTTGAAGAGTGTTTTTTAGGAGGTCACAAAGATAAGGTTAGTAATTCTCAGCAGATATTCATCTTGATGTGGACCAAAAGTCTAGGAGGAAAGTGAGGCTATCATTTTGCCAACAACTAGATGTCATCACCCAAAAATTCATCCAGTTTAATTTTTTTCTTTTTCTTTGACTGAAAAAGATCAGAAGGTGTAGACCATGTCATGTAGTAGAAACTGTAATCAGTTAAGAGATCTGGGTTCTAGTGATGTGACTTCCCCACGAAAAAATAACTGAGAGGTCACTTACACAGATGACTTTACCTCTCCAGGCCTTATTTTTCTCATCTGTGAAATGCCGTGGTTGGACTGCAGGATCCCATCTATCTCAAACTCATACCTAATGCTTTGGATACATCTGTGGTTAACAAATGGTTAAAGAGTGAATCTCTTCAATACACTGGAAAGTGTTTTCCCCAAAAGATGTTTTATTCATTTTCACTCAAAAGCCAATACTAAATATCATTTCCCAATTAAGGCAGAAGAAATGCACTGAGACCTTGAAAATATTTCATCAAGATCTTCATATACCAACAAACTGAAGGAGAATAGAACAAATGAGAATAGAACCAAAGTTCAATATTTAAAATCTGATTATGCTACTATGAGCAATGTCTCCCCACATTAGAATCATAGTTTTAGAGCTCATCTAATCCAATACTCTCATTCTAAGATGGGGAAACTGAGGCTTTTGGAGATTAGTGATCACCCAAGATTCCCCAGTTAGCAAATGATGGAGCTGGAATTTGAACCGTATCCTCTGACTGCCAAACCAGAACTTGTGCCTTTCATATTTCAGGATCTGCATGAAAATATTTCAATTTTTATATTCCAGCCCAATTAATAACTCATAATAACATTATGATGGTTGAATTGTGATGAAATCATTCAGCTGTTAAGCTATAAATTCATCATTTTTACAACAGGCTACAACAAAGCTGGGCAGAGTATCTGAGAAGGTTTCGATAAGAGAGACCTAGGCTTCGGATGCTAAGGGGTGAGGGGGATTGTGAAAAGAATTGATTGCTCCTAATTGAAAAGAACCTAATGAAAAGGCAGACTGAGGGGGTACTCAGGCATGGAAAATTTACACTCCCTAAAATGAAACTATAAAACATCATTAAAATTAATCTCTTGAAAAAACATCTTGCATGAAGACACAAGCCTAGAAATCAGCTTCTATCACATCCGTCAACTTCCAACAGCTTAGCTGAGAGAGAAATGAAATCCAAAGGTCTGTTTTGTTCAAAGATTTGCGCAAAGCCCTCTTTTACCAGGTTAATCTCTATTTTGAATTTGACAGCAAGGCTCAGCAGCAGCATTACCTCCCATGCCTCATAAAACCCAGGTGATGAAATGCCACATAAATTCATTTATTCCCAAGTTTGGCTTACGCAGACACAAGAGATTCCAAAACAGATCTCAGGAAGAAGGGGCACTCGACTCAAATAGCCTTTCTCTCCCAGTCTAGCCAATTTCACCCTGCTTCCATAGGAAACCTGTTCAGAGCCATCAGAAAATGGAATGCCTAGGACCGCGTCTGCTTTTTTTCTCTCCTAGAAACCTCTGAAGATGCTGCCTTAACATTGCCCAGCACAGTTTATTCCCTGGATGTCAGACCAATAGGTTTTAATGAGCTAAAGAGCCCGGCCGATGCTTATGAACAGCAGCAGTCTCAAAGGACTTCGATACATTATGGCATGAAGCTAAGTTTCCTTGATGTGCCATTTAAATGGTTTTGAGCAATGTGGAACACTTACTATCTTTCCACAGCAGCCTCCTCGGCTTTAACTTCAGATCTATTAAAATTCCATGTCATGCTTCGAAATACATTCACCTGATTCTGCTCAAGCTGGCTGATAGGATAGAAGAACGAAACATAGTTTCTTCCTCCATCTTTTCTGAGCTGAATACTCAGCCCATTTTGGATAATGAGCCGAACGACTTTTATTAAGCCCAACACCACTTAATTGAAGCAAGTTAGGCATCGGCCAGTTTCCCATTGCTGTACAAAGTTTCCCTGATGCGATAAGATTAGAGAGATACATAGCCAGAGATGTGCCTCTGCTGGTCCATTTTTTCAGATCTAGAAATTTAAATGAAGTCCTCTTATTTGCAAGTGTTCGGCAAGTGGAGATTTCTGTCTCTGAGTTTCTATCACAGAGAAAATGAGCTGAGCCTGCAAGATGGGAAAGGCTTTCTTTGCCGGTGAACACTTTGAAATACGTAGTAGCACTTGGAAGACTCAATCTGTTTACAGTATCATAGAAACACAGACGCACACACGGACATTTTGCAAAGAAAAATCCTTGCTGTCCTCACTCTTCCATCAAACTGAAAACAAGTGCATGCATCATTTATGCCTCATCAGAAATACACATAAAAAATCAACGTCTTCATTCATTTTAATACTACCCAGAGACCACCGTGACCTGCCATGATTGCACCTTTCTCGGCACGCGCCAGGAACCCTTACCTTTTTCTGGACTTAAGTTTTTATATACTTCGAGATCGGCCATTCGATTTGTTCCTACTCCGCATTCTTGGTGAGCACAATCGGATTCCTCTCTAGAGGCACATGCCTTCTTTCCGTGCCAGATCGTCAGGGATGAAACAAGTGTGAGAAAAGCCAAAGAACTTTGCCCATGACATCCTTTAGAGCACGATGAGATCTTCCCGGTCCGGGCTCACTGGGGCGGGGGGCAGAACCAATGCAGAAGCTGTTATTCAGGAACTCAGTCCCAAAGTGCCAGCCTGGCCACACAGGAGGACTGGCAGCAGCTGCTCGGTGCAGCTGCTATTGTGGGAAGCAGGGGCTCACTGTCAGTGCTTGGGGTGTGAGACCTGCATTCTCAGTGCAGTGATTCAGACAGTCGGACCATTTGGCACAGTCTGTGCTTCGGAAGGAGAGGGCTCGAACCCGCAGGGAGGAATCTCCCCACCTGGGGAGGTCACGGAGAAGGCAAGATCGCCCGCTTCTGGTTCAGAGAGAAAGCCAGGGGAGCTGGCTCAACGCTCCAGATGAACACGCATGAACGTCTACACACAGATGCACGCAGACTTGAAAGCCAAAACCTCTGCATGCCTATTAAAAATAATCCCTTCTGAAAAGCCTGGATGCCAGCTCCGGTGGATTACTCTCTGCTGTTCCGCGATGGCAGTTTTAGGAAAGAAGGTTTTAGGCTTTCCCTGCTCGATTGCCACTCTCCTCCTCACCCCCCTCCCTGTCTCCCTCCACATACAAACAACACTTCAGTGGCTCCGGCACAGGCTGACATTTCCAACTTCAGAGAAAATGAGGCCACGGTTCCAAGCCACTTACACACTAAGGGATACTCAAATTGTGTTTCTCCTCCCATGATATTCCTTTGATGTTGAGCGATATCAGGTATCCATGAAATAAGTGAATGAACTGATAAAAACCTGAGTTTCTCATGAATGAGCCACTTTCCACTACCCCATGCACATCATTACAATTTCTTTTGTTTTGTTTTTTTAAACTCTTCCCTTCTGTCTTAGAATCAATACTGTGTACTGGTTCTAAGGCAGAAGAATAGTAAGTGTTGGCAATAGGAGTTAAATGCCCAGGATCACACAGCGAGGCCAGATTTGAACCCAGGACCTCCCATCACTGAGCCACCTGGCTTCCCCCCATCATTACAATTTTGATGCCTCCAAATTACATATGCATTCCCTTTACATGCATTCTGTAACCCTTTTCATAGAATGTTGTATTTCAGAAAGCCTCTCATTGATCACATTTTTATGCATCAGGTTACAAGAGTTTTCCTCTCTGAAGAATTCAGGCAAGGGAGTTGTATGCCAAACCAATCCTCAGTTTCTCATAGTTGAGCTTCATCTAACTCTTTGCAGAGTCCCCCTGGACCCTGGTTCTGCTCTCTCCCTGGACAGCTGAGCAAATTTCTACCCATATGACCCCTTCTCATGTTGTCCCAGATTACCTGCTCCCATATTCTCATCTATTCCAAATTCTTCTGAGACCCAACTTTCAACACCTTTTTCTGTTCTCCAAACACTGAAGGCTCTGCTCTCATTCCCAAATATCTATAATATGACAGTCATCCATAATCTCTCCTCTAGCTGATAGTGATTTGTGAAGGCAAGCGTATAAATCTGAAGGGCTCTCTTGTGACCTGCATGTATATTAAATTCAGAGAATGTGAGTGGTTGGCAGAATCTTTTTAAAATTTATTTATTTTTAAGTATTTTTCCAAGATTACATGATTCATGTTCTCTCCCTCCCCTCTTCTCTACCCCCTCTCAGAAATGACAAGCAATTTCACTGGGTTTAAAATGTGTTATCACTCAAAACCTATTTTCATATTATTCATTTTTGTAACAGAGTAATCCTTCAAAACCAAAACCCCAAGTCCCATATCCACATAAACAAGTGATAAATCATATGTTTTCTTCTGCATTTCTGCTCCCACAGTTCTTTCTCTTGATGTGGATAGCATTCTTTCTCCTAAGTCTCTCTGGATTGTCCTGGATCACTGCATTGCTATCAGTAGCAAAGTCAATTACATATGATCGTCTCACAATGTTTCAGTCTCTGTATACAATGTTCTCCTAGTTCTGCTCCTTTCACTCTGCATCAGTTCCTGGAGGTCTTTCCAGTTCACATGGAATCCCTCCAGTTCATTATTCCTTTGGGCACAATAGTATTCCATCACCAACATATACCACAATTTGTTCATCCATTCCCCAATCAAGGGACACCTCTCTCATTTTCCAAATTTTTGCCACCACCAAGTGTGGCTATGAATATTTTTGTACAAACATTTTTTATCTCTTTGGGGTACCAACCTAATGGTGTATTGCTGGATCAAAGGGTAGGCATTCTTTTAAACCGCTTTGGGCTTAATTTGGTTGGCAGCATCTTGATAAGCCAGCTTATACGGTCTCTACCACAATGGGGAATCTTCTTCGTAGCTCCCGTACAGGGGCAACCTATGCTTAAACTTCCAAGAGTTTGGGTGAGCATTAGCTCAAAATTCAGTCTCATGGACATTTAAGTGCTTACTATGTCCACAACAATATGCTAAGTGATGAAGGTATAAAGGCAAAAAGGAACAACATAAAATTTCCCTACATTCAGAGAATTTACATTCTCTTAGTGGATACCACAGGTAATCAAACAACAGTATCCAAACTATTTCTCCACCTTAGCCACTGCTATAGACCTATGCAGAAGTAACTATTCCATCCACTGTCAAGGAAGGTTGACTTGACCAGACAAGACCCAGCAGGATCATGGCAGCACAGCTTTAGAGGTGAAAGGAACCAGCTTTCGCCATTGAGTCCAACCTTTTTATTTTATAGAAAAGGAAATGAAAGCACTTGGTCAAGTTTACCTGGCCAGTCGCTAGCTAAGATGAGATTTGGACCTAAATTTCATGACTATAAGTCCCAAGCTTTATCCTATTTCTCCACAGTATTATTTTGTTCTTTAAAAATGCATTGAGTATGAGGCAGCTAGATAACACAGTGGATAAAGTGCCAGGTCTGGAGTTCAGAGGACTTGGGTTCAAATCTAATATCAAACACCTCCTAGCTATGTGACCTTGAGTAAGTCACTTAATCCCAATTGCCTAGCCCTTGTTGTTCTTCTGTCTTAGAACTGATATTAGGACAGAAGGTATGGGTTTGAAAAAATTACGGAATAAGAATAGTTAGCACTATTATTCTATAGTAATAAACTTTAACCACCCTAAACAGGCCTAAAAATGCCTTGTCCTACTTTAAAGCCCTAAGACTTCCGAGCAAACATGGCAGCAGTCTAGACATAGGACTCTTCCTCTCCTCACTACCTACCGATACAGACTACCTCAAAAAGCCAAAAAAAAAAAAAACCAAACTCATATGAACGAAGGGACTCTACAGTAGGGCGCAGCATTGAAAGTATGTGGGATTTGGGCATTTTCACACCATAAGGGGGAAAAAAATCTTCCACCAAAACGCGAGCTGATCCACCCTCCCCCACCCATCCTACAGAGCCAGAGCCAGAGCCAGCTCATGCTAGAATCAGTGAGTGGGTATGGGGCACCTCTGGAGCGAGTGAGGGGAATCTCTGGGTCCTTGGCGGCTGACTAAGACTACTGAGGCCCTATCCCTGAGAGCAGCTAGACACCCCAGCAGGCTGAGTAGTGCAGACCATGGGTGCTGTCAGGGAGATAGCACAGAGAGGGGCAGCAAACAGCGGAAGCTGCAGAGACTCGAGAGCAGGCCTCAGTCAAAATCCTTGTTCTTTAGCTCCATACACAGAGAGCCTGCCCATCTCACTCAGATTTGTAACTGGAAAGGGAAGGAAAAACCACCACAGTAATGGCAAACAGTGCCAAGGAACAACAACTTCCCAACAGCAAGAAAAACAAGAAGGGGTTGTCCCTGGATAATTTTTTACGGAGGAAAACCCCAGGATACAGAGGAAATAGAAGAGGAAATACAAATAAATGCACCAAAAACTTCCCAAAAATGGAAATTGTCCACAAGCTCTGGAAGAATTTAAACTGGAGCTTATCAAAAAGATGGAAGCCTTCTGGAAAGAAAAGTGGGAAATAGTTCATAAAGAAAATAAAAGTTTAAAGGACAAGATTGGAGAAACAACTGGAAGCCACAAAAAGCAGGATAGACCAAACTGAAAAGGGAAACCAGTCCTTAAAGACCAGAATTAAGCAATTGGAATCCAATGATCTTGCAAAATAGCAAGAATTAATAAAGCAAAGTCAAAAGACTGAAAAAATAGAAGAAAGCATAAAATATCTCACTGAGAAGATGACAGATCAAGAAAACAGAGCAAGGAGAGACAATATAAGAATCATTGGTTTACCTAAAAACCCAGAAATAAACAGAAATCTTGACATCATACTACAAGAAACTATCCAAGAAAACTACCCTGATGTTCTTGAACAAGGGGGGGAAATAGACATTGAAAGAGTTCATAAAACACCCTCTACACTAAATCCTCAAAAGACAACTCCCAGTAATGTAGCTGCCAAATTCAAGAGCTTCCAAGCTAAAGAGAAAATTTTACAAGCAGCCAAAAAGAGATAGTTCAGATATAAAGGAGCACCAATCAGGATTACACAAGATCTGGCAGCTTCCACACTAAAAGACCACAAGGTTCGGAATATGATATTCAGAAAGGCAAGAGAATTGGGTCTTCAACCAAGGATCACCTATCCATCAAAACTGACTATATACTTCCAGGGGAAAGTATGGGCATTCAACAAAATAGAAGATTTCCAAGTATTTGTAAAGAAAAGACCAGAACTATGTGGAAAGTTTGATATCCAAACACAAAGATCAAGAGAAACATGAAAAGGTAAATAAGAAAGAGAGGGAAAGGGGGGGAAATGTTTTTATTCAAACTTTCTTCTTTAAGGACTTCAGTAAGATCAAATTATTTATATTAGTATATGGGGAAAATGTTATTTGTAACTCTCAAAAATTATATTCACTATTATAGTAATTAGAGGAATCATTCACAGGAAGAGATTGGGGTGATAAGTGCTATAAAATGATATGCAAAAAAATAAAAAGGGAGGGGGGAATCAAAGATGGCACCAAGAGATACTTGAAGAAATAAAATAAATAGGGTAATCTTTATCATACAAAGATACACATGGGGAAGGGGAGGGAAAGAATACTCTTATAAGAAGGAGAGGAAGAGAATGCTAATAGGTAATACTTAAACCTTACTTTCAGTGAAATCAATTCTGAGAGAGAAGAGCATCTAGATTCATTGGGGTATTGAATTCTATCTTACCCTACAGGGAAAGTGAGAAGGGAAAACTAAGGGGGTAGGGGGGAAGGGAGTACAAAAAGGGAGGGAAAGAGAGAGGGGAGGGAACTTAACAGTCCCTAAAAAAATAAGAAAGGAACAAAAAGGGAGGGGGCAGAAAGGGAAGCTTATTAAAGGTGGGGATTGGGGGAATGATTAAAAGCAAACCACTGTTTTAAAAGGATATAGCAAAAGAAGAAAGGGCAGAACTAGGAGAGGATATCAAAATGCTGGGGAATACACAAGTGGCAATCATAACCTACTTTAAAGCCCTTCATCTAGGAATTCTCAGGCACAAGTAGGAAACCTGGAAGTCATCCTCTCAATATCCTTGCAAGGCACTGATCTGCCCCATTGACTGAGGGCACAGGTTTCATCCCAGACCCTCTTCCACTCCCCAAGCGATGTCCACCACAGTCTCTCAAGGTGGTATTGAATTGTTGTCACCATACTGCAGCCCAGCTGGGAGGCAGGAGCATGGCAAGGCAGGTCTTTGGACAACAAACTGGCATTGATTGGTTCTTCAGCCCATCTCAAAGCCTTCCCTGAGTAGGAGGACCTGCCAGGGCTTTAATTCCATTCGTGCAGCCACCAAGGACTCCACCATTACCACCACAGAGAGGCAAATAGTCCTGCAATTGTGCAACACCCTCGATTGGGATACAAGAAAGTAATGAAGTCTGGTTCTAGGATAAGAAACCATGAATATGAAGAATTCTGGAAACTTTGGGAAAATCATATATGAACCAATGGAAGGTAGAGTTAGCAGAACCAAAAAAAAAACATATAAACAATGACTTCAGTAATGATTCCAACAATGTGGATGGAAAGAACAAACAGTATATGGGGACAGTGGTGTGGCTCAGTGTATAGAGAGCCAGGTCCAGAGACAAGAGATCCTGGGGTCAAATTTGGCCTCAGACACTTTCTGGCTGTGTGACCTTGGGCAAGTCACTTAACTCCCACTGCCTGACCCTTACTGCTCTTTTGCCTTGGAACCAATACATGCTATTGCTGCAAAGATGAAAGGTAAGGGTTTAAATAAAAAGAGCACACAAACAAAGAACGTAGAAGCCATGTAATACCAATGATGAACCTTGGTCCAGAAGGAGAGTTCAAAAATCCATCTTCCTAACTTCCATCAGAGGCAGAAGTCTTTGAGTGTGACTGTTGCCTATGAGCCACCAATCAGTGTTTACTGTATACTCCATGCTCAACATAGTGCAATGGTTGATGACATAAAGACAAAAAGAATCAAACAATATCTACTGGCAAGGAACTTCCATTCCTTGAGGAAAGAGGAAGAAAACCTGTGCATGTATAAGTTTACACAGAATAAATGCAAAATCAATCCAGGATCATTAACGATGGGGTAGTTAGAGGGGGTCTGTAGATGCTGAAGGTTAGTTTTACTGATGGTGTTTCCCCTTTATCTCCCCACAATCTTGCCCATCTACACTCCCTGATGTGCCCTTTGCTCATCAGATCACGGCTAAAGGCCAATGACTCCCACCTCCTCCTCTTACAGACTAGGAAACAGGTCCAACGACTTGCCCAAGTGGTTTCTGAGGAGCGACTTGAACCCACCTTCTCTGGGCAGTTCTCTTCCCTGGGTGCCAGATGCTAAATGGAACCCTGACTGAATTAATGACCTCCTTTTAGAGACCAAGAAGAGAGCTCCTCAAAGAGAGCTCAAAGCCCTCACTCTAAGAATAGCAACAGCCGTCCATATTTGCATAATCTGGACGCTGACAAAACATTTTCCACCCAGTGCCCTTGTGACAAAGATCGTGCATGATTCCCTCTCTTCTCTTCCTGCTTCACTGTTCTCTGAGAGGTCATTTAGAGCGCCAGCCTTGGGTACAAACCCCCAGAGGGAAATTCCCTCCTCTGCCCTCCCCTACTCTACCCCAGTCACCAAGGTCTTGCCTGGGGTTCCCTCACTCACACATGTGCACACGCCATACACCATACATAGCCATCACCACCATCCACATCCACACACACACACACACAAACAGAGGCTTTCAGCCTTCTAGACCAAGGTCTCATTCAGAGTCGCTGGGCTCAGGCCCTTACATAATTGGCAGCTGCTTTGCTGACATATCCCCTGATCCAATCAGGCCACTTGTACCAGGAACCAGAATTATCCATCCTTCCCCTCTGGTCTAATTCTGTGGTAAACTGAGATGAACTCCAACAGGGTCAACAACAACTTTTGCAACCTTGGGACCAATTCCTTCCCATTCTGATGCCCTCAGAGGCAACGAGAGGGTCTCTTGTGCTCCCAAAGTCCCCTCCATACTAGCCCTTCTCTTTTCTGAGCTAGGGAATAAGAATTCTGTTGCCTTTCTCAGGGATTCTCACCCACGGTACCCACCAGAGAAGCCATTTCCACACAAGGAAAATGTTCTATCAGGTCCCCACTGGTCTTTCCCCCCTTTTCCCTCACCCCTGAATTGTTAGTTTGTGTAGCTGAGGAGGAAGTGACTTCTTGGGAAGAAAATGGTCATCTGTACCCATTGCCACAGATGGCCAACATGTCAGCTCCTTAATCACAGATTACTAGAGGCCACTAGAAAATTAACAAGCACTTGGAATCTCTTTATCGACTCGCCCAGAACAATTCAAAACCAAAACCAAAACTCTTCTTACAAATCTGCATAATTCAGCTAAACAAAGTCCCAACACTGAACCTGTCTGACCAAAATAATATAACCAGGTACAAAGAAGGTAGAGAATCCAAGAGGGATAGCAGAGGCAAATCTGACCTTGAAACCAGAAGACCTGAGTACAACTCTTGCTTATAGCTATATGACCCTGGGCAAGTCACTTGACCTCTAGATAACTTGCTAAGATTGAAGACTGCAAAGAAAGGAGCCAATCTGCACTGGTACCAGGAGTTCCTGCATCTGAGCACTCCCTATATCAGTGACATGCCAATTCTATTCCCTTCCCCATATCTACACAGAAGTATTGGGATGGTGGACCTTGAGAAGTCACTTCATCCATGGGAGAACTCTGTCTGGTTTCATGCACTGTCACTTATGTCCTTTCTCTACATCAGATAGTGTCCTTTGGGGGAGTCAAGAAGCTGGCTTGCTACAACCTGTGACAATGACTTTAATCCTAAATCCTCGAAAGTCAGGCAGGGAGGACCTGCCCATCTCCACCAATTCAGAAAGGAACAAAGCATAAAAAAACTGGAAAAGTCATTGAATTCCACCGTCTCATTTTTTTTTTAATGGGAAAACAGGGTCCAGAGAGACAATACGATGTTCCCACAGTGGAAGAGGCAGGACTAGAATCCAGTTCTCATGACTCCCAGTCCAGTGCTCTCATCATCTCATTATGAACATTGAAGGTGGGCTTCCTTGCAGAATAGCCAAGTGAGTCAAGGAACACAACTTCCTGAGATTTCTCACTGCCCATCAGATTGTCTTTGCTTTCCACTTAGCCAGGAGAAGGGAGGTCTCAGGGGGCATATGATAGCTGTGTTCAATTATCTGAAGAACAGTCATGTGACAGAGGGGTTGGACTTATTCCACTTGGCTTCAGGGGCACAGCCGAAAGCAACAGGTTCTCAGTTGTAGATGGATTCGCTTAAGCGAGATGACAAAAAAGCTCCTGATGATTAGAGCCATCCAAAGGTGGGTGTGGCTGCCTCAAGAGCTGGGGGAGGTCTTCGAGCAAGTGTATTTATGTTGTAACTATAACATATTGGGGCTTCTTCTGGGAGACAGATTGGCCTAGCTGGTCCCAAGGGCCCCTTCCAGCTCCAACAACACTCGTGCTAAAGAAACGTGAAACAAAATGACCACTTGAGTTATGCCCAACGATGTGTAGAATCCATGCCTCTAGCCTTCCACATGGTCCTTGTGCCAAAATTTCATTAAGGAACTACACAAATGCTAGTTGTTGTTGTTGTTGTTAAGACAAATGCATATGTAAAAGAGACCCAACAATATGTACAAATTTGTTGTTGGTCTTTTTCAGTCACGTCCAACTCCTTGTGACCCCATTTGTGGTTTTCTTGGCAGAGATCCTGGAGTGGTTTGCCATTTCCTTCTCCAGCTCATTTTACATAGGAGGAAACTGAAGTCAACAGGGTTACGTGACTTGCCCAGAGTCACACGGCTAAGCATCTGAAGGCAGATTTGAACTCAAATAGATGAGTCTTCCAAACTTAAAGCCCAGTGCTCCATCCACTATACCACCTGGCTGCCTACACACATACAGGACTACACAAAATAGAATATATTTGTCTACTTGGCTCATCCATGAAACCACGGGAAGGAAGAAGAGGTTAGCTGGGTGTTTTAGGCTCAGTTTTTTTTTTTTTTCAAATGGCCAGCCAGTGATGGAGTTTTCGAATGTCAGCTAGATAAAGAGGCTAGAAAATTAGTCTTCTGTTAGTCCATCTTTGTGATGGACTGATCTGTAGGTAAATCGATCATGAGATGACACCGCAGTCAATAAACACAGACTGCAAAAGAGTGTAGATTCTGTACCCAATCAAATGGGACAAGCAAAGCTGCATCTCTCATCTAGCTGCTCAGTCCTGGGTCCAATCCTGGTTGGGCAAGGCTAGGAGAAGAGGTCTTGCTTCTGTTCTTGTTGTTTTAATATTTAACACTTATAGGGCACTTGATTTTTTTTTAAACCCTTTACCTTCCATCTCAGAATCAATACTGGGTATTAGTTCCAAGGCAGAGAGTGATAAGGGTCAAGCAACTTGGTTAAGTGACTTGCCCAGGGTCATACAGATAGGAAGTGTCTGAGACCAGATTTGAAACCAGAACCAGTCTCCAGGCCTGGCTCTATCCCCTGCACCCCCAGATGCCCCAATTTATAGAGTATTTTAAAAGATTTTACTTTACATGGCCCATTTCCTTTGGTCCCCCTTAACAATGCTATGAGGCAAGTCTTGTTATTATCTTTACTTTATTGATGAGGAAACTGAGGCTCAGGAATATGCCCAGCACCATATTGGTTGGGTAGATTCCATCCAATGATACTGAAGATTGCAATCTAATAATGGCAACAAGAGTTCACACTTACAGAGTTTGGGAATGTCCTATCCTTTGTCCAGCTCCTTTGTATTTATTCTCCTTACTTTGTTCCGTATATTCTACCATCTTCCCTGTTAGGATGTAAGCCCCCTACAAAGAAGGTTTGGTTCATTCTTTACAGCAGGCTTCCCAGTGCCAAGCACCAAGTGGAAATGGAATAAATCCTTGTTGGTTGGTTCTGATTGCAAGAGCCGGGGAACCCTTCCCCTAAAGCTGGAACCCCTCCTTAGTTCTCTGTTCCACAGGTAGCCTTTATTCCCAACAGTCTCTTGGAAATGATGCCTCCTTAATGATTTATTGATCCCTAGCTTGTGCTGCCAAGCCTGAAAAGAAATGTTTTCATTGCTTTCTTGAGAGTCTCGACTCCGGATCGACTGTGTCATTCTGTGGTTTATAGGTTGGTATAAAAATTTATGGGAGCGTCATTGTCATTTTGATGAAGATATCAGTAGGATTCAAAAGCCAAGCCACTGAACATGCAAAAGCCTGGCTCGGGCTGGAGAGTTTAGACACGGCTCCTCGAAGCCCAGGGTCCTGCTCCCCTCAAGCTTGCAACAAGACAAGCAAGGGCAGGAACGAACACTCTGCAGTCAGTGGCTATGTGGTTTGCATAATAATGATAAATAATCACTAACATTTTAAAGTATTTTAAGATTTACAAAGTGCTTACAGAAATTTCATTTTAGAGCAAGCTAAGGTGTTCAGAGGATGGAGAGCTAAGTCTGGCGATTGGAGGGTCTGGATTCAAATCTGGCCTCAGACCCTTCCTAGTTTGATGACCCGGGGCACCATTTAACCCTCATCACCTGGCCCATACTCTTCTGCCTTGGAACCAATACTTCATATCAATTCCAGCTTGAAAGTTATTATATTATTATTATCTTTGTTTTACAGATGGAAAAACTGAGGCACTGCCAATGGTTACCATTTTCAGGTCTCAATTGCCTCATCTGTAAAATGTGAAGATGGACTCAGCCTTTGAGGTTCCTTCCGGCTCTAAATTGATGATGGTCCTGAGAATCATGTATTGAGGGTTGAGATAAGAGGCAGCCTAGGCTGGTGGTTAGAGAACCTGGATATGAGGAAGATCAGGTTAAAGTCCAGTCTAGCCTATGCCTCATGCAAGCAAATCAACAGCCTCCCAGTGTTCCAAGTAACTCTCAATTTCACAACAGTGGGGAGGTCTCCAGCCCAAGACAGTCAAAGGGCCAGACCAAAAAAAAAGAAAAATGGCAGAAGAGAAGAGGGGGGCTCTCCAAAAATGAAAGCAAAGCAGACCTTATCCACCTAGCCCCAGCTCTGGTTTCCCTCCTCAAACCATGTAAGATCTGCCTTGGGGTGAGCCCCCTCGCTGCCAAGCCCTGCTCCCCACTAACTACTGCAGATATGAGTTCAGATCACAATTCATAATCATGTCAGCAAGGACCAAATTAGCCTGTGGTGGGGTCAGCACAGGGGAAACTAATGGTTGTTGACATGGGCACATTTTAAAACAGATATCGACCTTGAAAGCCAAGGCATTCCACCAAACCTTCATGGTGGAAATAATGAGCTGGCTCGCATCCCAAGCTCCCTCCCCCTGAGCTCTCAGGACCGTCTCCTCCCTGTGGGGAGACACAAGTCAGTTTAGCCCAAGTTGGGGAAAGGAGGCCCTTGGGAGAAGGAACCAGATTAGAGGCAAGCTCCAGCTCTAGGAGGAAGCCCGAAAACCATTTCAACATCAAAATAGCCCTGTTCTCAGATAACAGAGGAAGCTCGCCTGGAGCTTTCCTTCCTGCTGGGACTATTGTCGTCTCTTCTACCAAGGTTCAGTATGGAATCAGACAGCATCTGTGAAGGTGGGCATTTAAAAATGGCACGTGTCAGGACGCCGGGCCAAGGCCTGTCCATTTGTCCATCTCCCCTCTGTAGCATCATCTCTCCATCACCTCCTTCCCTCTGCCCCTGCCCTGGTGCCAGCCTCGTCCCCTCTGATCAGGATTATGACAATGCCTCCAGTCTCTCCCCTTCTATTCTAGCCATCACAAAAGTGATTTTCCTAAAGTGTGGGTCTGATTGTGTCACACACGCACACACACACACAACTCAATAAACACCAGTGGTTCCCTGCTGCCTCCAGGTTCAAATACAAAACACTCTGTTGGCATTCAAAGTTTTTCATCCCCCACTTCTCCTCCTCTCTTTCCAGTCTCCTGATACTTGAGTTCCACCAACACCCCCAACTCCCTTGTACTCTTTGATCCAGGGACCCTGGCTGCCTTGTTGTTCCTTGAAAAAGACACTCCGTTCCTCAAGCCCAGGAATTTCCTGCATCTGTCCCCCAAGCCTGGAATGGTCTCCCTTCTGTCCCACCACCTCCTGGCTTCCTTCAAGAACCAGCTGAAATCCCACCATCTACAGGAAGCCTTGCCCAATCTCTCTTGGTTCCTCCTCTCAGTTATCTCCAGTGGAACTTGTCTGGAGCTTGTGTGCACATCTCGGTTCTCCTGCCGTCTCTCCCATTCGATTACAAGCACCTGGAGAGCAGGAACTGTCTTTTGCCTTTTTTGCATCCCTTAACATGGTGCCAGGCTAACGTGTATGGAAAGTTCTTCTCAAAATAATTCTCCCCCAAAACCCTGAGAGGTGGGTGCTATGATTATCCTCCTTTTATAGATGAGAAAACTGAGGCAGACTGAGGTGAAATACAACTAGGGTCTGAGGCTGGATTTGAACTTGGGTCTTTGGGATTTGACTAGAAAGCTCTTTTGAATCACTAAAGTCTATATGCGTATAGGTATAGCTCTACATGTAACCACAAACACTGAGTGATATTTCCTTAACAAGGGGATAGAAGCAGGGATGGGTGCAAAGGAGAGAAGCTCCTTTATCATTACAAAGTCACCCCTACGTGGGCAGGATTGGGGAAGGTTCCAGTAAAGGAGGAACTGATGATGGTGGTGGCGTCTCATGCCTCTTCAGCAGGGTCCGAGTGTCCCATCAGGGGACAACTAGCCTTAAGTAGGGACGCCTGCCCTGTCTCAGAGCTGAAGGGGCTGTTGTCGAGAGATGATGTAAGGTGGCTGGATTTTTCAGATGAAGGAACTGAAGCCCTGGGAGACTCAGCAACAAATCTGTTTAGTGGCGGAGTAAAAAGGTAATGAGATTCTACTAATTTCTTTGACAAAACACTTGAGTGTCTTATGTTCCCAGGTCCAGCTAGAACCTTCTAAAGCCCTAAACAAACTGATTTTGGCTGTAATTAAAGGCCCAATCCCTCTTCTCATTCTCAATGAAGTGGACAGGGAGCATTTCCATCAATTATATTATTCTTTCCTATACTTACAGCTTTATTCGTCTTCCATTACCCTGTACTTCTCCATGTCAAATAACCTCCTTTCTTCAATCCTTCCTCTAGGATTCGCCGCTCCAGCCCCTGAATCTGCTACCTTCACGGTTTTTCTCTGGACCCCTTTGACAATCGAATGAAACCTGTGGACCCCTTCTCAAAAGGAAGCCTTTCAAGGAATAAAATACAATTTCGAAGATTAAGGAGGAAAGCAATTCTATTGAACTATTGCCATCGACGTATTTTATTTTCAAAGAAAAGTTCATGACTCCCAGGAGGCAGACCCTTCGTAAAAAACATTGTTGGGGGGGTGGCAAATCACAGACAGGATTCTAATAAAGACTGGACAAATCTCAGGCAGAAAGGGAGGCTCTCTAGCTCTCCTTCCAGGCCCCAGATCACCTTATACGAGGGAAATTGCCTTACCCAAATGCCTCTGCGCTACCTCGGGAACTGCCCCTTCTCCCTTTCGGTAAGACTCTGCTCCATTACAGAGAGCCTTGGGGATATCTTCCAGAACATCCTGACATTGTATTATATACAAGAGATTGAAGAAAAGCCTGAATGGTGCTCGGCCCAGGATTAACAGTCCACCCTTTTGCCCATCCTTAAATACGTCATGAAGAATTCTGTGGGGACAAAGTCCTGGTTGCCCTCCATCCTGCACGATGCTGAAGGTAGGCAATAGTCAATCAGTTAATGTGCCTCCTTTGTGCTAGGCCAGGTGCAGCTGATGAAAGGAAGTCCCCGAGCAGCTCACCATCTAATGGGAGAGACAGCAAGCAAATACGCGTGTAGGAACAAGCTGTAGACAAGATAAATGGGAAGTGATTAACAGAGGGAAGGCTCCAGAATTCAGAGGAGCTGGGAAAGGTTTCCTGTAAAAGACGGAACTTTTGCTGGGACTTGAAGGATGCCAGGGAACCCAAGAGGCAGAGAGGAAGAGAGAGAATATTCCAGGGACGAAGGACAGCCAGAGAAAACTCGCAGAGCTGAGAGATGGAGGGGCTTATGTACGGGTCTCATCATTATTCTTTTTTGTAGTTTACTTCTATGAGAGCATATTTTCACCAGAAGGCTAATTGCTAAAATAGCAACTAAGGGAAAGTTGAGGTGCTCAATGGCCAAGAGCCCCAGGAATTAGGCTGGAGGTCTTCAACGCTCCCCATATCCTCGATGCTGCCTCAGAGGGCTCAACAGCTCCCCAGGACGGGTTCAAAAGAAAATATGGCCTGCTGGATAATTTATGCCTGTAGGGACAGAGGACAGGATGAAGGAAAAGGATAATTTTGGTCTTTGTTCAGGCTAAAAATCAATAATCATAGCACAGCCAACTCCTGCCTTTCTGGGCTTCTTATATATTATTGTTCAGTCATGTCCAACTCTTTGGACAAACAGGGATAAGTGCCTTGTCCATATTTATATAGCTAGTAAGTGTCTGAGGCTGGATTTGAACTCAGGTCTTCCTCACTCCAAGTCTAGTGCTCTATCCACTGCACCACCTAGCTGCCCTTTCCATGATTGTCCTTCCGCACAGACCTTCTTGCTGCTCCACACATAGGATGCTCTGTCTCCTGATGCCATGTTTTTTCACTGGCTATCCCTCATGTCTAGAGAGCTCTTCCTTCTCCCCTCCTGCTGGCCTGCCTGGCTTCCTCCAAGTCCCACTTTCTGCAGTCCACACTCCTGCTGTCCAGTGACTGGAGTCTTCTCTGATGTTATCCTCCCTTTACACGGTACAAATCTTCTCTAAGGACATAGCGATTTCCATGTTGTCTCTCCCACTGGATTATGAGCTCTTTGAGAAAAGGAATTGTGTTTTCACCTTCTACGTATTCTCAGGGCATAAAAGCTTCATAAATGCTTTTCACTGCCTGATTCAAGCCTGGCATCACTGGACATGAACAAATATTTACTGATGGTCGCAGACAGAATCTTCTGATACTACTAGGCAGGAGACCTGAGTTCTAAACCTCACTTGACCACTTACTATGACCTTAGACAAGACATTAAACCCTAAAAGCCTCATCTAAAAAATGCCTCTGACCCCTCTCTGGTCTGAAAGCTGGGAAACAGATCTAATTCTCTCAAGATTCCAGTACAAAACAATTAAGATGCTCTGTTTGAAGCTTCTCCTTTAATATAAGCTGGAGTATTCTAACCTAAGTATCATACCCTTGAAGTTAGAAAGAATCAGGTAGAAACACAGAAGAAAAACAACTGCTTGATCACATGGGTTGATGGGGATCTGATTGGGGACATAGACTCTGAACAGTCACCAAACATCAACAACATGGAAATAGGTCTTGATCAATGACACATGTAATACCCAGTGGAACTGGGCATCAGATATGGGAGGGGAGGAGGGAGGGGAAAGAACATGAATCTTGTAACCATGGAAAAATCTTTTAAATTAATTAAATAAATAAACTTAATTTAAAAAAAGAAAGAATCAAGAACATTCAAAGGCCTTGAGGTTTCACAGTGACACAATCTACATCAGAATTCTTGAGAGCAGAGAGCATTCAAGCTTCTGCCAATGAGACTGATGTTTTGCTCCTAAAATTCTTGCTCGTACATGAATCGTACCAAGAGCTGGAGTCTTCAAATATGAGAAGGGACAGCCTGAAAATTCACAGTGCTACCATTATTTTATAAATACCAGAAATGACTTGAGAGTGTAGATCTATGATTAGTATTAAAATTACAACATCAAAAGTATTTTAATTTTCAGCTTCATCAGATTTCCTCCCTCATTTGCAGTCCAATAGTGCACAAAATGGTTATGGAGGCTAACTATGTCTGGACCCCCTGGGAAAGGAGGAGAAAAAAAAATTCTCCTTCCTGAATATTCTAGTGATGAAAAAATAAGAAGCCAATAACACTTTGTCACGTGACACACATTCATCTAATTTATAAGTGACTTAGTACTATTATTTATTAGTATCGGTTATCTAACAAAGAAGAAAATTTCATTGTCAGTGTCAGAAACATCATACATGAAATCTCAGGATATTAAACATCAGACCAGATTTAGTTGCTCTCAAGAATTCTGATGTAGATTGTGTCACTGTGAAACCTCAAGGCCTTTGAATGTTCTTGATTCTTTCTTTTTTAAATTAAGTTTATTTATTTAATTAATTTAAAAGATTTTTCCATGGTTACAAGATTCATGTTCTTTCCCCTCCCTCCTCCCCTCCCATATCTGATGCCCAGTTCCACTGGGTATCTTTCTAACTTTCTAACTCACTTAAGGGGCTGTAAGGGAGGGGGACCAGAAAATACAGTTTGAAAACCGAAAAGGTACATCATTTCCCAGGCAATCAAACCATACTATGGCATATTTGATAAAACCTACCAAAGATTTAAGATGATGTCAGATATGGCCAAGGTCCTCCTTGATGCCCAAAAGCCATCTTCTGGGTTGCACTATTGCCCAGGTGTTTCGGAATGTTACTGACAACGGGACTCCATGATCTCTGGGGACCCCAAGGGGTATGGAGAGATGCAAGGTGGGCACAAGCAAGCTGTAACATATGCCCACAAGGAAACACCAGACACAAGAAATAGACTGTCCAGGGGATGTTTGAAGATGACAAATGGGATGAGGGAGGCATGGCAGACAGTCCGAGTGAGTTCTCCAGTCGGGTGAGGGGGGCCCAGAGACTATCAAGAATTCAAAGGGGGGTTCTCAGCATGAGGTTCCTTAGCTTGGGTATCTTTTTAATATCACTAAAACTGTATTTTGGTATTTTGTTTCCTTTTCTAATTCTAAGTTTTTTGCTTTTTTTGTTTTGTTTTCTTTTAACCCTCACCTTCCATCTTAGAATCAACATTATGTATTGGTTCCAAAGCAGAAAAGTGGTAAGGGCTAGGCAATAGGGGTCAAATGACTTGCCCAGGATCACACAGCTGGGAAGTGTCTGAGGCCAGATTTGAACCCAGGACCTCCCATCTCGAGACCTGGCTCTCAATCCACTGAGTCACCCTGTCCCCTTTGTTTTGTTTTTAGGTATTTAAAAACATGATTCTGAGAAAAGGTGCATGGGGATTACCACAGGCCTGGCTGCCCAAGGAGTCAAGTACACAAGAAAGGTGAAAAACCATGGCCCGGGGACAAATCTCTGCTAAGCTGATACTTTAGGAAGAATTTACGGAGGAAACCTGGACATGAACTGCACAGCCATTAGTAGGAGAGAGCGGTTCAGTTCTGTGCATAAGGACAGAGCACACGTGTATGTGAACAAATGAGCACACACACACACACACACACACACACACACACACACACACACACACACGAGGCTATCCTGGAACCACTGGGCTGCACAGCACCTGAACAATTCACCTCTGCAGATCTGGTCTTTGGCAGCAATAATGCAGACAGCAAATGAACCTGAGCTTTTTAACCAAATACTATTTTCCAAGATCTGAGGAGAACAGCCACTTGCAAAGTGTTGGCTTTCAAAGCAAAATTGGAATTTATAGAAGAGAGGGAAGTAGAGACAGAGGCAGAGAGAATGTAAGAGAGAGATTGTGTGTGTGTGTGACAGAGAGAGACACAAGGAGAGATGGAGAGACAGACAGACAGAGAGACAGAGAGAGAATGTGAGAAATACAAAGGACACAGAGAGAGAAAAAGAGGAGGAAGTAGGGGAGAGAAGCAGAGGGAACGGGTGAAGGAGAGAGAATTTTGAAATTCTTTGGAAATCCTTTGAAAACAAGGATTCACCTCCAAACGAAAACAAATTAAGTAGTGACCTACGAGGACATAAATCTTAGCTGTTCTCAAGGAAAAGGCAGCACCAGGCTCCTGTGGATTCTTAATAAAGGTTCATTAACTCCAGTGACATAAACACAGCATGAGATGTGTAAAAGGAACACACAGTCCAGATTCTGGCCCAAACTCTACTGATGCTTAACTGAGTAACCCAGCGTGACTCTGAACATCAGTTTCCTCATCCAAACAATGAAGAAGTCTCAGGCATTAGCACCATACTTGGCATACAGTAGGTGCTTAATAAATGTGTGATTGAGTTCTCCAAGATCCCTTCTATTCCTAAACACCTTAACTATTACTAAAAAGTCAACCATGTGCCACCATGCTTGATCCTATGTCTACACTGCTGCCCTCCCTCTGGAGAAGGTCTAAGGCAACAGAGCCCAGCCCTGAACTCCTGCCCGGGGCCCTCTTCCTGCCTCTTGTGATCATGCAGGCAGTCAATTCAACATGCCTACAATTCAACAAATGTTAACCAAAGGGCCATGTGCAGAAGCCCATTGAGCTCAGAGGAGAGAGAGGTGCACAGCAGTCCTCTAGGAGCTTATATTCTGTTGGGGAGGTGGGCATGACATCAGTGGCCATCAACAAAGATGGTGGACAGAGTCATGGAGCCACTCCTCCAGGACACTCACCAGTTGCCTGGCTGCCAGGGCCCTTTGCTAGACAGATACTGAGATAGAGAGTCTAAGATACACACTTGCATGTATTTTTACTTATGTGCCCACCCTGCCAACAATTTACCATTTATGTACGTGTGTATGTATGAGGGCAATGGAGGACTCTTCCATTTTGGCACCTGGGTCTCAAGCACCAGGGTCAGCACAGGTTCTGGGACAAGACCTAAAGCAATCACTGAAAGGGAAGATGGAGGGAAAAAAGTGCTCTGGGAAGATGTGATGAGATCAGGAGGAAGCCCTGCTAAGGGAGGGAGGACGGGACATGTAATTCTAGGAAGAACACAGGTGGACCTCAGACATTTCCTAGCTAGGTGACCCTGGGAAAGTCACTTCACCCCCATTGCCTAGTCCTTATGGCTCTTCTGCCTTAGAGCCTTAGAACGGCATTGACTCTAAGACAGAAGGTGAGGGTTTAAAATTAAAAAAGAACCGGTGAGCAGAGCCTCCCTACTCCATTCCTTCCCACAAGTCCCAGGGGTTCTGAGAATCAAAAAAGCCCAAGATTCCACAGGTTTGCACGCATGCACACACAATAGGCACAATCACACAGATAGACACCTGCATACACGCCCCACACACAACACCCTCCAGTCTTCGTGCGGCATTTCTGCACAAATAGCTCTTGCCATCTGCCACCAGCTCAGGTGTTGCTTGGGTCAGCTGCGCCAGCCTCTCTCATGGCAGAGCAGATTAGAGATTTTAAACCCCTGCCATGCCAGTTTATCGGAGATATTCCTCATGACGAGAGACTTCTCCCTCCTAATCCCTCAGCTTCATATCCATTTCTACCATCAACACATTAAATTGCACAGTCATAAAATCCGTATTCCCTTTAATCAAAACAAAATTGTTTAATCAAAATAAAAGAATCAAAACTGTTTAATCAAAATAAAAGGATTGCTCATCTGGTCTCGGCCAGGCACCTCGGCAAAGCCATTCTACTTATGGGCATCGAAACGATGAAGCAAATTCTGGGATCAGCTGAGGCCCACGGACAATCTCTGCCCCTAAGTATGCCACAACAGGCACGTCGCCAAAACAGATGGGTTTTTTCATTGGGCAAAGCACCATTAGACAAATAAGAGAAGCTCATGATTCACTAGACTGCCATGCTGGGGTGCAAGGGAGCCACTGAAAGTGGGAGCAAAGTTTTGTAAGAGAGCAGAATTAAAACATTTAAAAATAGCTCTATGAATAATAGAATAGAGTCACTATAATCCAAAGAGTGGGTGAGGGGGAGAAATCACAATGTACACACACACACACACACACACACACACACAATGGTAGGGAAGGGAAGAAAAATCTGGGCTCCAGTCACTCTGGGCTCTCTTCTAACCACCCCCCTCCGTTGTCAACAAAGTGATGGAGCCCAAAGGGTAGGGGCAGAGAAAAGAGTCAAGAGCCATTGGAGGGAACAGATAGCCAAAAGTGAGGAGGGGAGGGAAAAGAGCACCTTAGCCTCACTCTGGGGCTCCTCTTGCAGGGACACACATAAAAGAGAGAGGAATTGAGAAGATAGACCAATGGTAGTCATGGGTAGCAGGGATCAAGTAGCAGGGTAAGAATACAAGGGGAATGACAGTTCATCTTTTCATTCACATCAACAAGACATCTTCCTTGAACCCAAACTTTCACTGATGACCTATGAAAATCAGCTAAAGATTTGTGGCAGATTTCTCCTTTTATCCCTTGCACAGGTGGTTGTATCCCACATCAGGCATCCTCACTGCTACCTCATGGAGTCTACAGTTCCCTTCAAGTCACTGAGCAGATTCATCTCCTCCCCGAGCCCTTCTCTGATTTCTCCATCCCTAAGTCGTTAACATCACCTCCCTCTTGAAATTGCTTTGCGGGATTTATTCTATCAAGCAATCAATAGACATTTAGTAGATAAATACCATGTGCCAAGCGCTGGTGTTACAAAGAAAAGCAAAAGACGCTGCCTCCAAGAAGTTTACAATCTAGCAGATGCAACATGCAAACTGAAGACTGGGAAAATCAAATTGACCTATTTTGCTATCAATTTCATTCTGTGTCACTGCCGACATTTTTGTAGCTACCCAAGTCACGGTTCGTCTGTCCTTTCCCAGTTAAGTTTAAAAATTCAGCTTTGCTATAAAGAACTCAGAAGGTCTGTTAGCTCCTGCTGGCTAATCCCTGTTTTCTTCAAATTCTTGAAGGTGGATGCCAGGAAGTTTGGTCTGTCTTCTGAGGAAGTCTGGTTCATGATCACTGAACTGCCCTTACAGGTAGACTCAAACAAGGAACATTTCTTAGCAACCGGACAGAAAGGGGCTTGTTACTAACCCCCATTCCCAGTTTCCAACTAACTAGACTGTTTTCCCCATCTATGATGCTTGCCTTCTCTTGTGGATGGTCCTTTGGACCATAAAAGAGAGCTGTTCCTCTTATTTGGGTTCTTAGTTTTTCTGAAGGGGCTGAGACTTTGTTATTGGCAAATTCATACTCTATCAAAAAATTCATCACACTTGAAACTTTGTACCTCAGTTTACCTGGATTTCAATCAAAAGAAAATAAATACATAAAAAATAAGCTACATATAGAATAAACAAGAAATGATTAACATGCAAACAAATATATGCAAAGCAAGATATATTCAGGATAAATGGAAAATTATTAGGGGAAGGGGACACTAAAATTAAGAGGGGGTAGGAAAGACTTCCTGTAGAAGATGAGATTTTAGTTGGGACTTAATGGACTTAAACAGAGTTGAGAAGGGAGAATATTTCAGTCATCATGGGAGAAGTCAAAGAAAATACCAATGAGAGAAGGAGGGATTTGGATGGAAGGGTGTTGTAGAGGAGGAGAGAGAGAGAGAGAGAAAAGGAGGGAAAAGAAAGAGAGAGGGAGAGAGACAGAAACAGAGGAGACAAAGATGGAGAGAGAGAGAAGGAAGAGAGAGAATATATTTACGTATATGTATATGTACATATTTATACACAGAGAGAGATTTGGCTATACCAAAGGATATAGACTTTGTATTTACTTTTCTGTGTATGTGTTGTGTTTCTCCAGAACATAAACTCCTTGAGGGCAGGGCCAATCTCACTGTTTTGGTCTGGGAATCCCTAGCATCTAGTGCAGCCCCTTCCACAGAGTGATCTTAAATGCTTGCAGAATGGAATGGAGTTTTTTCACCCAAGTTAGGCCTGGCTTCTTGGAACCCTTTGCTGCCAACAAATTGGGATTAAATAGATTTATCTGTTGGGAAGGCACTTGAGATTTTTCAATGAAAGGCACAGCTTTTCTCTGAAGCTTTGCTGGCCATTCATCTCCTTTGGAAAGCTGAGATCAAAGTTGAAGCTTATCTTTGTAACTTGTTGAAACACAAAGTCTCTGAATATTAGTTATTCTCCTCCTGTAGCCAGACGACTGTCTTCTTTTTCTCCAGGTATGGCTTTCACATTGAGGCAGGTAGCTGCTCCCATGGGCAAGACTTTCAGCCCTGGAAATATCCCCTCCTGTGACAGAGAGTCTCAAGCATGCACAGATAAGAATTTTAACAATATGCAAAATACTGCAATTAGCAGCTTTTCCTAATAAAATTATAAAAGGGTAAAAAAAATCCCCAGCTGACGGATGCTTATAATGCACACAGCACACATGAAACTGTCATGGGGGGAGCATAAAATGATTTAAAACAAAATTTATTAACTAAATTCAAAGGGTATGAAAAACAGTTTGTGAGAAATTGGTTTCCAATAAATCAAAAAAATTGGCCTGTCACTGTTCGTTCTAAGACAGTACATTAGGAAGCCTCAGTCTGAAGATGCTGCTATTTCCTAAAGGTGGGGAAGAATGAATATGTACATCTTCCAAGAGGAAACAGCATGTGATTGAGCTAAGTGCTCAGTCAGGAGGCTGTAGGGCAAAGATCGCTTTTAATGTATAATAATGATCACTTTTTTAATGCAATCTGTATTAAACCTTATAACAAAGCAATCTCTAACTGCTCAGTCTCAGCTGAATCTAACATTGTTTTCTCTCTCTTCTTTTTATCTTTCCTTTGTTGCTCTTGAGGTGACCTTAAAAATAGTCTCCTCCTTATTTCCTGTTTTATCCTTAGAATTCAGGCCACCTACTAGTTAACTAGTTAACTACCTGCTTCCCCACAAATGAACAGTCTTTTCAAAGTTAAATTTTACCACTGACAGATGCCTTTGATTCTTGAAAAGGAACTGGCCAGATACTAGAGAGTGTATTCAATATCAAGGGATACCCTGGGTTTAAATCTTACCTATTGGATTCAAAAGATCAACTTGACAAATACAAGATGGGGAAGTTCCAGTTGGAACAGAGCTGGGGGCTCTGAGCTCAATATGAGTTAAGAGTGTGACTTGGTACAACCAAACAGTTCACAAGCATTCGTAAATCCTATAGGCTGCTTCCAGAAGCAAAGGCTTCTCACTGAAGGTTCCATCAATGGCATCAAACTCCACTAGAAATGAGGGGCCCTAATACATAACAAGGATCCATGAAGACCACAGGTTGACATGGTTTTAAATGTTATAATCTCTGTGTTTTAGCATATTTTAATTTTGTTAAATATTGAACAATTGCATTTTCATCAGGTTCAGGCTGGATTCAGGAGGGTTGCAAGCCACAAGCAACCCAAGCTTCATGTTTGATTGACACTTCTGGGCTAGATGACGAGGTCAGAAGGTTGAAGCTAAGTCAGTGTGTTTGGCAGTAGAGATTGGACAAGATAATCAATAACAGAATTGATCATACTTGATAACGTCCCTTCCAACTCAAAAACTGTGATTCTGTGAATCTTACCTCCCATATGGTCTACTTAGCTGACCATGGAAAACAAATCACTTAAGCCCCCAGCCTCCATTTCCTTTTCTATAAAAGGAGGACGATAATACCTGTGGTACAACCTCAGAGGGTTGTTGAGAGGATCAGAAGAGATCATCCATTACAAGTACTTGGGAAATTCTAAGGCAGAAAATGCCCACTTTTAGTAGTAGAAACCAGTTCTCTGATTCTCCTATTATTTCTCTGAACTATTTTCTCCTGTGCCCAAGGAAAAGAGAGTGAACAAAATTGAAGAGCCATCAGATAATCCTAGCACAGGAAATAAATAGCCCCTTTTGCACCTAGTTTCATGGTGAGTCTCTCCTTTGCAAAAAGAAAGACGTGATAAGATAAAGGGAAGTTATCTGCACTTGGGGATACATCCTTCTCAATGATTTTCTTCCTTCCTCTGACCTTTCCATGCAGACTTCCAAGGGAGAAGGGAGACCAGCATAACCAAGGTGACTGGGGACCCCACAGGGAGGTACAGACACCAAGACCCATGTCAGGGAGAAGCAACAAAGCTTCAGGAGCTACCATGCCATCTGTGTGTCAATAATTGTTAAAAGGAATGAACAGGAAGAAAGCAACACAGTCCATAGAACTGGTCCTGGAGCAGAGATGGCAATTGGGAGCCATAATGTTAAAGAAGTTAATAAGCCCACCAGCTATGAGGAGTCCCATTTGGCTGGTGAATGTGGGGAAGCTGCTTCCCTTTTTCAGTCTAGGATTCTGAGATGGGGGTAGAAGCTCTTCAGCACCTTCTCTGTTTCTCTTTTTAGACCACAAGTTTGAGACAGGGGTTACATAGCCCTTCCACTTAATGCTTTCCACAATATGTAAGTATATACACCTTAAGATCAAAGAGGGAGAGGAAACTAAGCTATCACTCTTTGCAGAGGATATACTTAGAGAATCCTAGGGAATCAACTAAAAAACTGGTTGAAATAATTAAAAGCTTTAGCCACATTTCAGGACACAAAATAAACTCACATAAATCATCACCATTTCTATATTCAGCAGCAAGAGATAGAAAGAAAAATTATCTTTAAAATCACTCTAGATAATATAAAATATCTGGGAATCTACTTGCTAAGACAAACCCAGGAATTATATTAACACAATTACTGAACACTTTTCATGCAAATAAAGTTAGATCTAAATAATTGGGAAAATATTCATTGCTCATGGGTAGGCTGAGCTACTATAGTAAAAATAACAATTCTACCAAAATTAAATTAATTTGCTTATTCAGTGCCATACCAAAATAACAAAAATTTATTTTATAGAACTAGAAAAAAATAATAAAATGCATCTATAAGAACAAAAGGTCAAGAACATCAAGAGGATTAATGAAAAAATTGAAAGAAGATGGTCTGGTGGTATATGATCTTGAACTGTACTATTATATACTATAAACTGTACTATAAAATCATCAAAACAATCTAATACTGACTAAGAAATAGAATGGTGGATCAATGGAATAGATTAGGGGTTAATGAGCAATCTAGTGTCTGATAAACCTAAAGGCCCCAGCTAGGAGGATATTAACTCATTATTTGACAAAAATTACTGGGAAAACTGGAAAAGAATATGGTAGAAACTAGTTATAGACCAATATCTCACACTTTTACCAAGATATGGTCAAGATGGGCATATGATTTGGACATAAAGGGTAATACCATAAGCAAATTAGGGGGGGGGGGGAGAATAGTCTGTGTGTCAGATCTTCAGAGAAGGGAGAAATTTATAACCAAATAAGAGATAGAAAGCATTATGAAATGTAAAATGAATAATGCTGATTATATTAAATTTGAAAGGTTTTGAACAAACAAAACCACCATAACCAATATTAGAGAAGAGAAATTGGGAACATTTTACAGCAAATTTCTCTGCTAAAAGTCTCATTTCTCAAATATATAGAGAACAAAGTCAAATTTACAAGAGTACAAGTCATTCCCCAATTGATAAATGGTCAAAGATATGAGTTTTCAATAGTTTTCAAAAGAAGAAATTGAAGCTATTGATACTCATATGAAAAAGTGATCTAAATCACTCTTTGGTAAAGAAATGCAAATGAAAATAACTCTGAAGTACTACTTTGCACCCTAAAATATGACAGTAAAGAAAAATGATTGGAGGGGATGTGGCAAAATTTGACACTAATGAATTGTTGGAGGAGTTGTGAAATGATCCAACTGATGCAAACTGCAGGACAGTTTGGAACTATTCCCAAAGGACTGTAAAATTGTGCATACCCTTTGATCCTATAATACCGCTACTAGATCCACATTCCAAAGAGATCGAAAAAAAGGGCGAGGACCTATTTGTACAAAAATATTTATAACAGCTCTTTTCATGGTAGCCAAGAACTGGAAATTAACAAGATATCCATCAATTGAGGAATGGCTGAACAAACTGTGGAATATGATGATAATGGAATAATACTATTGTGCTAAAAGAAATGCTGAGCAAAATTATTTCAAAAAAAGCCAGAAAAACTTACATGAACTGATGCAGAGTGAAATAAACAGAACCAGAACATTGTACATAGTAATAGCAATATTATACAATGATCAACTGTGAAAAACATATCTACTCTCATAATACAATGATCCGGGACAATTCTGAAGGACTTATTATGGAAAATGATATCCATATCTAGAGAGAGAACAGTTGGGAGTCAAAAGCAGATCAGAACATACTAATTTTCACTTTAGTTTATTTTTTTATTTGGGGTTTTGATTTTATTTAGGTATTTTCTTACAACAATGACAATACAAAAGTGAGTTTTGCAAGATAACACATGCATAACCTAGATCAAATTGTTTACTGTCTCTGGGAAGGGAGAGGGAAAAGAGGAAGAGAGACAGCTGGCATCTTGTCATTTTGGGAAATGTATGTTGAAAATTGTTGTTGAGTATAATTGGGAAAATATATTTTTAAAAGATCTAAGAGGGAAACAAGAGGCAGGCTAGGAGAGAGACTACAGTCTGGTCTAGTTTTCTTTTCACTGTATTCTCTATACAATAAACTAAATGATCAGAGCATGCCGAGTTCCTAAATCCATGAATCAATCCATTGTATAGTGTGACCTGTGGCATAGGGGATAAAGTGTCGGGCCTGCAGTCGGGAAGACTCACCTTTATGGGTTCAAATCTGACCTGAGACATTAGCTGTGTCTGGGCAAGTGACAACCCTGTATTTGAGAAAAGACATAAACCTGAGTCTTCCTAATTCTTAAGGTTTATGCCATATCCACTATGCCATGTTGTCTCTTTTACTAAAGAATATTGATGCAAAAATATCAAGTGAATTAAGTACTAGAACAATATGCTACCCCCTCACAAAATATATATTGTATCCACATATACTTGCTATGGCCAAGATGGTGCATGATTTGTCTACATGAATATAATATAATAATAGTAATTTAGATCAGCATCTTATATTATGTACTTTAATACATTTCAAATGGATAAATTAAAAACTACAAAATTACAATTTTAAAAAATAGGGAATGATGGATTGTTCTCTGTTTCACAAGGGCAGATAAGCAAAGACTCCATAACTAGTCATGGATAGGAGAAATTAGAGAAGATAAAATCACAGTTATTTGAAATGTAAATAATACTAACAGAGCAAAAATCAGAAGGAGAGAAACAGAGTAGTGGGGAAAATCTCAGCCATAAATATGTCTGCAAGATACCTCAGATCCCAAGGCTATTGGGAAATTGATACAAATCGACAAGATTGAAAGCCATTATAAGGATAATGGTCAAAGACTAGGAATATGTCCTTGAAAAGAAGAAATATAAACTATCAACCGCTTGAAAAATGTTCAAAATCACTAATAATTAGAGCAATGCAAATTTAAACAACCCTGAAGTACTGGTACATATCCAACAGGAAAAGAACAAAGTTGGGAAACTAAAGATGAAAAATGAGTTCTTAAAGAGATTGTGCAAATACAGTTCTGCTATTTCACTGCTGGAGTACCAATGGATTGGTTCCCCAATTTTGGAAAAGAATTTGTAGTCATGCAGGAGGAAAAAAATTTCATTACATATTCCTAAACTTTGATCCAAAGATACCACTTCTTGGGCTAGATCCCAAGGAGATCATTGGCAAAAAGAAAAGATTCATGCATATATAGATACTGGTAGCAGCATTATTTTTGCTAACAAAGAGCTGAAAACAAAACACTTGCCCACATTTGGGGAATGACTGAAAAATTACAGTCTGTGATTATGAGAGAATTTTATAGCATTGTAAGGAATGGCAAATATGAATAATTCAGGGGGACAGGGGAAGACACATATGAAGGAATACAGGATTAATAACTGACAATATAGGTTTTTCGTTTTGCAAAGTACCTTGTATACATTATTTCATTTGAGTTTTGCAACAACCCTAGGACATAAATACTACAAGTTTGATTATCCATATTTTGCCAAAAAGGAACTGACTACAAAAGGCATGACTACAAAGCTATTAGATAGAGGGGGAGGTTGAAAGGCCTGAATTCAAGAAGACCCAAGCTCAAATTTGGTTTTAGACCCCAATAAACTGTGTGATTCTGGGCAAGTTTCTCAGTTTCCCCATCTGTAAAATCAGGATAATAATAGCACCTACCTCATAGAATTACTGTGAGGATCAAATGAGATAGTGTTTGTAAAGTGCTTAAAACGTTATAAAATGTTAGTTATTATTATCATTATTACTTCAGAGTTAAGATTCAAACTCAGCACTCTCTTGACTATAAGCCCACTGATTCTGAAATAGAGAATGAGAAGTTGAAAACTGAGTGTTTTGACTATGCGCCACAGATGTAAAAGAAAGGTACAGTCAGTGTAGCCTAGAAAAGTCAAAGGAAACTCCCTGGAGTTTATGATGGTACCTGAGCTAGACTTCAAATGGTCATCTGGGTATAAATAATTGGGGAGGAGAGGAGAGTGAGGAAAATCAGACGAGGAGGGCAACTTGAGCAAAGGCACAGAGAGAGACAGGATCCGGATGTGGAAGGGCACCCACAGTGAGTGGACCTGCCTGATTAGAGTGGAGACTAAATGATGCTGACTGAAGCAAGTCCCCAACTTCCCAACAACCATCTCTGCAAAGGGTTGCTCGCTCTTCTGCTATAGCTCCCTGCTCCACTTGTCATAGGACTGAAGTGAATTCTCTTGCAGCTTTAGACAATCATATGCACAGCAATGAAGAAAAGGAGGCACAAACAGTTAAAGAAAGCTAACCACAGACAGCAGAACACCCAGAGAGTCCTGCATTCAGGAGTCCCTCCTGCTTGGCCAAAAACGATTTCCTCTCTATTGACAGGGGAAAGTTTTCATTACACTCTATGATGCTTTCTGAAAAATCAGCTAAAACAAGCGACTTCTTTTATAAGTACTAACACTTTGGTTTGTCCCGTTACGCTTGGTTTCTTCCTTATTCTTTATTAAAAGGGGTGGTTCTCTAGTAGAGGAAGGAAGAAGGGCTACATTGGGAAACAGAGATAATGGGGAAAAGGTCTTGATACAAATTTTGATTTTTTTTTTCAAATGGTAACACTTCCAGTAGAACTAGTGGTCACTGGTATAAGAGTGAACTGTCCAACACTGAACCGGGATCAGGGGACGAAGAGAAGAAAGGGAGAAATAGCTAGGGAGCATGAACCGCTTCAAAGTGAAACAGGGAAAGAAGAGCTAGCAGATGAAAGAGAAGATGCAGGAAGGGAAATGGGAAGGTGCTGAAGACAAACCCTTGGTTTTTATGAGCCTATCTGAGAATCTAACTAGCATGGATTCTTGTGGGAAAAGCAAGCTCCAAGCTCTACATGGTCATCCATTGGAACCCAAATCCATTAGAGAGTGCCTGGAGAGGCCAATCAGAGAAGCTTGGCTCAGAAGACTCCTTATGAAGAATAAAATATTCCAGGAATCGTGTTAGAGAAGCATATGGAGATGGATGAAGGGTTGCCTTTAAAGAAGCCATGTTTTGATATAAACTCTGAATCTGTGCTTGAAGTCAATATTATTAGAGACTGGCAACATTACAGGATATTTCATTCATCCTCCTCTTCAGTAATAAAGGTTAAACAATGAAAGAAAACAGAATTCAAACTTAATATCTACTGTCATTATTTCATTCAGTTCTATGGTCTGGCATGATTTAAAATATTAAATAAATGCAATGGAAATTAATGTCATTTTTCTTTCTCTTTTGGGGGTGGGTGGGTGAAGGGGACAATAGAATGTTTTAGGCACTCTACAAGTCCTCAGATTGGAAGGTTGAAGGGCAGAGTGATAAAATCCTCCCAAAGCCTACCTTTGGAGGAACTCAGAACTCTCCAGCTAACTTCATTTTCCATCAGCTGCTCTACTAAGTTTGGACTCCAGGAACCATGGAACAATAAGGCTTGCCCAGCTTAATTCCCCTTCCAACTTTCAACTTCCTTCTGTGAACTGTCTATTGGTTTCTTACTAGATTCCTCTGTGCTTACTACAGAACAGGCTCTGGTTAAATGTTTATTGACTAATGATGAGAACTCCTAGTATGGAAATTCCCTCCCCTAAAGAGAATTCCCAGGGCAGAATTTCCTTCCACCAAGTGGATGGGTTGTAACTTAGATTCTGGGTGTTAATTGAGACATTGAAAGATGAAAAGGCTTGTCTAGAATCAATAGCTAGTATGTGTTTGAGGTAGGCTTGAACCTAAGCTGGCTCAAATCTAATACAAATCCTGAATCCATTATACTATTCTCATTCCTTTTACTGTCTTTGTTGCAACAGGTGACATTCAATAGTTTGTCTTGATTGTAAGTGCAATCAGTCATAATTATCACTGCAAAAAAGAAAGAAATCTGTATTTAAACCAAAAAAAGGGAGAACAAAATCATAATGATGTACCAAGAGCACTTTGAGCAAGGGACACAAAGAAAACGGTGCCAGGCTCCTCCCCTTGGTGAATATTTTAAGCCCAAAGAGGGTAAAAACAATTGAAGAAAATGAGAACGCAGATGAAAATTAATTACAATTATGGAAATGAAACTTGAACAAAAGGCCAAAATCTGCCTTGTAAGTCAACGTGGAACTAATGCTTACAAGTGACCATTTATTGGGTAAAAAGTCAAAACGCTAGGGAAGAGAGAGGCTGGCTGGCCATGAAACCAGGTTCTTTCTTCTTTACATTTTAGCAATTAAAGAATATTAGAATTTCCAAACATGAGCAAATAAATGAATCCACAAAACTCCCTGGTTGCCTTTTCCACAGTCTTCCACAGTCTAAAGGCCACGAACTGAGAATCAAATAAAAGTAAGATGGAATAAGGGAAAGCCAAGGTCACATTTCATGGTAATGGGTTTTGTTCCATTCAGCAAGCAGGAGAGAGAAGAGCCACTAAAAATAACACAGCCCAGTCTCCTTCAGCCAGGCCCTGACAATCCATCTCTCTGGGTTACCATTTTTTCCAGGCTCAATGGAAAGAGCAGCTTACTAACAATTAGAGCTGTCCAGAAATGGGATGGGCTGCCTTGGGAGGATGTATGTCCCTTCTCACTAGAAGCCTTCAAACAAAGGACGAGAAACCAATTATTAGAGTGATACGATAAAGGGGATTCCCATTCGCACACGGATGGGACCAGATGGCCCCTAAAGTCCCCTCCCACTCAGAGGGGACTGTCATTCTGTGATTTTTACACAGCCTCCAGGGAAAGGTTTCCACGAGTTTTAATGTCTTCCTAATTCTAAATCCTATGGTGCATTTGCTCTCTTCGCCTTAATTCATGACCTTGAAATGTTAAGCAGAGTGAATCGGTTATATCTGTGGACATGGATGAGTTGGCCTCCAAGGTCCTCAGCTCCATGACCTTGTCTCCACTTCCATAGGTCACCCTATGCCTACCATAAAAGACTTCCAGTTTAAGGACAGTCATAGAAGCCCTTTGGATTTTCCCTAATATTTTCTAGTTAAATTCAAGCCACATTTAAAATCTTACATCACTCTACCAGGATAAAGACCACAGAGATAGGTTCAGGCTTTGTGGAAAGAATCCTGGACTAGAAGTCAAGAAAAGCAGAACTGGAAGCGGGATTAAATTCAGGCAGCCAAGTCTAAACCCTAGCTTCAATGCTGACAACTTGAATGGCCATAGACAAGTAGCTTAACTACTGTCTCCATTTCCTAATCTAAAAAACGTAGATGGCAGCCAAGTGAACTCTAAAGTCAATTGTAGTTTTATATCTATGTACAGCAATCCCCCAAAGTCTTCGGTGTCATCCTGTCAGTCACTAACTAACCATGGGATAAGAGATAAGTCATTTTACTTCCCCATTCCTAGGATTCTATAAAATGAGGCACTGGAACCACAAGATTCCAGCTCCAAAATGACAAAGCACAGCCCAAAGTCTGGACTGGAAAAGAACCAGCCAATATTTCCAGGATTAACATGAGAGGATAAAGAAGGGAAAAAAAACAAAAGGATTTATTCCATCTTGCAAACCCAGGCATTTTTACTGGTTGTTCCCCATCCCTGGCATGCTCTACCTCTTCATCCCCACTTACTGGCTTCCCTGGCTTCCTTCAAGTCCTAGTTAAAAGTTTACCTTCTCCTGGCAGCCTTTCCCATCCCTCTTAATTCTAGTGTCTTCCCTCCATTGATTATTTCCTATTCATCCTATATATACTAGGGCTGGGGAAATGGATAAAACAGAGCTGATTGTAAATTGTCATCCCATTGAGATTATGAGCTCCTTAATTCAAGGCAAGGACTGTCTTTTGTTTTCTTTGTATCCCTAGTACTTAGCACAGCCCTGGCACATAGTAGGCATTTAATAACTGTTTATTGACTCACAGTTTATTAAATGGTTACCAAACATCTACTATGGGCAGGGCACATCTAGATGAAAAGTTGATGATAAATGGATTCTTCCTCCCCTTCATTCCCATCATATTTGACCAAAATCTTCTATTTTCTACCACTCTTGAAGAATTGCTGAACAAAATAAGTCTGGGGGGAAACAGACTATGTATCCATCCTTAAGGCTTGTCTTGCAAAAAGAATGATTTAAAATTGAATTAACAAATGAAGAGCAAACAGCACTTTTTTTCAAGTCTAGATAGGCCCAAAATCAGGCAAAAGGAATCCAACCAAATTTAATCCAATAAGCATTGATTGGGCACTATCATAAGCAAGTCATTCTACTGGACATTGGGGATACAAAACAAAAAAATAATCCCTGCCCTCAAGGAGTTCTCATGAAACAACTAACATAGTGGTTACTAACAATTGACATAGTGGGTAGAACTGTGACCTTGGAACTAACAACTAACAACTGACATAGTGGGTAGAACTGTGACCTTGGAATCAGAAAGACCCAAGCTGAAATCCTGTCAAAGATACTTCCTAATTATATGATCCCAGGCAAGTTCCTTGGTCATCCTCAATAGTATCTATAAAATGGGATAATAAAAGCAGCATCTACTTCCTAGAACTGTTGTAGGAGTTCATCCTTTGTTTGGAAGAAGATAAATGACATCACAGGGTAATGTCTTGATTTGCCCATGAATTGGATTGAAGTGAGGCAGAGCTGCCTCATCATCATCAATGTCTGCTCTAACCTCTCCACAGCATCTGCCCCAGTTGCCTTCATGGTCATTGGAACAAATTATGCTCTTCTGCTCATTTCACCCCATGCTTGGGGTAGACATTCCCCAAACTCACTGATGAGTTTAAGACCCATCACTTACCCTCAATCTGGTTTAATTCATCTGCCAAGGCAGTTTTATGGGAATATGGTTGCTGTGTGTGCTACACCTTCTTAGAGCCATGGGTGAGAGTTGGATGAAAGGTGGACATCAAAGGGAGATGAGCAGTCTTAAAAAGGATTCAACAAGCCCTCAAAGGCACTAACCCTCCCTGCATACTCAATACTGCCCCCGCCAAGGACCAAATGAGGCTAGTGCAAAGTGCTTTGCAAACTTTCAAGTGCTAAATAAATGTTGGCTATTATTGTTGTTCTTCTCTGAGGACTGGTTTCCTCCCCTGTTAAATATGGAAGTTGGACTCCGATGCCTGCTAAGTCTCTTCCAATTCTGAATTTCTCGGGCCTTACTCTAACTACAATTTTGTGTGGGGACTAGTTGCTCGGGTCTGAATATTCTACTGCTCTGCCTTTTCCTGGCCAGAATGTTCCCAATAGGACATAGGTTAAGTCTCTCCTAACATTTTCCCATATTATGTTCCCATTGAATACTACCTGCCTACCAGGTGGAGCTGGTAATTCCCATGTAGCCTCTAAAACCTATTCTCTGTCTCTGCATTATAGAATCAACGGGAATCATTGTTAGAGGGTGTGACCTGGCCATTGGTACCTGTAAGAAACTCCCTAGGTTGGGGGGAAAGTTTTTCCAAAATGAGGATGGGAATACCCATTCCCAGGAGACTAGAGGAACAGCAACAACAACCATAATAGTCAGAATGTTCATGGTGCTTATACAGCATTTATAAAGGCACAGAAGCAGAGACAGTCTGTCAAAGTAAATCCCACAGCCCTCTCCGGACTAGACTAGCTAGACATTCTGAACTATTTGAAGTATGCATAGAAGACTTGATCAGGCTCTCAGATGTACATGCAACTTAGTATATTCCTAGGTACTACTGGGGATGTTTGCTTGATTCTGTCTTTTTTTTAAATCAATATAAGCCAATAAAAGCTCTACTAATAGGCAGAGGGGCATTCATCAAGAGACTCCAGGAGTTCTTGAGAAAATCCAACATCTTTTTCCCCAATCAGCCTGCAAGTGAGCTCACATGTCTAACATTCCCTTTTGTCTGGCACCACACTATGCCTCTCTGGATGAAAAAGTATAATAACTGGCACTCGCCATCTTTGAGAGTATATTGTTCATGTGAGAAAAATCCCTGAGCCATTCCTACCTTTTGCCTCATTGATCTCTCAACCATATTCCTTGAGGAGATCAGTGGAAGAAGCCAAGGTCCCATAAGTAACAAGACAGTAATCATGGCACTTATTCTGATAGCAAAACACCGGCAGTCAAAAGAGGACCTACTGAAGAAGGAGTAACCCGAAACACAATGCCCAATAAGGTGAGCAGTAACATGAAAGAGCACTCAAAGCAGCTCAAAGACAATGAACAGTCTCTGCGCTGGAGAAATGAGAAGGAGATCTCCTTTCTTCCTCTCAAAGGGTAGAAGACCACAGAGGCAGAATTTGATCTAAACTCTCCGACAAAAAGGAAATAAAATGATGATGATGATGATGATAGCTATCATTGTGAAACATTTACTATGTGTCTAGCACTGTGCAAAGCACTTGACAATCTTACCACATTTAACCCTACCGACAACTCCAGTACAGCATCTTATGCCACTAAGAATTTCTAAACCTATTATTGTTTTTAAATACAACCAAACCCTAAATCTAATTGACTTCAACTGCCTTAATCCTGGGAGGATTTCATATCGCTAAATCCCTTTCCAAACTGAACCGGACAGAATTTACAATCCGATTGTTCAGTCATATTTGAAATGTTCTGCTGCCCTCTTGTGTTCATGAAATTGCTCATGGACTAGTAAAGCAGCATGTAGCAAAGAGTGAACTTTGGGAAACGTTTCTCATCCACTCATTTCCCCTCCAAGACGCTGCCCTGATACTTAGCTTCACAGACATACCCATAAAGGCAAGGAAAATGGACTAAAGACCTCTGGATAGCGTCCCAGGTTCCCTCCCTCTTTATTCGGGACTTGGAAACCTTCTGGTGCCCGAATCTCCCCAGCAAAATTCAAACCAAGCTCTACCCTTCCAAGCCAATCTCATGCCTTTGTTTCAAGTGCTCTACAGACCAGCCACACCAGACTTCTCACTGTTCCTCCCATGTGACATTCAATCTCTAGTCCTGCTGTTAGAGGGTCACCTATGCCTGGGACACACTCCCTCCTCCCATCTGTCCTAGAATACTCAACTTTCTTCTGAGCTTGGTCAAAGCATCATCTCCTATCTGAGGCCTTTCCTGATCCCGTCCCTGCCCCCTCTGTCCTTGCCTCTGCCCCAGTGCTGCTGCCTGGTCCCCACCACAATAAAATGAGTTTGGATTTACTTCCTGCATAAAAATTCTACTTGCTTAAATATGGACGTGTTGTCTCCTCTAATTGAATGTAAACTCCATGAGGCCAAGAATCATTTTCTTTCCCTTTTGGGATCTTTGTATCCTTAGCACAGTGTGTGGCACACGAGAGGCACTTAATTAAGCATATTGCTTAATCCAAGAAAAGCCCATGCTCCTGTGAGATGGGTCCACACCAAGATCCTCTGTCCCGGGGAGTTCAGCTACTGAGAAATCCATCACCAAGATATGGGATCACTAGAAGATCCCAAGCAGGATTAAAATATTCATTAAGTATTTACTAAATGCCAAGCACTGTGCTAAACTCTGAGGATATAAATGGGAAAACAACAACATCCGAAGGTGCTTCCACTCTAATTGGAGGAGATAACACATAAAAAAGTTCAGCTACAGAGCAGAGCAGAGCAGAAGGTCCAGAAATCTGAAGGGTGGAGCAGCAGAGTTGATGGCAAGGCCCACATGTCCTCTGGTCATATAAGTAGGTCATATGACAATGCAAGGGGATTAGTGGGCATGGACATAGGGCAGGTGTTAAGTCCTAAAGGACTGTGGGAGGCAATAGCAGGGCAGACTGTAAAGCCTGATTGATAGTCCTCCACCTCAGAAGGAAGAGGGAACTTGTGGATTCCCATCATATTCCATAACAAGTGAGCATTCAAGGAGCCCAGGTGAAGGGCAAAGAAAAGGTAACGGGTGGGCACCCCATGTAGGATCAGGTCTTCTACCACCTCTACCATCTAAACCTGAATGAGGAGGTAGGAGAGATGGGAAAGGGGATGAGATGGAGGCTTCTCAGCTGTGATAAAGACCTAGGAGCCACTTTAATAGGATATTGCCTCTATTTGCAGATGTCCTGGTCCCGGTTAGAACCAATCCCTCATGGTGCTCTTATACTCCTAGATGCCCCAGAAGTAAGAATTCCTGCATCTAGATCTGAATCTTCACAAAAAGAAGAGAGAGGAAGAGCAGGAATATTCAGAAGCAGATGAACTCTGTAAATCGTACTTGACATAATTCGTTATCCCTCTTTGGCAACCCAATTCTTCACCACCCAGGTTCCTTCCTCCAAAAGATAGAATAGATGAAGGGATACCAGAAATCTCTGACTATAGGATGCATTGGATTCAAATCATAGCCAAGAGTTGGGTTCAGTGATTTGTAGCCTGTTTATATGCAGCACAGCCACAGACTCCCACCAGGTAAAGGTGGTGAGCTTGGTCTGCCATTCTACTGACTGATATTGACCCCTACCTAATTTATGACTAAAGAGGCTTGGGCAGAGGTGGAAGATGGATGGAATGAGACTCTATAGACTAGCTTTGTTGTTCTCTCTGTCTACAAACAGACTGCCAAATAGACCAGTATAAGAGCTACAAACCTTAGAAATAAAGCAAAAAACACATCACTCTGTTTACAAATACAAACTGAGGGTTCACTCGAAAGTGAACTAGAATTCCTGGTGAAATCCAGCCATAGAATTCTGTTCATATCTAGAATGAAATATATAATCAAGGGGTCAGGAATTGAAGGATGAGGAATGCTTAGCCAAGAGAAGGATTAGGGCTGACATGAAAAATTTCTTCAAAATCTTGAAAGATTGTTTGATTGGCAGCTTGGTGAATTGAGAGACAAGCCTGGAGATGGGAGATCCTCAATTAAAATCCAGCCTCAGACACTTCCTAGCTGTGTGACCCTGGGCAAGTCACTTAATCAATATTGCCTAGTCCTTACCACTGTTCTGCCTTGGAACCAATACACAGTGTTGATTCTAAGACAGAAGATAAGAATTTAAAAAAAAAAAGATTCTTATGTGGAAAAAGGTTTCAACTTCTTTTTTTTTCTTCTTAGCCAAACTAAAAGAAATGGAGATTATAGAAAGGTCAGTCTGGGCTTGATCAAAGAGGACATTTCTAAGAACCATTCAAAAACAAAAATAGATATTTGGATGAATGTCTATTTGCCCTAAGAGGGTTGTAAAATTTGTTGTTTTACTTGTAAAACATGTTCTCAAGGGTTTTCTGCTCAGACATAAATTGGACTGAACAGCTGGGTAGTATAGTAAAATAGAGTGATGGACTTGGGGTCAAAAAGTTCTGAGTTCAAATAATTCCTTAAACAGTTAGCAGATATGTGACCCTGAACAAGTCATCTACTTCTCTAGCCACTAGGCTTTATCTATAAATCATGGATAAAAATAGTACCATTACCCCTAGGATTGCCATGAGGACCAGATGGTCTAACCTATGAAGCACTTAAAATGCTACATGCAAATCATAACTATTATTATTATAACAATTACCTCAGTGGTTCCTTCCAACTCTCAAGATGCTATTCTACAAGCCTCTTTTTTTTAATCATAACCACAAAAAGAGGATAGGCCACTCACCGTGAAATACACTATTATCTACTAAGAAATGCCGCCGATATCGCACACAGTTCCTCTTCTCGAGGCTCCAATAACTCATTATTCCAAGACTTTCTGTCCAGCATCAAATCCCAAGTGGTCTGCAAAGAAAAGCAGAAGATGACAAAGTTGTTTGTTTGTTTTCAATGAGGCAATGTCCACCTACCATACACTCAACATATAAAACTTATTACTATCATTATTAATACTATCTCACAGTTATATAGCTAACTGTAGTGTTTAAAGGATGTTTTGTATGTATTCTCTCTTTTGATCTCTACAGCAATCCTGTATGATGGATGTTATTATAATTATAATGATTTTGTTAATGTTATCATTATTATTATTATACATAAACCTCCAAAAGTTTAAGGAATGTGTCCGGGTTCACCTAGCCAGAAAGACTCTGAGAAAAGATTCAGACTTGGGTCTTCCTGACTTCAAGCCAAGCACCTTATTTGTTATACCATCTCACCCCAGAACCTAGGCTATTGGATGGATATAAGGTTAAAAAACCTCCTTAATGCCAGGGGGGAAGGAAAGGGAGGGAGGGAGATAAGTTTGATCATATAACTTAGGAATACAACTACTTGTATAGACATTTGTTATAACATATAATTGAAAGAGAGAGGGGGGGAGGGAAAGAGGGAAAGAGGGAAAGAGGGAAAGAGGGAAAGAGGGAAAGAGGGAAAGAGGGAAAGAGGGAAAGAGGGAAAGAGGGAAAGAGGGGAAAGAGGGAAAGAGGGAAAGAGGGAAAGAGGGAAAGAGGGAAAGAGAGAAAGAAAGAAAGAAAGAAAGAAAGAAAGAAAGAAGAAAGAAAGAAAGAAAGAAAGAAAGAAAGAAAGAAAGAAAGAAAGAAAGAGGGAAAGAAAGAGGGAAAGAAAGAGGGAAAGAAAGAAAGAGGGAAAGAAGGAAAGAAGGAAAGGAGGAAAGGAGGAAAGGAGGAAAGGAGGAAAGGAGGAAAGGAGGAAAGGAGGAAAGGAGGAAAGGAGGAAAGGAGGAAAGGAGGAAAGGAGGAAAGGAGGAAAGGAGGAAAGGAGGAAAGGAGGAAAGGAGGAAAGGGGGAAAGGAGGAAAGGAGGAAAGGAGGAAAGGAGGAAAGGAGGAAGGAAGGAAGGAAGGAAGGAAGGAAGGAAGGAAGGAAGGAAGGAAGGAAGGAAGGAAGGAAGGAAGGAAGGAAGGAAGGAAGGAAGGAAGGAAGGAAGGAAGGAAGGAAGGAAGGAAGGAAGGAAGGAAGGAAGGAAGGAAGGAAGGAAGGAAGGAAAAATTTTCTTCAGAATAATGGAGGGCTATCTAATGCTCTAAAATACTTACTTCAAGACTTTAATGATCAGCGATTTTATCAGTGGGGTTCTTTCTCCACTATCATAGCCCACAGCTTGTCTGCACCTTCTTAGATGGTCTTTGAGCGTGTCTGTGGCCAAAAACAACCCACCACCATGCATCTAACCAGGAAAAAATGTCTCTCTGTTCCTAGGTTGGCTAATTCTTTGACAAAAGACAACCAGTCAGTCATGACTTAGTCGGTACCCGAGTCCTTTTCCATAATGAGATACTTTGTAGGATACTATTAAATATCCCAAAATACTAACTTACTAAAACAGTAACTTGCTGCCCTGAAAAGATTCCAGCTGCTCAGAGTAGCAGACTCACCAGCAAAACATAGCTTGGACACCAGATCATCCAACTGATTGTTGGTGGAAGTGATTAATGAGACCAGACCACAGTTGGAGCTAGCCAAAGTACTGGCCTATTTTCAGGGAAATTCATTGTTGGTTTAAAAAAAAAAAGCCACATTTGTTACAATCTACTTGTGTAGCTAGCCTAAGAGAGCAGAAACTGTTGCCTGCGGTTTCAGAATCTCAGGCCGACACATTTATCTTCTGCAGACTGTGGATTCCCTCAAAGTCTCCCATGAGTCAGTTACAGAAAGGAGTGAGTGTAGTGTGTGTGTATGTGTATATATACCTGTGAGCACTGTTTTAAGCACTTTCTAAAGCGGGGAGGGTAATTGAAGGTAGTGTGACTTGGACGTTAACAAGAATGTATTAAGAAATTCAATTTACTAATTAAATATATAAGATTTGAATCTGTGAACATGACAATATCTGTAAAACCAAAATTGAGCATCACTCAAAAATCAATAGAGAAATGCATGATGGGAGTGAGCAGGCTTTGGCACAAACAAAAAGAAATCATGCCCAATAGATGTAAAGGATTCCATTGGGAAAATTTATAAATTACTTCAGACATTTCCTAGTTGTGTGACACTGAATAAATCACTTAACCCCAATTCCCTAGCCTTACCACTCTTTTGCCTTGGAACCAAAACCTAGTAAGGGATTTTTAAAAAGTAAATAGCTAGTAAGTATGCAAGGAAGATAAGACCAATTCTTAGTATCAGCTCTAAAACAGAAGGTAATGGTTGATTGGTTGTTTTTTAAAGAAAGTGTATGAACAGAAAATAGGCTAGATCTCATCTGTAGCCAAAGCAAAAGACAACTCATGTATTCCATTGGTGTCCATTCAATGCCAAAAGAATCAAGCCAATGGATCACACAGAGAGAGCTATAGAAGGGACCTTGGAGGCCAGCTGGTCTGGTGCTGCCATTTTCATCTCCTGCTTGTGCTTCTGACTCTCAAGACTCCCATCATGTCTCAACTACCTTCTCCCAGTGGAACAGCCTTCCAGCTTTTGTGCCTCCTTCTCTCACTGGCGATTTCCTCCCAGAATCCCCATGTTGAATAAGAGAGCCCAGTCCAACTATCCTTCCCCTCTCTCCAGACTCTGCTTCTGACTCTCTGGTCTTTGCCTCCCCGCCTTCACTCAGGTCCCTTACACACACACACACACACACACACACACACACACACACACACACACACACACACACTTTACAGCTCTTTTGTGTATGTGATCTTTCCCCTTTAGAATGTAATATCGTGGGCAGAGACTGTCTTTTTGGTTTATATCTGTATTCCCAAGCACTTAGCATACTCCCTGGCACATAGTAGGCACTTAATAAATGTTTGTTGATTGACTATTTGCAATGCAAGAAACTGAAGTAGAGGTAGGCCTCCTGCTTATTAGACAGACCCCTGGTGGCATAAAATTGGGACCACCCCAACAAGAGTCTCACCAGATGAGAAGGAATGAATGAGTCTTACTGTGTCATTGAGGACATCTTGGATCCAGTGGAATACTGGGTTAGTCATAAATAAGAATTAGCTAAGCAGAAGTACGCATACACCCTGCCATATAAAGCTGTAAAGCTGGTGCTTTACCACCCCAAATGGTATGTAAAAATGTGAGTTATTTTTACTGGAAGTAAATTTTTCTAATAAATACCACTGAGAGCTGGTCCATCTCTCGAGCTCCAAATGGGAAATAAAGAAACAATTTTTTAAAACCCTTCCCTTCCATCTTAGAATCAATACTATGTATTAGTTCCAAGGCAGAAAAGCAGTAAGGGCTAGGCAATGGGGGTGAAGTGACTTGCCCAGGGTCACATGTCTAGGAAGTATCTGCAGGCAGATTTGAACCCAGTACCTCCCATCTCTGGGCCTGGTTCTCAATCCACTGAGCAGCGTAACTGCTCCCAAGAAGTAATTTTTTTTTAAAAAACCAAGAATATGAAAGAAGTAAGAAGAAAAAGGTGTGCATACCTAGACTTACCAAACTCTGTGAAATGCTTTCTGAAAACTATAGGAGAACCCTTAAAGGACATTTGTGGAGTCTTCCTAATTCATTCTAATGTCAAGTTTTGTAAGTCACGTTGGGGAAAGAGAATGGGGTGAATCAGACCTGTGGTTTCACTGGAACAGGCAACTTCTGGCCAGGAAATTATCCCTGCCAATGCAAATTGGCACCTGCTGTGCAATTTATCATCTTGGAGAGTTGCCTGGGATGCTGAAGGTTTAAGGGTCCCACAGCTAGTCAGTGTCAGAAGCGAGACCTGAATGCAGGTCTTCTTGGCTCCAAAGGCAGCTCTCTCCCCACTGAAATACACTGTTTCCCTAGCAAAGTGATGGCAGCAATTTTTTAGGTAACATTTTATTTTTCCCAGTTGTATATAGTAGCAATGTTTATTCTTTGTCTTCTCATATTTTCAGTTCTCTGTGCTCTCCCTCCTTCCCTTCCCCTGTCCCTGAGCCCACGGCATTCCGATATAGGTAATACCTGGCTAGCAATTCCTTTTTTAAGAAAATCATTGTCTTTCCTCCTAAGTCTCTAAAATTCCAAAGGAATAAATAGTCTTATGTTCATCAGTGTCTGAGTTCTTTGTACTATTCAACATTGGTCAACAGCTGATTTTTCTCTTTTGGCTGAAGACATTTCTAATGTTTAGAACACCTCAAACATGGAACTGTATGGCCCCTCCTAGAAGAAGTTGGTCAAAAATGGGTTAGACTGGAGAGCTCCGAAGGTCTTTCCAGTTTGAGATTTTCATTTGTGTGTGTGTGGACATAGGCACCAGTGTGGAAAGGGAGGGGAGTATTTCCTCAAGGCTGAGTAGGAGGGGTAAGAAAAAAAAGGGGGGGGGGGGAGTCCATCTTCCTTTCCATTCAGTCCTGAATTTCCTTTCTGAGCCAGCAGCCCTGAGCCAATTTTTCCTGGATCAGTCCCAGCTACTCTACAGGGAAAATGAACCTCCCATGCAGAGGTTGTCAACTTAACTAGGCAGAAGCAGCCGTTCAAATGAGTTCCGAATTCATTGTGCAAACGCATACACAGGGAACTAGCGTGTCCTCCTGTGATTATGGCAACGAACAAAGCCAAGTTAATTAAGAACTTTGAAACTCGGTGATCAAAGCAGATCCAGTTTAACTGGTTCCAAAGCTGACGGACCAATCCCCGGACACGGCAATCAACGGCCCAAGCGTCTGACCAAAATGGCCCTGCAGAATTCCGACCCTTCCATTAAGTCAAGCAGAAGAAGACCTACCGGGTAGGAAGCCACTTGTCAGTTCTCTTAGCAAATGAGAAGCCAGCATCGAGGAGAGAATAAGAGAGGAGAGGCTCCAGTTTGGACTTATTTTTTTAACTTTGCTTTCAATCTGGTGTGAAGAGGGAGTAAAAAGGAACTCGGAATGTCCCCTAGTTTGAACGGAGTCAGCCTGGCCAGATCCAGGGTTTGGTTGGAATCTCAATATTGCTTCTCCAAGCCAGCTCAGCCATTACAAATCAGACAGGCAGTTCTTGGTTGAATCTGACCAGAGCTTTATCATCACTTTCTTACTCTAATGTCTAACAAAGGCATCCATTAACCACCAGAAGAAACAAGGCAAGAGATCCTTCACTTTGTCAAAGCCTGAAACAGACCGCGCCACTCACTAGCACCACATGCAAGCCAGTCTGAGCCCTGATATCTGAACCCACTCATGGGCTTCCTCCTCTATGGACCCTGGCTGAAGTGTGGGTGCCAACAGCCTCTACTCTAACTGGGCATTTCCAATGAACATCACACACACACGCACACACCTCTTCTCATTTCTGTCTCACATGCTGCATATTACAAAAAACATCCCTCAAGTTTCATAAAGCACCAACCACCAGGTCTTCCTCTCCTCCCTAGCCTATAATTTGAATCTCACAATAGAGGCAGCACAGCATTTATATTGGCTTGCTGTCAGGACACTGGAATTTTCATCCTGATTCAAGCATCAATGGGCTCCATAAGCACAGTGCCTCAGTTTCCCTATCCTTAAAATTAGGGATAATACTATTTTCACTACCTACTTCAAAGTGTTTTGAGGAAACTACACAGAAGCACCAGAAGACTTCTATGAACTGATGCAAAATGAAGTGAGCACAACCAGAAGAACAGTGTCTACAGTAACAGAAATATTGCACAATGATCCACTGTGAAAGGCTAAACTATTATCAGCAAAGCAAAGTCCCAAGATTCCCCCAAGGGACTCCTGATAAAAAAAAATGCTCTCTAAAGCTAAAAAGAAACTATTGAAATCTGATTGCAGATCAAAGCAGGCCATCTTTCACGTTATTTCCTTCATGAGATTTTTATCATATGTGTGATATGTATCTTCAGTTGTGGCATGAGAAATATGGAAATATGTATGGCATGAAAACATTGATATAACCTATAACAGTCTGGTAGGGGGAGGGAGAGAATCTGAATCTCTAAATATCAGAAAACGATTGCCAAAAATTGTTTCTACATGTCACTGAAATAATTAATTTTTTTAAAGATCTACAGCCCCAGTCATCTTCTCAGTTTTGGGGAACCTAGAAGACCCCTTCAATTTTTGGAGAAAACTGTCTAGACAGGGAAAGCAACAAAAATAAAAATCAAAACCATGATTTCTGACTCCAAACTCATCTTTCTTTCTTTCACACCAGAAGTCGTCACAGAAAATAATGACAGCTAGTTGAGGTAGTAGTCCTAAAGTTACTACCAAACAATTCTTGGGGGGGGGGGATTTTATTTAGTCAATTTAGAACATTATTCCTTGGTTACAAGAATCATATTCTTTTCCTCCCTCTCCTTCCCCCACTCCTTACCATAGCTGACACGTGATTCCACTGGGTTTTGCATGTGTCCTCGATCAGAACCTATTTCCATGTTGTTGGCGTTTGCATTAGGATGTTCATTTAGAGTCTACATCCCCAGCCATGTCCCCTCAACCCCTGTGATCAAGCAGTTGTTTTTCTTCTGTGTTTCTGCTCCCACAGTTTTTCCTCTCTACCAAACAATTCTTGAGAATTTCTCAGATTTAATTTTCTTTACTGGTTCTGGTCTAAAGATGAGAAGAGCTAAACCACAGTAGACAAAGAATTGTTTCCCAAGAGAGGGTTCTAAAGCTTATAGGGAGAGTCCTTGCAATTAAAGTAGATTTGGTTCCATTCCTGGAAGGGAGCCATGTGTTAAAATAACATCAGTCAAATTGGATTATAGAAACACGGTGATTATAAGAGGTTATGTCCCTGACCAAAGGCAGAACCTTTTTTTAAAAATCTCATTCTTATTGAAATCTTTGGCTTCTGCATCACCTTCTCAGCTACCAGGCCAACCATCCTTTGGAAAAAATAGATTTGTTGTTGTTTTTTAAAGAAAGCCAGAAAAATCAATTCAGTAACACACATCCATGTCTCTGAAGTATAGTCAATACTCCATAGCCATAGTCCCCCACCTCTGTAAAGATGGAAGGTTCACTTTCTCGTCTCTTCTCCAAGGATCTCTGAAACTGACTTTAGAGAGCTGACTCCAGCAAAGGTGGGGCCAAAATGGCAGAGTAGGAGAAAGAATTGCAGTGAAGTCCCCACCCAAATTCTTCCAAACCGATCTAGAAAATGCACCAGGTCAAGTCCTGATAGGGAAAGCCAAGAAAAAGTCAAAATGAGTTATTTTTCCAGGTCAGGTTGGCATAGAAGGAAAAACAGAGCAGTTTGTGAACACTGGAGCTGGTCCAGGGGCAAACCATGTGAAGCACACCAGCACACGGATAGGCAAGATGAGGTTCAGTCCCATACTGGATCACCTTGCTTGACCTCTTAGGTTCAATACTGCAGGATACGGGAAACAAATATCAACTGGAAACTTTATAGTTCGCTACCCAGTTCTTTTTCACAGACTCTGGGCAGACTGAGGGGAGACTTGAGCCCAATGGTGGTGATCCAAAGTGGTTGCAGTTTCAGAAATGGGCATAGCCTGTTCCTAACATCAAGTTCAAAGATAAGAAATAAATGGAAAGAATGGGGGAGGAAAAAGAATCCCACCATAAAAAGCTATTAGTGGGACAGGGACATGTAAGACAACAAATCCAGGAAAGCAGAATCACTCCAAAAACTTTATAAACAAAGCCTCAGAGAAAAATACAGCTTGATAACAAATCCAACTCATACTCTAGGAAGATATGAAGCAGAAGTTTAAAAAAAAGTTTGGAATTTTTTTTTAATGAAATGAGAATATTAGTGGGGAAAGAAGGAAAGAAGTGAATATTATGAAAAAAAAAGACGTAGAAAGGGAATTAACTGAAAGCTGGCCCAAGCAACAAACTTCCTGAAAATTAGAATGGATCAAATAGAAGCCAAAGACTCCTAGAGCCAATAAAAATGTTAAAAGTCAAGTAAACATATTTTTAAAATTGAAGAAAATAGGGGGCAGCTGGGTGGCTCGGTGGATTAAGAGCCAGACCCAGAGACAGGAGATCTTAGGTTTAAAGCTGGCCTCAGACACTTCCCAGCTGTGTGACCTTGGGCAAGTCACTTCCCCCCAATTTGTTTAGCCCTTACTGCTCTTCTGCCTTAGAACCAATACACAGTACTGATTCTAAAATGGAAGGCAAGAGTTTAAAAATAATAATAATAAAATTGAAGAAAATGTAAAGTGTGGCATAAAGAAAACAACTGATCTGGAAAACAGATCAAAGAGAGATTTTAAGAATTACTGGATTACCTGAAAATCATGACAAAAGGGCCTGAACATCATATTTCAAGAAATCTTAACAGAAAACTGCTCAGATCTCTTAGAACCAAGGACAAAGTAGAAATAAAACTAAGGGGAGAGGGGGAGGAATCAGTATTTAATAAAAGAGAGGACTTCTAAATATTCATGATGAAAATACCAGAACTGCAGAGAAACTCTGAAGTGCAAGCATAGGAGTCAAGAGAACCACAAAAAGGTAAATATGAATGAACAATCATAAGGAAGTAAATAAGGATAAATTGCTTAAACTGATACTGAGATCTAGATGATCATCTCTCTCAGTGAAGGGAAGGACCCAAATTAACAAAATCTGAAATCCTTTCTGCATTCATTAATAAAATATAAACAATATATTTATACACATTAGAAAGAACACTGCAGTCAGAACCAGAAGCCCTGAGTTAATAATCCAACTCCAACACTTCCTATTTGTGACTGTGGACAAATCAGTAATTCTATGATCCTCAGTTTCTTCATATGTAAAATGAGAATAATATTTGTCCTTCCTCTTTCATAGATCTTGTTGTTGTTCAGTTGTTTTCAGTCATATCTGACTCTTCATTACCTCACTGGGAGCTTTCTTGGCAAAAACACTGAAGTAGTTTGCCATTTCCTTCATATACCTAGTAAGTATCTGAGGCGAGATTTGAACTCAGATCTTCCTGAGTCCACTGAGGAAAACACTTTATAAAACCTTCAAGTGATATATTATCATATTATTTCTAACACTGAGGTATTATTGTACTGCACTATGCAGTATGAAGCCCCTTCTATGTAGAAGATACTTTATTAAGTGAAAAGGTTATAAATATATAAAATGGGGAAGTACAGGAAACAATCACATACAATTTTATCTAATATTTCACAGCATTAAGCAATTGAAGTGACAAGAGGACTGATCTGAAAGTCAAGAAGACCACCCAAGTTCAAATCAAGTCCCTGACACATACTAGCTGTATGAGCCTGGCCCAGTCATTGATCTAACTTCCCAGAGCCTCCAGCATTTCTAAGACAATCAATTGCACAAGAGTGACTGATCTGTACCTGTCTAGGGAGTTTCCTCACTAGGGAGAATTCCCAATGATATCACAGGTCTGGACAAAAACAAATTAGAGTTCACTCTATAAATATCTTACTTAATCAACAGTTGAGCTAACAAGTTGATTAGTGATTCCCGCCTTTTTTCACTGGATCAGACCATAAAGAATCATCTTTCTTGGGGTCACTGAAAATAAGAGGGCTGCTTTGGAGAGAGTTTTACCGGAAGTTTTAAGGTGACTTTTTCTGAGACAGGGTCATTAGATGAAGGGTGGATAAATTGGTCCAGGCATGTTGACTTAGCTGGCCTTTTTCTCATTGGAAAGTCATTTCCCTACTTCAAGAAGAGGCATCACAAATTAATTTGTTGGTTTTTCTGCTGCATTTGAGGCCAGAATCCATTTCCTCAAGTTGTCCAGGCAACATAAGTTTGTTTGTGTGCTAGTAACAACAACAGAGATGTGAAAATCAGAGTGTTAGAAACATGCAGGCAGTCAGAACAAGAAATGACCATGTAAATGTGCACCAGCACATTGCTAACATCATCTCCCTTCAGTCACCAGGCTCTGGAAGTAGAATGGATAAATGCCTAAAATTAAAAGAATCTGCAAAATATGGTCACTTTTCAAAGGGAGCTTTCAAGGGTAAAAATGAGAAAACACACAGATAGGCGGAACAATATAACTGTTAATTATTAGAATGCTACAGTGAAAAGATCAATGGGTTCTTCAACTTTTATTCTAAATGTAATAATCATTAATTACCTAATCTGGGTCAATCATGAAGCTTCATCTTAATGATTAGCAAAACTATGAATACATCCTTTTATATACCTAGAAGGCATTTTGGAATTCAGCTAGCCCAATGTTCCAGTTTTAGAGAGAGGTAAAAGAGAGACCAAAGAGGATTGAGAGCTTTGCCAATTAATTACTGACATGGAAACCAGGTCTTCTAGCAATCAGATCATTGTCCTTTCTATCACATCAGATAGATATACATATATATATATATATAGAGAGAGAGAGAGAGAGAGATGGATAGATGGATGGATGGATGGATGGATGGATGGATAAACAGAAGAGCAGACAGATGGAAAGATTGACAGACAGGCAAATGGACAGATGGATGGATGGATGGACAGGCAAGTAGAAAGGCAGACAGATGGATGGACAGGTAGACAGATGGATAGATGGATGGATGGATGGATGGATGGATGGATGGATGTAAGGACGAACAGACAGATATACAGACAGACAGACATTTATATCATAAGGAATTTTGTTTCATGAGACTTCAGCTCAAATCAAATATGTATTAAGAGGGGAAGGAAGAGGGCATGTCAGAATCAATGGAATTTCTTTAAGTGGAAAGGGTCTACATTCAAAATACTATCATTATGTTGGATAATCAGTCTTATCACATTTGATATATTTCACTATGCCCTGTTGAAAAAAAAAAAGAAAGAAGTTTGTAGGGAGACACTTCAGTTCTCAGAAATAGTTGTTCACTTTGCAAAAGGATTCACAATAGAAGCCTTTTAAATAGCAAAGTATTTTTGGTGAATATTTTATTTCCATTGAATTTTTCAGAACCACGTCTTCAATACACAAAAATGTGTTCTGCTTTCCATATAAAACTATATGTAAAAGCCATATTATGATATAAAGTTAAGCACACTTAGGTGTTGCATAAATGTTGCCCTATGTGTTTCTATACTGTTTTGTTTGTATTGTGTTTTGTTTTTACTTTCACAAGCATCTTTATACATGAATGATTAGGTTTGTAACTGGGGTTGCAGTTAAATCCTGGGAATTTCCACCAGGCTGGTGAAAATGTAAAGTCCACGGAATGTAGATTGTGTTCAAAATATTAATTTTTAAATCCCTCGGCTACCCTGAGGAAAATCCTGGAGGGTAGAAGAATTAGATTTTTAATTAAGAAAATGCAGGGAGCATTTGAAACATCAATCACTTGTCAACTAAACTCTAAGAGGAGGTGGGAAGATGGTGGTGTCTTTTGCTCCATTACTCCCACTTGATTTTCACTGAAGTTTCACAAGGAAAATATCCAACATACATTTAGGAAGCATCAACTAGGTTCCAAGAACCCAAAGATAAAATCAGATGATCCTTGCCCTCAAAGAGCTCTCGTTCCATGTAAGGAGCTCCGATCCACAAAGATAAAAGTATGCCATAAGGTAGGAAATGATAGGGGTAAAAGAAGGGATCAGATCAGAGTGCTCTAGGGCCACAGGGATGAGAGAGAAAACAATTTCTGGGAAGACTGCCCTGAGGAGGTGGTACCTAAGCTTAAAGAAAGAAAAGGATTCTCTGAAAGGCAGAAATGGGCTAGAGAAGTCATGACAGGCTTGGAAGACAGCCTAGGAAAATGTACAAAGACAAGAAGGGGTACAAGTTTAGGCCTGCCAGGCCAGGGATCCAGGACTGATCCTCCAGGCCAAACATGGGATAATCTTTTCTCCTCTGGTCAAGAATTTCAATATGAGCTACCATTTTCTATAATGGAGAAATGCTTTCAGGCTTTCTAATAATATTAGGGAAAAAATTGGACTGCCTATTCATTATCATCAGCATTATTTGATATAGTTATAGAAACACTAGCTATAGCAATAAGACAAGAAAAAGAAATTGAGGGACAGCTGGGTGGAAGGAAGGAAGGAAGACAATCTAGCCAAGAGAAAACAAAATGATCACTTTTTCAAATATGATGTTCGAGTGAACCCTGGAGAGTCCATTTTAAAAATTAAATGAAACAATAAATAATTTCAATCAAATAGCAAGATACAAAATAAACCCAGCAAATTCAATAGGCTTTCTATATATTCGCATCAAAACCTAGTAGGAAAGGTTAGAAAAAGTAATTTCCTTAGAAATAATTACAGAATATACAAACTCTCCGGGAATCTGCCTACCAACACATGCATAGAAATTGTATGAAATCAACTATAAAATCCTCTAAGGAATGGCTTATATAATTGGAGATATATTAAAAGCTCTTGGTCAGATCAGGGCAATATAATGAAAATGATTATTCCCTCATTTTGTGGGTTTTATGACATCTCAGACTACTAAAGGGTGATTTTTATAGACCTGTAAAAATAGTAGTAAAATTAATCTTTAGTGGGGGAAGGGGAGAAGATCAAGAATTTGAATGGAAATAATGGGGAAATAAAGGAAGAGGATGTAGAAGTAATAGATCTTAAATTACACTACAAAATCATTAAAATCACTTGGTCCTAGTTTTTTAAAAGTCAACCAGTAAAAAAGTAGATACACAAAACTTAGATGCAACCAGCCTTGTAGCATACATAGTGTGTGCTAAATGTGTAGACACTAACTCTGTGGATAACAAACACTCCTGGGAAAAGCAGAAGGCATTCTGTTAGAAATTAAGTTTGGGGTCAGTATTACCTACCATAGACGGCAAAAGGCTCCAGATATTTATGTCATGAGCCAATAGAGAAGCAGAGGAGATACCTTTTACAGCTAAGAACAGGTGAAGAGTTCTTGATAAACACAAGAGAGAGAAGAGGATAAGAGATGAAGTGGGTGGTTTGGGAAGAGCGGTGATCATGAAATAAAAAAGAAGAAAAGAATGTCATGAATCATTTTAGAAAAACTCAGAGGCGAGCAAAGCAAAGTTGAAAAGGGAACCCAGATGAAAAAAGGAGTGTTAGTACTATGCTGTTAAATTTGATGGATGCTTAAAAACTAGTCCGCACAGTGTGGATTCACAGTTGCATGTGAAATCCTCTTTTTCTGCCCTTTGTGTACGGAAATGTGTTTGTTGATAACCATCAAGTTCAAAAGTGTTAAAAATACACAAAAGAGAGCTGAACAAAGTCCAGGAGGGAACAAAGCCATGTTAGTACTACCATGTTAATTTAATGTGGACTTTGATTTATTTTTTGCTTATTTGTTTATTTAAATTTTTACCAATTGCATGCAAAGATAATTTTTAAATGTTCATTTTTTTTAATTTTGAGTTCTAAATTCTCTCCCTTCCTTCTTCTCCTCCCCCCTCACTGGGAAGGCAAGCAATTTGATACAGTTTATACATGTGCAATCATGTAAAACGTATTTCCATATTAGTCATGTTGGGAAAGAAAACACAAATCAGGAAAAAAAAGTAAAAAAAAAAATAGTCTGCATCTCTCAGCATTGAGACTCCATCATCAGTTCTTTCTCTGGAGATGGATAACATTCTTCATCATTAGTCCTTTGGAGCTTGTACTTTTAAGAGACAAAAGACAAACTCCATGCTGTCGAGAATTGCGACTTCATCTAAAATCATCTTTTTCTATTCTTTGTATGTAGAAATGATGGGTTTTTCAGTTCATAACAAATTCAGAAAATGGGGGCGGGGTGTGACGAGCACAGTCAAGAGCTGGAGGAGGGGGGTTGCCATAAAAATAACCACTGGCATCTTCCAGTCAGAAACAAGGCAGCAATCGGCCCCTAACTCAGTTCTCATTAGCATCCTTTCCCCAAGGCAGGAGGCAGTCTGGGTGATGGAGGCAGAGGCAGGTTGGGAGAAGAGAGTAGCGGTGATCTATGCCCAAGCCCAGAATCTTCCTGGACGTGCTCACCTACCTCAGCTCAGAATTGTTGTTTCTGTAAGTAACTTGGACACCGTCCCTCAAAGGACTTCTGATGTGGTTAAAAGCTAGACTCCACTGAGTTCGAATTTCGCTTCATTTTCTAAATTAGTATCGAAAGCCCACCGGAAGAGGGGAATGAAATAGGCAAGACAAACCAAATGCAGACCACCTAGAGCATGAGCGGCATTTTAATTGGTGGCTTTTTTTTTTTTAAGGAAATACATTTGAGGGGTAGAAATGACTGGTCAAGGACCTACAAGAACGGGGAAATGTATGTTATTTAAAGCACATGGTGTGTCTTAGTGAGTTTCATTTTCCTGATCTGTTTAATGCAGGTAATAAATTACAATCATTCCCATTAGGTCTAATCTTACCAAAAAATAAAAAAGAGAAGCTCACGCTCCAGGCTTCCTGTGACAGAAGACAAGCACTGACTTAACACTGACATTTGGCTTTGGGGAGACAGAAGAATACAGACTTGGAGCTTTCATTAAATGAATAAGTCCTTGGCAAGAAGAGCCCCCAACCAATGGAGATCATTACACCAAGGATGCTCTCAGATCCCAGGGCAGCTCCGCTGGCCAGTAACCAGGGATTTAACAGAATCCAGACTGCTGCTGGTTAAAGCCTTTCTAGGAGGCCATTCACCAACATGGAAGAATGCCCCCAGGTACCTGGCCCTGTGCCAAGCCCGGCAAACAGGCAGGTTCTTCAAGAAAAGCAACCCACATCACTCTCTGTACACACTGAAACCCTCCTATTAGGCCATGCTGACCCAGAGAGGTGGCCCGGCACGGGGAGCTTGAGGCGTCAGTGCTAGGAAACCAGTGGGGAGCTCAGGAAGACAATGGAGGAAGGAGCTTGGATTGCCAGCCTCTCACCCAACTCCAACTCTGCAACAAGCCATTTCCTCCCATCCTTACTCAAAAGCCGCAGAGCCCCCAACAGTGATGGTGAACAAGGGTCACTCCCAGCAGTCCCTAGCTGGCAAAAGGGTCTGGGGGTGGAATAAAGAGACAGACAGACAGACAGACAGAGACAGAGACAGAGACAGAGACAGAGAGAGATGGAGAGAGAAGCGAATGTGGCAGCAGTTGATTATTTCCATTATTACTCCTCTAGCTGGAGGCAAGGCTTCCACCTCCCTAGTGGTGTCACTCAAAGAGTCACAAAGGCATGTCCTTTAGTGTCTCAGGAAAGACAAAGGAAGGAATTCCTTCTTTTCAATAATTGTCAGACAACCAGAAAGAGGCTACATAGGAGAGTAAAGGCAGGGGAAGGGGACATAGGGTCAATTCCTATTCAGATACTAGGCAAGTTTTCGCACTTTTTGTTAGGGAGAGACCCCAGGGTGGGGGGTTTCTTTATTTTTTGTTTTGGTTTGGTTTGGTTTGGGGGGTTGTTTTAGTTTTTGGTGGTTTGTTTATTTTCTTTTTCTTTATAAATCTCCCAGGATTGCTGGAACTATTTGATAGCTCCTGGTAGAATAATTGATACTGGCAAATAGATCAAAAGAATAATAATGGAAGGAGGAGCCAGAAGCTCTAGTGATGCCTCCCCCCACAGCGGTTACATCCCATTCCTCCCCAAGCAGGCATCTCTGACACTCTGTCCTCTGTCCAGGAAAAGAAATCATCTTAAATTCAGGTCAAAGCCAAGAATCTCAAAGTAAAGTCCTCTTCTCACTCCCTGGACCAATTTTCAGGGAAGTTGGATAACTGAATTGAGAGGCAACCAACGAGTGTGCCCTGACTGAAAGATGGGCCATCTCTTCCTTTTTCTTGCCTTGCCTCTTGTGAGGCCAAGGAAATTCAGGGTTAAGCAGCACACACACACACCCAACGCCTTGGCTCTCCCATCAATCAGCAGGGGCTTTGACTCATCCAGGCAGATGGTGGCTCACTCACTTTCCCCTACCCTGGCCCCCAGGTTGCTAAGCACTGCCCGGCTAGTTCTTAAAGTCCTCTGCAAACAAGCTAATACCACAGCTTAGCCCCTTCTACCCACATACACACAGGAAGAAGCATGAAAGACCCTTTGCTTTTGTTCAAGCCCTTCCCCCTCCTCCCCCAGAAGAGGCCAAGAAGCCCCAACTGGGAGAGGTAGCTTCCTTTCCTCAAAATAAATCACGGGATCTTGTAGCCACCAGGACACAGGTTCCCTGGGTAGGTGAGTGTCAGTCAACTGTCTTTCTTTGTTATAAGAAAACACAAGCTGACATTAAAACATTCAGAGAAGAAATCATGGCTTGAAAATATCCCAAACTGAAGGAGAGATGAACACACAAAAGGAAGTCACCGCTCAGTCCGTGCATGTGTGTCTCTCATTCACACTCTCACACTCACACACACACAGAGTCCAGTTGTACCTTGCTTGCTCTTTCCACTCAGGGCTACAGAGCAGAGATGTCTGGGGTGGCAGGTGGAAGCCTTGAATGCTCAGGTGTCATTTGGAAAAGAGCTGAAGGAATCCTAAGAGGTGGCAAGTGGTCAAGCACTCAGGTTGCTCTTCTCAGCTAATAATTATGCTTTGTGGGAGAGGTTGGAGGGAGGGAGGAACTTAATTTCATACATGAGGGATCCCACATCCTTTATAGATCCTGTCCCCTCAACCATGAGTGAATTTCAGGAGAATATGACCGGGCAGGAACTATTTTGTTTTTGTAGATGGTTTTAAGTGGGGTCAAAAGGAATTGTTGAACAACCATTTGGGAAGTACCATGTGGAATCTGGGGCTGAACTAGATGGTCTATGAGGTCACCTGTGGATCTCAAAGTCCATGATCTTGGAAATCTGGCTCCTGGCACCACAACAAAATTATAATCAAGGAAATCAAGGAAAGGGAGAAGAGGATGTTTTTATTTATAATTATAAATCCATTAATTACAGGGAGAGGCAGGAAGAAGAGCAAGTTACTGAAAAGATACTGCTGCCATCAATATTCTACCATTATGACTTTCTAAGAAAGAAGTAAGCTAAGAGCTCAGTCAGTCATAACCTCAGAAAACCAGTCTGGCCGCCCACTGCAAATGCCTCATGGCAACATAATTTTCCTTAAACATAAATCTTACCATGCGACTCCCTTACTCAATTAACTTCAGTGGCTTCCTTTTGCCTCTAGGATCAAATATAAATGCTTCTGCTTAGTCAACACCCTACACAACCTGATCCCAACCTATCTTTCTAACACCCTCTCCCATACTCTGCCATTGTACCCAATGGACCTTGGCTCTCTTCCTCCCACATTACACCCCAATTCCCATCTCCATGCCTTTGAACTGACTATCCCACATGACTAAATTGCTTGCTTCCACCATCAAGAGTTCCCTCTTTCTTTAAGATATAGCTCAAGTACCATTTTCTGCATGAAGCAATCCCTCGTTCTCTAAACCAATAGTGCTTTCCCTCCCAATTTAACTACTTGGCCTATCTTTGGACACATTAACTTTATATTTATATTGTATATGGCTTATACTTATCTCCCAGATTAGAATATAAGTTCTTTGCTCTCCCTTAATTGGTAAATTATCAAAGGATATGAACAGGTGACTTTGAAAGGAAGAAATCCAATATCCATAGTTATAAGGAAAAAATCACTGATAATTAGAGAAACGCAAATTAAAACAATTCTGAGGCTCTACCTACACAGATTGGCAAATATGACCTCCCCACCCCCACCTCCGCAAGATGATAAATGTTGAAGGAGCCACAATTTGTTTAAACCGACTAATGAACTGTTTCTGGAGCTATAAACTGGTCCAGACATTCTGGAAAGTGGTTTGGAACTATGCCCCAAAAGTCACTCAACTCTGCATATGCTTTGATCCAGTGGTGGTACTACTAAGCCTATGCAATGAAGAGATTAAAGAAAGAGGGAAAGGATCCATAAAACATATATAGATAGAGGTATATGGTTATATGTGATTAATATACGTGATTATATATGAGAGATGAATAGATGGATGAATGGATAGATAGACAGATAGACAGATGGATGGATGGACAGACAGATAGATAGATAGATAGATGGAGGGAGAGATGGAGGGATAGATGGAGGGATAGATGGAGGGATAGATAGATAGATAGATAGATAGATAGATAGATAGATAGATAGATAGATGGCAAAGAACTAGAAACCAAAGAGGTACCCATCAATTACAGAATGGCTCAATAAAATGATACATGAATATTATGGGATACTATTGCCATCAAAAGCATTTGGAGAAGCAATGAATAGAGTGCTGGGTCTGGAGTCAGGAAGACTTGAGTACAAATGAGGCCTCAAACACTTACTAGCTGTTTGACACTGGACAAGTCACATAACCTCTGACTCCCTCATTTTCTTCATCTATAAAATGGAGATAATAATAGAACAAAACTGCCTTGACTGTTGTGAGGACCAAATGAAATTATATTTTTAAATAGCACAGTTTTTAATACAGAGTAAGTGCTTCATAAACATTTATTACCATCCTACTATTCCCTTTCTATCATTACTACTAGGTTTATTCCTCTATTGTTGAGTCATAAAAAATAACAAAAGGGATGATTTCAGAGAAACCTGGGAAGACTTTTATGAACTGAAGCAAACTAAAATGAGCAGAACTAGAGAACAATTCATCCATTCACAATAACACTATTGAGACAAAGAATATGGAAAGAACTCAGGATAATGCAAAGACCAGCCAGAGGTTCAAAGATGAAGAAAACTACCCACTGCTTCCTGGGAGAAGTGAGAAATTCAAGACCCACAAGAAGACCATTGATATGGCCAATGTAGAAATTGGTTTAGTTAGACTGCTCTTTATTACAAGGGTTTGTTTTTCTTTTTTTCCCCAAAAAAATGTAGACTGGGATTGGGGTGGGGTAGAAGAAAATAAATGCTTGTTAATTGCATTCAATTTAATTTCCTAATTAAGTGAGAAAAGAAAATCTGTTCCCTGTTTCATTCCTGTATCTGGATCTCCAGAGCCTATCACATTTCTTGGCACACAGCAGTTGCTTAATAAATATTTGTTGATTGATTGCTCAGTGAATGACAAAGCTCTTTCAGAATGGCTTGGGGAAGTGGGGATGAGGATAAAAGGGGAAAGTTCATATGGAGCTTGGGAAAGCCTCAAGTTCTCCCCCAGATGGCCTGTATCATTTCTGGCTATCCTAGGAGCCTCTAAGGTACACTTGCCCTAGGGAACCGGCAGTACATTCCTCAAAGCATCTCCTTTGAGGTATAGTCAACAACGTGACCCCAAATGCCAGAAGGAGGCAGTTGGGGAAAGAAACAAGGCAGTGGGATGTTAGCTGAAAGAACACATAGGTGATTCTGTCTCCAGACTCTGGAGGAGGAGGTGGCCCAGGCCCCAGGGAGAGAACAGGGACAGTAATGCCATGAATATGAGAATAGGAAAGAGAAAGACTGTTGTGGGGTGGCAGAGGATGGAGACACAAGGGGATGGCAAACCAGAGTTTTACACTGTTAGGGGAACAATAGAGGGGAAATACCCCTTTTAAGATTCAGTGATTTGGAGGCACCTCCTTGGAGTTACCAATTGATTTCAGGTTTACCCAAACATCATGAATCACCAAAATGGTTCCTTGGTCTCCCTCCTTCTCCACCAATACCTACATCCTCCACCACCCAAAACTTTCTACTCTCAGCCCAGACACTTCCTTCCAAGACTGCTCTCTCCTCTCTTGTTTCCTGGAGGGTGGATGGTCTTCTAAGTCAACTCACCAGGTTGTGTGTCTAGTTCTCTTGCCTCAGCCTCCTCCGCAGCTGGCAGGGCTTCCCAGAGATGTCCTTGGCCAAGTCTACGCTCCTGATCAGGGCTCTGGAACCACAGACCTCAGAGCTCTTTCTTTCCTGCTTCTCAGTGACTTCAGCTCCTTCCACAGGTGGGGCTGATTAAGAGCTGGAGGCAGGCTCAGATTGAGCAACCCCTATTTGTTAAGGTGTAACTCTTCCCTATTTATTTATTTATTCATTCAAAAGCAAAGGATATCCAGAGAAAGAACTGTTGGGAGTCGTCTTTCACATCAGTATATTTATGCCTTTATTTGGGGAGGTCTGGTTATGGATGAGTGTGCTCTTACAACAATGATCATTATGTGGAACAGAGACTCAAACCCTCATCCCATGACCTCGACTTCAATGTTATTTCTGCTCTTCCATAACACCTCTAGTGATGCTGACACCTGAAGTATACGTCAATCTCCCTAAGATAATATTTGCAGGACTTAGCATAGTGGGAAGCCCTTTATAAATAAACACTTAATCCCTTCCCTTCTTTACCTGATCCCACCTAAATGCCTCCTCTTCCTCTCCTGTTTATCAGAATCAGAAAGCAAGCATTTCTAGGCTTCTAGTTTCTTTAGCTGGGCATGTGTAACGCCGATTACAAAACCTGTCAGAAAACCAGAGGCTTTCGGATATCTTTGAGCACTTGGCCATGGCTTGCCGGACTCCTCTTTGCACAGGAGAGAAAGGGTTTTACATCTCTTTCATGGATGGTCCTTTCTCCACATCGTGAATCAGCCCACCCCAGCTCCCAGGCTGACTTCTCCACTCCTCTACTGCCCGGTGCACCATCAGTCTACACTGGATTCCCCAAAAGAGCCAGATCCAACTTTGCAACTCCCAGAAAAGGGCTCATGGGGTAAAGGCTGGAGAATGATCCAAGACATTCCCCTTCAACTTCTTCCATAGTAGTCTACAGTGCTTTCCAGACCCCATATCACAATATCCTAGCACAGATTTAGCCCTAATTGCCATCTTTCCTTGGTGTCCCCCTCTACTAGGGGGGAAAGAACAGATCAACTGTCCACATGCTAAAAATGTGCATGTTTACTCCCAAGAAATTCAAGGATGGCACTGGGGAGGGCTCTTCGTTCTGTGCCCCAAAGGGTATACAACAAAGATCCTTCTAGGTATCAAAGAGAAAAAGCCCCCATTCCCAGCAATCAACTAGTATTTGCTGAGCACCTGCTATATGCCAGGCATTATGCTATATATTGAAGGGTACAAACAAGAAAAAAACACAACCCCAAGGGGCCTCAGTATCATAGTAGGAAAGCCAAAATACTCAGGGTTAAAATAATTGTCAGTGATACAAGAAGAATGCAAGTGTCCAATAAGTAGCAGAAATAATAATAACTAGCATTTACATAACACAGAATAGTTTGCAAAGTACTTTACATATCTCATCTCAGTTGGTACTCACAACAAACCTATCAAGTGGGTGCTATTATCTTCCCCATTTTACAGATAAGGGAACTGAGGTTGAAAGAGGTGAAGGGACTTGTCCATAGCCATATCACTAACAAGTGTCTGAGGTAGGATTTGAACTCAACGTTGGTATTCCAAATCTGGCATTTTATCCACTTTATTGACTAGCTACCTTAAAAGAGTTATAGAGATGATGAAAAAAGACAGGGACCACTCTGGTGGAGGAGGGTCAGGAAAATCTTTCACAAGTGTAGGGAACTTAAAATGGACCTTGAAGAACAATTGAGGAATGGGCCAGGTGGTAAAATGGGAGGAGCTTATAAGCATTCATTGGCAATAAGAAAAAACAAAAACATAACATTTTTTAAAAATCAATCTATTGAGAGCAGCTGGGTAGCTCAGTGGATGGAGAGTCAGGCCTAGAAATGGAGGTCCTAGGTTCAAATCTTACCTCAGAAACTTCCTAGCTGTGTGATCCTGGGCAAGTCACTTGACCCCCATTGCCTAGCCCTTATCACTCTTCTACCTTGGAACCAATACACAGTATTGATTCCAAGACAGAAGGTAAGGGTTTAAAAAATAAAATAAAAATCAATCTATTGACCAATTCCCAAAATTTCTGGAAGGGGTAGGAAGTGAGAAAGAAATGACCAAGGGGTAAAGTGATAGCCACTGGAACATCTACCAAAATCAGTATCAGGAAATATCAATGTCTCCTGACCCATCAGACTACTTCCTCATCTCTGAGAATAATTTACATATATATAGAGAGAGGACATGCTTTATGGAAGCATGAGAAAGACTTCTTCACACAATCTCCTATAGCATTTTGGTCCCTGCTATGAAGCCCATGCTGTGTAGGATACTTAGAGGTCATTGAGATGGGCAGCAAATCTGGTATAGAAAAAGCAGGCATGGCACAGGAGAGAGAGCTAGCCCCAGAGCCAGGAATAGTGGGAGAAAGTTCTATTTCTTATGTAACCTGGCTGCCCCTTCACTTCTTGATGCTTGAGGAAACTCTTGGGGGAATGGACCAACTTGATTTGGTAGCAGGAGTTCACTATATCGATGAAATGCCAGGGACAAGCCCTCTAGTATTCTGCAGCAGATTTTACCATCACATACTTTTCTGAAAGGTGAACAGAATACAAGCTTCAACTATATTTATTTTATTTTGCCTTGAAAAAGTAAATTAAATCATTAAAAATATCTCCAAGCAGGTGACTCCAAGCTAAGGTTATACAAGAGCTCTTGAGACTCACAATAGAGACAAGACTGAAAAGCCTCTGGTTATTGTTAGCAAATGAGCCACAGTTGAGGGAAATAGACTTGGCACCATCTTGGAGAATGTCCAATCCAAAGGGGAATGGGATTCCCTGTAGATGGTGAGGTCCTCTGGATGCTCCTGCCTGAGGATAACATTGGGCTGATCAATACCCCAATCACTGTTAAATAAGACCAGCAAGTCCAAAAAAGTTCAGTCTAGCTCTCCACCAAGGGGAAAAGACTCAGATAAATTATTTTGGTCCAGACTTTGATTTCAGTTGAAGGGACAACCCATAGAGCTGGTCCATCTGCACAAATATCTGAGGCAGATGCTTCAAAGGGACGATGACCTGAGCCTAGAATAGCAAGAAGGAAGAAGCCAGCCTGGTTGGCCTTTGGGAAGCTGCCAAGCAATTTCAGTGTTCCCAGAGTTCTCCCAGAATCCTAGGCACATCTTTGTACGATGACCTGAGCCTAGAATAGCAAGAAGGAAGAAGCCAGCCTGGTTGGCCTTTGGGAAGCTGCCGAGCAATTTCAGTGTTCCCAGAGTTCTCCCAGAATCCTAGGCACATCTTTGTAACTGCAATGCTCTTTTGGTGGTGCTGTAGGAATCAGAATTTTAGACCACAGAAAGGAGAGATTCATAGCAAATATAGAGATTCCGAGTGTACATTGAAGCATTTTTTTTCTTCATTTTTCTTGCTTTTAGGGGAAATATAGCTACTGTAGAAATCTATAATGTATAGTGAGTTTTCCCAATAAATGAGAGTGATATTTTGGAACTAAAAATATATTTTTAAATGAAGGTTAAAATTGTATTTACATGTAATTGGGGGAAAATAAAATATTAAAATAAAAAGTAGCCTCTGAGAAAGGTGATTAAGAAGATAAAATATATAAAAAGCAGCATAAAGAGATATTATAATCAGAAAAGGAGGTAGACTGATAACCTAGAGAGGGCAAAGGACAACAGATGGGCAGTTCCCATGACGTATGAGATCCATGTAATTCCAAGAGCTCAAGAGGAAGACTACTCGAACACTGGATGGGTCCTCTTCAGTAGGATTTACAGGGAGACCTAAATCGAGTAAGCCAGAAGGAGAAGAGACTGGATAATGAGCCATGCTGTTGAAGGGCATACAGCCACAAGATATCCCATCCACTGAAGCACCAGAAGAACGTTAGAGATACTGGAGTCACTGGTGCCACGGAGAGAACACTCGCTACAATTCAGAGTTCCCATATGTCTGAAGCAATGACAATAAGTCCTAAAACCCCAAATCTTTGATGTAAAGATGGAACAAATCTGAAATTTATGGTGTCATCACAAATCAGACATATGAACCACGCTCAGCTTGGAGCCCAAGTTCAATTTATGGCCTAAGACCCTTTGATCTCTTTTTTGTCAAGCTTATAGGTGACTTTCACCGGTTCCATTTTTATACTTGAGGGGACCAAAGTGAAAAATGACCTGGAAGACTTGGAAAAAAGAGGAGTAATGAGGCAAAGGTTACAATAAAAAGTCTGCATATAGTCTACTTTCCCAGAATTTTCATTTTCAGTATGGCTTTCATTCTCCTATTACACTTTACAGGTGGGAAAACCAAGGCCACACTTACTGTAGGTCCCAAAGATCTAGCAGGGTCAGGATTTAAACCCAGCTCCTTGACATTAATGCATTGCTAGTGGAGTTGGGAACTGAACCAACAATTCTGGAGGGTAATTTGGAATTATGTCCAAAGGGCTATAAAGGAATGCATACTTTTTGATCCACTATTATATAATAATATGTAGTAATTGTTGTTATATATGACATATAGTATATCATATAGAAAGATATATAATAATACCACTATTAGGTCTATATTCCAAAGAGATAATTTAAAAAATGGGAAAGGACCTATTTGTACAAAAATATTTATAGCTGTACTTTTTGTGCTGGCAAAGAATTGGAAACTAAAGGGATGTCCCTCAATTAGGCAATGGTTGAACAAATTGTGGTATCTGATGGTGATGGAATACTATTGGGCTGTTAAGGAATGATGAACAGGATGATTCCAGAAAGAGCTGGAAAGACCTGCATGAACTGATGCAGAGTGAAATAAGCAAAACCCAGAAAACATTGTACACATAACAGCAATATGGTAGAACAATCAAATGTGATTGACTTTTGCTACTAATAGCAATACAATGATTCAGGACAATTCTGAGGGACTTAAGAGAAAGAATGCTCTCCACTTCCAAGAAAAGAACTGTTGGAATAGAAATGTAGATGAAAATACATGATTTATCACTTGCTTATTTGGGTATAGGATGTGGGTTTTTTTTTTAATTATTCATTTGCAAAAATGAATAAGGAAATGTGTTTTGCATGATAATACATGTATAACCCAGAAAATTTTAAAAATAAAAATAAATAAACCAACACCTTGGACTCCCAATCCAGTGGCAGTTCCATTTCACCATACTGTAAGAAACTCACATATTTATTCCCCAAAAAAAATCCCTCCTACTATTTTGATTCAATTTCCCTTGAGCAAATATGACAAAACAGACTATTTTCAAAGCTGCAAAAGGTCCAATCTGGGAAGATCTTAAAGTAATTGTTGAAATGACAATAACATTAGTATAATGCTGAAAGGGATTCAGATTTACAACTTTAGGTAGGTAGGTTGGGGATAATGGGGTGAGGGGTGAGGAACCCAGCACATACACTGGATGAATAGGATTCTGAAACAAAAGGCAATATGAGGGAAGGGGAGGAGAATAGTCTTCTCTATTGGGCTCAAAGAAAGTTTACTGATGGAAAGATGTCTAACAACTAGGGAAAAGAAGGAAAGCTTCTAGGGAGTGGGAGCCTCCAATCTGGCCACTAGTGGGAAGGAAGAATTTCAAAGGGCAGAAAGGAGCAGAGAATCCATTCCAGGCAGATGGGGCTGCCTGAGAGAAGTCAGGGTGAGATTGGAGAATAGCTAGCCTGGGTCATGGAAACAACCAATATGAACGTCAAGTTGTAATGGAGAAAAGAAGGATCTGGTGTGCTATGGTCCATGGAGTCATGATGACACTGACATGACTGAACAACTGACCATCAACAAGCCTGGCTGGATTGTGGGGAATCAAAGCTCAGTCCATCTGACAAGGAAAAAGCATGTCAGTTGGGGATGCTCATGGCTAGTGTTTAACAAATGCTTCCTTCTTTGCCATACCAAGAAAGGAAAAACTAACCCTCCCCTCAAGGAATGCACATTCTAAAGAGAAAAAAAATGTAAATAGTTAGGAATATACAAAATAAATAGATTAGAAAGCACCTAATGAGATTAAGAAGACCTCCTAGGGCAGCTGGGTAGCTCAGTGGATTGAGAGCCAGGCACTTCCCAGCTGTGTGACCCTGGGCAAGTCACTTGACCCCCATTACCTAGCCCATACGACTCTTCTGCCTTGGAACCAATACACAGTATTGATTTGAAGACCTAAGGTAAGAATTAAAAAAAAAAAAAAGACCTCCCCTAGAAGGTGGGACCTGCCCAGGGTCACACAGCCAGCTGGGCTGATTAAAGAAGGTCCTTTCACCTTTATTTATACAATAAATCAGCTTTGGGTCTTGTGTAACTACTAAGCAACATGAATAGTCTCCACAGCTCAATAACCAGGGCTGATGGCTTTCCACAGACTCATCAGTCCACAGTGGAGACCATCCAGATGTATCTTATGGACCTTGTATATTAGAGTGAGATTTTTTTTTTAGAGGGGAGAGCCAAGGGTTTGTTTTCCCTTCCAAATGTCTGCTGCTTTGGAACCGACAAGGAGGAAGTACTCTGTAAAAGAGAAACCCCAAGTGCCACCCCACAGTTAATCAGTAACTTTGGATAAGGAAGGTCCCCACAGCTAGTACTGGATTCTTTTCCTTTCCTGGCTTCTGACAGCCCACACAATTCACCAGGTGAGGACCTCACATGGGCATGACAGGGCACAGCTTTATGGATCCCAGACCAGACAGAGATTCTGACTCTGACCATGCCAAACCCAGGCCTGACTCTCAACATCTGGAAGAAAGCCTCAAACTGATCAGAGTCTCTAGAGTGACAAAGTGGGGTCGAGGACTCATTTCTATTTTATTTTATTCTCTTCTATTTTTGCCCTGGGTCTCCCAGTCTCACCCAGGCTGGAAGTTTGAGGGCAACTAGTGGCCTTTTGACCCACTCCATTTCCCACCTGGGTCACTTCTTCCCATAGGCAGCCTACTTGCCCCCCATTCTCAGAGGCTCCCAATATGAGGGTCAAACTCAGGATTGACAACACCCAGGTGGCTCTAGTCCAACTGCAGCTCAGAAGCCCCAAGCTCAAGCTCCCCACACACCTCAGCTTCTCCTGCAGCAGGGACACATACAGGTGGACACCACCATGCCAGGCCACTCATTTTCATGGAGCTCCATTCTGTCTCTGCCTTGCCAGAAAATTTTTTCGTGACTTATGGTTGGGTGGGAAAGTTCTGAACTTGAACCCCAGTTCTTCCTTTGCACCTTATGTCACCTCAGGTAAGTAACTTCCCTTCCCTAGGACTCTGTTTCCTCATCTGTAAAATGAGGGTTGGCCCAGATGACATCTATAGACCCTGCTGGTCCTAGTTATAATCCTCTGCTCCTTTTAATCCTGTAGTGCTGACCCAGAGGGGAATGAAGAGTGCCAGAGAGATAAAGGCGACTGACTCATCCATTCACAGTGATATCATTTTGTCATCACCAACACCAACAACCAGCTGTTAGATGCTCCATTGTTCTGGGCTCTGGAACCCCCTTCAACTGTCATTCCTGCAAGATCTGGTCCCCAATTGGAAATGCATTTCACAAAAGAAACGAGGTCAATTTTAGCATTAAAAAGAAATGAAAAGGATCACAAATGCAGTCACTGGACAAAATTTCATAAGCAACAAACAACAGATGAATGCCTTAAAAGAAAAAGATTTCTGTGAACACCAGTGGGTGATTTAAAAAATAGTCACACAATGTAACAACCAAACTAGGAACTACATGTAAGGGTGTCACATTGATGTGGAACATCCATTATGAAACACAAAATTAAACAGAAAGTTCCCCATAATGAACACTAATTAAAAGGAAAAGTCACGTAGAATCCCCAAACCCAGAGAGATGGAAAGAACCTCAGTGGTCCAACGTATACCAAAAAAAAAAAATTTTTTTTTTCCTAAAACACACCCAACAAGTGGTTGTTCAACCAGTGCAATGCTTAAAGGCCTCCATGGAGGAACTAACTATTGCACTCTTGGACCACCCTAATTTTTTTTAGAAAGTTTTTCCTGGCCTGGATCCCTAATTGGCTTCTTTGCAACTTCCACTCATTATTCCTGGTTCTTCCTTCTAGTATTAAATTGAACAAGTCTAATTTTTAAGACAAATCTCTTACAGGAACTCATACAGAAATATATACTTTTTGATGGTCTATATGGAGGGGAAAGCTTCTTAGACAATAAGACTAACTAGAAACATTTCCCCCACTATATCCTTTTTTTTTTCATTCTGAAATTAAGACCAAGTAAAAGGTTTATTTTTACCTTTAGAGCAATAGTACAGAATAAAAGAAGATGGTCAATGAAGGCACTAGGTGCAGTTTGCTTTTGTTTTTAAGTATCTAATAAATTCTAACAAAAGCAGTGCTGTCAACATAATAAGAGCTAAATAATGTCATCATTCATTCATTTGACACATCATAACTTTCAAAGCTATCCTACTTCTCTGTGACTCCTTCTGCTCTATTTCATTCTCTTCTGTAAGTTTTTTAATGCCTTAATGATTTGTTTTCTCTCTTTCCTTCTTTTTCCCCTTTTTTACTAACTCTATCCCAAAGTCTCTCTTCTCCCATTTCTGCTCCTACCTTGCCCCCTGCCAAATTGGCACTTTTCACGCAATATGGCCAGATGGTGTCTGGTGGACAGATGGACAACAGAATTATGGATTCTTTAAGAATTTGGATCTAAAATCCCAGTTCTCATATTTAAAACCAATGATGTTTAATAACAAATAAATAAATCTGGTTTAAAAGATCATTAGGATGATTTTAAATATCATATTAATTAATGGTATTACTGATATTATATATTATATTTTATTACATTATGATATACTATTCCTGTTCATATTAACTAATACGATATAATATTAGTTTTTAAATTATATGCAGTAGAAATGGATATGTATAATTTTCTCTCATACAAACATGTTCACATGTCCACATAGACATCTGCCTCTTAAATTGACTATGAGACCATAGCCAAGTCACTTAACTTCTGGGAAGCTCGGTTTTCTCATCTTTAAAATGAGGGAATTAGATGCATATGGCCTAACTCAAATCCCATTTACTTAAAATTAAAAAGCTGCCCTGGTTATCCATTCTGCATTCTTCCTCTTCTCTTTTTTGGTGCTCGCACCAGATCCCTCAGAAGAAAGAGCAAAAGAAGCTAACAGCAAAGGCAAGTTCATCAGTCTCTTAAAATGTGTTTCAGATTGAGCTCACAGGGACCACAGCCCATGAGGGTCAAAGACAGAGGAGATTCTCCAGACTGGAGTCTAGATGATTTTCCTTGCAGTCAAAGAAAGTCTCTGTGGAGAAGGAGCCTCATCTCCACCTCTCTGTACAGCTTCACTAGCTGAACTGAATCAATGTTGTTTGTAGTTATGGTTCCTACATTACTTCCTCACAATCCACAGCCAGGCACTATTTTCCTAGACAAACAAGGATAGCCCAACAAGAAAGGCAGTTCAAGAGAAGCACTGTGAATCTCTGACTGAATGGAGAACTCTCCTGGTAGAGGAGCTAATGGATCTCGATGTTGTAGTCCAATTGTGGCTGCTCTTTGTGGCCCCATTTGGGGTTTTTTGGCAGTGGTTTTCCATTTCCTTCTCCAGCTAAGAGGCCAGCAGAGTGAAGGAACTTGCCCAAGGTCACACAGCTAATAAGTGTCTGAGGCCAGATTTGAACTCAGGAAGAAGAGTCTTTCTGATTCTAGACCAGGAGCTCTACCCACTGTGTCATCTAGCTGCCCCTACAGAGATTGATCTTCACTGGAGTATAACTTTCTATTCCTCCAGTAACTGGATTGTGAGATATGTCAGCCTCAGTCTGAGATGTCAAGGGTTTAAGACTGCAATCGAATTCAGTAGACTCAGAATTTGTGTATGGATGCTGCAGAAGTCTAGGTGCTAGGCACCTGTCCAGGGACCTCTTGAGATGCTCCCATTTACAGCCTTCTGGGCATCCAGTCACATCCCTTCAAGCACACAGAGTAGCAAGTCATTTTCTTGAATGGCCGTTCATGCTGCTCATTAGGCCATGTGGGCCCAAAACAAAGCGCTACTGACTCACACTGGGACCTTATCTCCATCTAGGAAACCTGAGAACCACAATGGCTCCCCAACCTGGGGCTGCACTTGTCCGCCATAGTCTGAGTATGGAGATGAGCTCTGTATTACAGAGTCTAAGAATTGTGTGTGTGTGTGTGTGTGTGTGTGTGTGTGTGTGTGTGTGTATGTGTGAGGGAGAGACAGAGAGAGAGACAGAGAGAAAGAGAGAGACAGAGAGAGAAGCTTAGAGAAACAGAGACAAGAGAAAGAAAGAGGTAGAGAGAGATAGGGAAGAGAATGCAAATGTGAGAGGATAGACCAAAGGAAAAAGAAATGAGAGAGACATTGTTCCTATTCCAGGGGAGGGAAGCAGGACAGGAGATATACCTTAGCCTGTTCTGATAATTTATTTAGGTTTTCTTACCTGAGTTCCCAGAGAAGAAATCTAATTTCTATTTTTCTTTTTAAGCAACTCATAAGCACTAGTCCCTCAGTGCACTACCCTGAGTGCTATCAGACCAAACTGCCTTCCTTAAGACTATCGAATTTTGATTTTTATTCTCCAATCCTGAAATAATGGTCAATCATCATCTTCTTGAGGGCAAGGGTATAGGAACCTAGTAGGGGCTGGACAAATGGCTGCTGAGGTCTAAAATGATATAGAAAATGCTTGTTAGCTTCTCTGGACTTTGGAATAGCTCTGAATCTTTTCCACATCAATGTGGCTGATGTAGAAGAAACTTAATAAATGTTTGGTGATTGATCAAATCATATCAGGAATCAAAATTTCTTCTGAAGATGAAAAAAAATGTAAGCCAAAAGCAAATAATCTGTCCTATAATGCCTTCTAAATTGAGTGGCTATAAATTCAGACTGTCTGCCCATCCTTTTTGTCTTTGTTTCCTCCCCCACTCCCCTCTCTCCTAACACCACCCCCCTACCCCCACCCCCAAGCATTTCCAATCTCATTATTCCCTCCCTCTGCTAAAACTGCTCAGTGCAGTTTCCCTCTTGTAATCAACAGAAACACATGTCACTGAGAATTAGGGAATTCTAGCCAGCCACAAGCTACTCAACAGGGTCATAAAGTTGCAGAACCTGAAAGCTAAAGGTTGGTTTGTTTTAAAAATCATCCCTTTATCGGAAGCAAGGTTTGATAGAGGGGGAGGGGAGGAGGGGAGGAAAGCACCCATTCTAACAATTTATCAGGATGGCGGGATCAGATGAGGGCTAACAAAACTCAGCTAGTTCGGCTCGATGATGGTTTTAGAGAACTTAAATTCTCACTCAAAATAAGGAGCCATTTTTGTTAGCCTTGGAGGTAAACCTGAGGACACATAGGAGTAATATGAATAAAAATAAAGTAATAATGGAAGTGAAATAAAGTAATATAGATTACTCCAAGGCAAAGAGTAAACCTTATTTATTCTCTCTTCTACTCCAAGAAGAGCAATTCCATTTCTTATTCCTTATATTACCTCAGCTACAATATTTTCCAAGATAATGTCTCACCAAGAGTTGGGTGTTTATTTAGCAGAACCCAAGTAACTATCAAGACGTTTGAAACTGGTGTTACCAGCTGAAGAAAGGGAAAAGAAAACCCCTCAGGCTATTGACACATCCAGCCCTTGGAAATGTGTATACATTTACCAAATGCCAGGCTATGAGCACACAAAGGACAATGACAAGAACAATTCTTATTCTAAGGGAAGGTCAGAAGGCTCAAGTTTTCACTTTATGGTTCATCTGACTTGGTTATCAGGCTCTATAAGACTCAAGCTACACTAAAAGATGCAGAACAGCAACTGGAAAAGCCATCACCGTCCCTTCAAAAGCTATGGCCCCCTTTACTTGTTGGGCTTTGCTGTCTTCCCCATTTGTTTACCTCAGAAGGCATCCCAAGCTCATAAACACACCACATGAATAGAAAGGCTAGAGAGACAGGCAGACAGATCTTAAACATCCCCCTTTTCCTCCCAGGCAGAAGGAAGGAACGTCTAAACAACCCCCTCCCTCTCTCAGGCCCCCCAAGTTGTCTCAACAACCCCAGTGGTTCTCTCAAGAGCCCTGGCTGGTGTGAGAAGCTGTGTAAGTTAACTGGGACTTGTCTGCCCAGTTGGAAGTGGGGGGGGGGGGGGGCAGAGAGCAAGGGAAATAGGAGCAGAAGAAGGAAGAGGAAGAGAGACTGAAAGAAGAGGAGAGGAGGGGAGGGGAAGAGAGGGAAGAGGACAAGAGAAGAGGAGAGGAGAAGAGAGGAGAGGAGAGGAGAGGAGAGGAGAGGAGAGGAGAGGAGAGGAGAGGAGAGGAGAGGAGAGGAGAGGAGAGGAGAGGAGAGGAGAGGAGAGGAGAGGAGAGGAGAGGAGAGGAGAGGAGAGGAGGAGAGGAGAAAAGAGAGAGGAGAGAAGAGAGCTCCTTCCTAAAGCAGGAGTGAGTTCTCTATCAGTTTCGGTCTGGGCAAATCCTCTGACTTCAAGCCTTCCGGATGACTGCCTGCCCGGAGCATCCTCTGCAATTTAAACATCCCGACGATTAAGACCCAAGAAAAACTTTAAGTTAGTCGCTAAGATTCAGTCTCCTGAAAGTCAACTGACGGCCTGGATGAAAGTACTTTGCTTTTACTTTACAGGCACCTGCCTGTTCTTATCTATGTGCCCTTTGTATCTCTGCTCCCCACTCTCCCAAAGTTCCAGTGAGGGGACGCTGCTCATTTCTTTTTTCGTCCTGGGGTTCTCGGCTCCCAGCACAGCTGCTCCGCACACAGTAGGTGCTTAACATGAGTTTGGAGGGGAAGGAGCGGAGAAACAACCACATAAGATTAATACCCAGGCTGGCACAGGGGATTCCAGGCTGCTAACTAAAACATACACTCTCCTGGGTGCAGGGGCGAAGACTCCCCAGGGACCCCCTCCCCCATTCAGGAAGGCAGCAGTCTTTGATTGGCACCCCTACACACACACACACAGAGAGAGAGAGAGAGAGAGAGAGAGAGAGAGAGAGAGAGAGAGAGAGAGAGAGAGAGAGAGAGAGAGAGAGAAAGCTCTTCAGAGAAGGACCCTGAACGACTTGGCGTCGGTTCGCCTCGTTTACCTCCTGGGAAAGGGTAACTTATTCGACCCTCTTCACGCTAGGGTGAGCCAGCCTATCCTTTCCCAGACGCAGCACGGAGGGGGTCACCCCGAGGCAAGAGGAGGAGGAGCCCCGAGAGACTCTGGGGGTAACACACTAGCTTCCCTTCCTTGAGAAAGGGACAGTTCTCCCCGCCCACGGGCTCCTGGGCCATCTCAGGGAGTGCCAGAGGGACTGGGGGGGAAGGAGGGGGCAGAGAGGGGGAGGACAGGCAGGCAGGCAGGCATGCAGGCAGTTCATCCGGAGTGGCCAAGTGCCTTGTTCCTGGAGAAAGCATCACTCATCTCCCTCCAACTCTGGCACACCCCACAGTAATAAGGCGATCGTTTTCCCGCACCCACGTGCGTGTCCCATCGCATCTGCAGCCTTGGCACGCGAGTCATTGCCTCCACCCACGGCCCGGGGCGCCTCAAGCGAAGCGAAGGTTCCCTAGTGAGGGCGGGGGGAGCCGGAGCTGGGGCTCCATTCTCCGGGTGGGGATGCCCTGGGGTGACCCTCTACAGACCCCGCTATCGGGTGATCTCTCCCTGCCCAGCCGAAGCTTCGCCGCCCAACTTCAGGCTGTCTACCTGACCGGCTTGACGAACCGCAAGCCAGCAATCCAGGTGTCCTGCCTGGAGCGCGCTAGCCCGGGCAGTGCCATACGAGAGGCCGGTATACAAAGACAAGAGAAAGAGCTTCCACAGCAGCAGCGCCTACCCCCAAGGAGCCCGCAGTCCACTCCAGGGCCCTCTTGCCTCCCCTTTAGTCCTCACCTCCTGCCTCCTGGCAAAGGGTAGCTCTTGCGGCCCGGGGCTCAAGTGCAGAGATGCAACTGGGGGGGGGGGGGGCGGTGCTCCTCCTCCTTCTCCTGCTCTTCCTCCTCCTCCTACTCCGGCCGCTGCAGCACTTGCCAGACCCCTCTGTCCCCTGCGAAAGGGGAAGGGAAAAGAACGAAGGGAACACCTGCGGAGGGAGGAAGGGACGGAGGATCTGTGCCCCCCACGAGCGAATCCCGGGGACCGGCCGCCACAGCCACTGGACGGACTGCCGCCACAAGCTTCTTTCCCATTCAAACCTCGGGCCGCCCTCGCTCCAGCACCCCGCCCCCCACCTCATTGCCCCGAAGCTCCGAGGAAATCAGGAACTGGAGCCCAAGAAAATGGAACGGAGCTTAGAGAGCTGGAGGCGGAGGGCAAAGGGCTGGGGGCTGGGGGCGCTGGAAGAGGGGACAGGGAGAAGAATAGGGTGCGGGCCAGGAGAGAAGGCCCCGTCTCATTGATTCCCAGGACCATTCTAACATCATACGTGCGCACACACACACACTTGCCCTTAGCCACCTACACCCCGGGGCTGAGAGAGTGGCAATCCGTTTCTCTAGAGCAGTGATAACTTGTGCTTTAAATTCCCCCTCAAACACAGGACCCCTGTGTCGAGCTTCAAACCCCGGATTGTGAGGAGGGGAAGAGAAGGGAAATGTAAACGGGGGCCGATGTGGGCTTACAAGAAACTGTCACCTGCCCAAAAGAAAACCTGTCAGCTGCAGGGCATGTAGGGAGACTCCCCACAGCCTCACCAATCCTGGCGCAGTCTAGCCTAGCCTTCCCCATCCCATCCCATCCATCTCCTCCTGTCCCATTCCAAGACTTTATGAATGTTCGCAGAGGCAAATGTTGGGTTTCCAGGGCAATTCGAGTGCTTTTTTCTTTTCTTTCTTTCTTTCTTTTTTCTTTTTTGGTCTGTCCTTAAAGCCGAGCTTTGCTCCTCTAGACGTGCCTTTTCTGGGGGTTCTTCAGAATGCTCTCAGGGGACAGAAAAGAGGAATGGTTTCCTTCTGGTGCCATTTCTACCAGAATCTTTTCCCCACCTGTGTAACTGGAAATTAGCAATTGCATTTGGCCAGAATGTCACACACAGCATCACCACTGCCACTGCCTTGCTTCTAGGAATTGTTACTTAGGCTCTAATCACTTGTTTAAAGGCACACAAGACCCTCCGCTGCCCTTGTAACTCAGTGATTTCCACTAAATGAGAGTGCTGCACCAAAAACTCCTTCCATCCTAAACCTGGTGCCATGTACCTTCCGTTCAAGTGAGGGAGAAACAGCCTCCTAGTCAGAAATTTAATAAAAACTGGAGCTAGCAAAGCAATTTGAAGCTTGCAAAGCAGTTTTCCCCTACATGACTTCCTTCGAATATTCTGCCCATTCACTGAGGCAGGCTCACAGGGTTAGAGATGGGAAAACTGGACCAGATCTCAGAGGTTATCTAACCTATTATTTTAAAGATGAGGAATCTCAGGCCCAGAGGGGTTATGTGACTTGTCCAAAGTCACACCGACAATGTGGGAGGGAAGTTCTGAACCTAGTTTCAACTGACTCCAGGACCAGGCTTCTTTCCTCACCCTGTGCTGCCACTCTCCCAATCATACAGATAGAGAAAACTGAGGGAGATGCTCTTATTATCCCCTCCTTTCCTGTTCTTTTCAAATACTTTATAACTGTTCATAGAGGGAAATGGTTTCCAAAGGGATTGATTATTTAGAGAGTAATCCACTGACACATAGCTAGTGAGCTACCCAGGCAATATTTTAGCCTTGCTTCTCTTACTCCAAAATATTTGCTCTTGCCAATATATGGGCTGCTCCTCAATCTCAATCCTATAGATTGAGAAAACTAAGACTCAAAGAAGTTTTAAAAAGTAAGCCAAGTAATATCCAACCATTCTGGAAGGCAATTTGAAACTATGCCCAAAGGGCTTTAAAAGAATGCACACTCTTTGATCCAGAAACACCACTACTAGGTTTGTACCCTAAAAAGATAATAAAGAAAAATGTTTGTACAAAAACATTCATAGCTGCACTCTTTGTGGTGGCAAAAAAAATTGGAAAATGAGGGAATGCCCTTCCATTGGGGAATAGCTGAACAAATTGTGGTATATGTTGATGATGGAATACTATTGTACTAAAAGGAATAATAAAGTGGAGGAATTCCATGTGAACTGGGAAGACCTCCAGGAAGTGATGCAGAGCGAAAGGAGCAGAACCAGGAGAACATTGTACACAGAGACTGACACACTGTGACACAATCAAATGTAATGGACTTTGCTACTACAAGACAATCCCAAGAGATTTATGAGAAAGAATGCTCTCCACATCAGGAGAAAGAACTGTGGAAAGAAGGACAACAGAAGGAAAACAAATGACTTATCATTTGTTTATATGGATATATGACTGGTGGTTTTGGTTTTCAAAGATTGCTCTATTGCAAAAATGAATAACATGGAAATAGGTATCATGTTATAACATTTGCATAACCCAGTGGAAATGCTTGTTGGATCAGGAGGAGGGAGGGAACGAAAATGAATTATGTAAACATGGGAAGATATTTTTTAAATAAATCTTTTTTTTTTAATAAGTCACATAGCAGACATCTAGGTGGCTCAAAGGATCCTGGAAACAAGAGGTCCTGGCTTTAAATCTAGCCTCAGACACTTCCTAGCTGTGTGACCCTGGGCAAGTCACTTAACTCCCATTGCCTAGCCCTTACTGTTCTTCTGCCTTGGAACCAATAAACAGTATTCATTCTAAGACAGAAGGTTAAGGATTTTTTTTAAGAGTATGCCATTGTCACAGCTAGTGCATACAGGAGGAAGATTCAACTTCAAATCAGCCTTCACTCTCAAGGCCAGAATGCTACCTCTACAAGAGCAGCATGTTCAGCCCTCGGTGGATGTCCCAGCTTTCAACTTATCCCTTCTCCAGCTAGGCAAAAGCCTCGGCCTTTGAAAGGGAGATGGGCATCCCAGGGCTCTCAGCTGAGCACCCTGGGGATGACCCCCTCAGACCGCACGGAATCCTGGCGTGAAGTCACTAAGGAAATGGCTGGTGATCCGGGCTCGTCCTTCCAGAGTTTGCGTTTGCCAGCCTCCATTCAACCTGCTCCATTGTTAGTTCAAAGGCTGGCTGCCCGGGACTCCACTCCTCACTCACCTTCAGTTGGAAATTCTCCTCCAATAGGCAGGCAGGCGCTAGGAAAACCTGGAGCGCGGGGTTGGCACGGTTATCCGCTCCTGGCTCAAGGGGCAACTCGCATCCAAATCAATTTCTTTCTTCTTTTTTGTACTTGCTTCGCTAGTTACCAAGGGAGGGCGGGGACCCCGGACAGACGGGGGGGGGGGGGGGCGTGGTTGGGGCGGACCATGACCTCTTGGAGCAAGATCTAGGATTTCACCTTTTCATCCCACTTGGTGGATACCATAGAAACAACCCATTTGTATTATTCCCTTCCACAGAGGCGATTACAATGTCTCAGCAAAGCATCATGGGCCTGAAGAAACTTTATCCGGAAAGTAATCCCTAATTCGCAGTTTTGCAAAGACAGTTAGGGGGGCGGGGGCGGGGGCGGGGGCGGCTATTTAGACAGCCCGCCAGGGATGGCTATTTAGATTTGCCATCTTGAACCACAAAAGAAACAAGTCTGGAGAGAAAGGGAAAGGTGCTTTCCATTCAGCGAAGCGGTTATCCCCGTCCTTTCTTTTCTCACCTGCCCACACTTAAGGGCTGTCTGGAAGCAAGACAGTCAAGGGAACTTTTTTTAAAGATATTTTATTTTACCAATCACGTATAATAATTTTCCACATAAGTTTTCTGATCCAAGTTGTGTCCCTCCCTTCCCAGAGCTGATAAGCAATTTGATTTGGCTTATACATGTATTATCGTTCAAAACCTATTTCCATATTGTTCATTTTTGCAAGAGATTAATCATATAAACAAAAAAGGGGGGAAATCGTATTCCTTGATCTGCAATCCAACTCTAACAGGTTTTTTTTAAAGAATTTGTTTTTATTTTATTAACTTTGGGCATAGTAACTAATTTAGGCATCCCCTGATTTCTTTTTAGTTCCATTTTCCTATCTAATGAATCATTCTCTGCTCCTTTTAGTTCAGGAGTCATCTCAACATTCCCAGTTACCTCTCTTTTCTTTGACTTTTTAATATAAAGATGTTTTATTTGATCAATTACATGTACTAACAAATTTCCACCAAAGTTTTCCAAAGTTATATGATCCAAATGGTCCCCTCTCCCTTTGCTCCCCAGTCCCAGAGCTGGTGAGCAAGTCAATCTGAGTTATACATATATTATCATGAAAAACATATCTCCATATTCTTTTGGGAGAGTGGGCTGACTCACTGGGAATGGATATTGATGTAAAAAAAGAAACAAATGAAACATTTTTTTTAAATGAAAGGGACTACGGTTCTTTGGGCTCCCCTGATGTAAGAGTTTCTCAATCAAAGAAAGGGTCCTAACCGTTTTATTTATTTATTTATTTATTTATTTTTATTTTTTTATTCATTTATTTATTTGTTTGTTTGTTTGTTTGTTTGTTTGTTTGTTTGTTTTGTCAGGAGCTTCTTTGGCAGTCTGAAGAAGCTTATAGACCCTTTCTTGGAATATGGCTTTTAAATTAGTGAAGGAAAAGATCAATTTCAGTTAGAGGCTAGTGAAAATAAAGATAATTATTTTCTCCATCTTAGTAACAGCCCCTGAACCTGTTCATGAATCTCTTAGCCTGAGTTCAGAACTCTTTGCTCTAAATGGTACCTTTCCTAATCATAGAGATTTCCACAAGCATGATGGAACTTTTCCTCTCTGCTTATTACAGTGTATGGCTTAAAAGGACAAAGAGATTAGACTAGGTCATGGTGATCCTGTTTTAAATTGGGAAGGAATGGGGTAAGGATGAAAGCAACAGTATGCCAAAGAGGGCCCCAGATGTAGACTCTAAGCGATCACCCTAATGCAAATATTAATAATATGGAAATAGGTCTTGATCAATGACACATGTAAAATCCCATGGAATTGCTCATTGGCTATGGGAGGGGGATGAGAGGAGGGGAGGGAAAGAACATGAATCATGGAACCATGGAAAAATATTCTAAATTAATTAAATAAAAATTTTAAAATCAAAGGTGGCCCCAGACAGTGTGCCAATCATCCCATGCTTACAAGTGAGTCAAAAGGTATAAAAAATGTATTATTTTCATTTTCAACCACAAGTCATGAGAGTGAAGGGAATCTCCCTTCAGCCTTCTTAGTGCAGGTAACAAAAAAGAAAAGAAAAGAAATTCCTTTGTGTGTGTGTGTGTGTGGAATTTGAGCTGGGTTTCCCATAAGCAGCTAGACTCTTAGGACCATTCACTCAGGTATTCTTTTAGGAAGAATTTCCCCCTGGGTTTTTGTTTTATTCTGGAGCCCCTCTACTTAGCCCAATTCAAGATTCAGGAGTTGTCAGCCATGACAGAGAAGTCTTGTCAAACTCTCCTTAGTCCACAGGAATGCCCATCCTCAAGTTTCTTCGTGGAAAGACATTTTGTGGCAGCTTCATTCCCCTCCCAATTATATGCCTTGGTGGCTACAGTAAAAAAGTCCTTTTACACAAAAGGACTGCTGATTTAAAAAAACAAACAAACAAACAAACAAAAACTGATGTAAAGCATCCTTCCCAACCCCCACTACATTCATTGTTCAGTGCTTGGAACTTCCTACACTGGCCAGGCATTGTCTAGCTTCCACCACCTCAAACAGCCTCTACTACTTCAAATATTCCCCCTACCCACTCTTTACTAAGCAGCGTGTCACACAGCCAGCCACAGGGGATTAGAGAAAATCCGAGAGGTCAGTGGAAGGGATTGGATAATGTTAATGATCTCCAGGCTATCTGGTATTGATTGTTATACCATAGGGCTTACATTAGCAAGAGTTTTTAGTTTCCTAAAAGAATTTCATTGGCATTATGCTATTCAGTCTTAGACTTTTAAAAGCATATTCTCCATCAGTGATATTCACTCAGGAGTGGATTTTTATGGCTTTGCAAAAATAGTTCTTTTAGGTACATGATGCCTTTTTTTGGATATACTAAAATAACACAAGGCACAAGGCGTCCCTGTGGAATAAGAGAGTGACAGATATTGGGGATTGTCCTTATTTAATTAAGGAAAGAGGATGAACTGAGACCCTAAAGCATTTCAGTGATGGATCTTCCCTAGAATAAATGGTGCCCCCTTGAAGCCTGGAGAGCATCCTGGCTTTCTGGTCATCTAGCTTTTCTTCCAACTGGCACCTTAGAAAGACTAAGGCATCTTTCTGCTACCAGCACATGTGGTTGATGGTGTCAAGTGGTAGCAGAAGGAAGATCTCATTTAGAAATGATTCAGCAGGAGAAGTCCTACAACAGACATTTATAGAAGGATTTCAGTTTTCCCAAGTTCAAAATTCATAGTTTGCTCTCCAAAGTCCTAATGCAGGTTTAAGCTTATAAATAAGATTGAATAACTGAAGACTTTTGAAACATCTTCTTTGCAATGTCACTTTGAGCCTGATGAGGCGAGCCCTGCTACCCCCATTTCACTACAAAGGAAACCTAAACTGGAAACAGTTGAAGTGACTTATCCATGGTCACACTCCCGGGAGATATTGGAGATAGGACTGAAACCCAGATGGTCCATGTTCTCTCCAAAGCATGGTGGCACCTGAATTGGCACATGACCTGCCTTAATGCTGTAGCCCTGGCACTACCTGGTAGCTTGTAGTTATTTTTTATTCCCATTAAGATATATAAATCCAGACATTGAGTTTTCATGGTAATATCCTATTGAATGAAAGAAAATAACTTATTTTTTTGCAGCAAAGAAGCATGTGCCCCTTATAGGGTATAGTTAAGGGATATGTATGGTAAAGTGAATGTAATGGAATATTATGATGCCATGTTGTTGTTGGTCAGTCATGTCCAGTTCTTCGTAACTCCACTGGGAGTTTTCTTGGCAAAGATACTGGGTGGATTGCCATTTCCTTCTCTAGATCATTTTGCCACAGAAAAACCTGAAGCAAACAGGGTGAATTGACTTGTCTAGGGTCACACAGCTAGCTTGTGTCTGGGATCAGATTTGAACACAAGACTTCCTGACTCCAAAACTGATGTTCTACCGACTGTATTACAGGGCTGCCCTTTATTGCGCCCTAAGAAATGATGAATATAGGATATTCAGAGAAATGTAGCTCTTTAAATTCACTTCCATCCATACTGGGAGGATGAAGCATGTTCAGGGCATCGATCTGTTCCATTCGTAGCATCAAGCAAAAATTACATGATGGAAAACAATGGTGTCTGCCTGATGAAGACTTTGCATTGAGAAATGTCCTGAGAGAGAAATATTCTTGGAACTGTAGCTACTTTACTAATTTGGGCCTTCTGGGGTTTCCTTTGGTTTTGTTTTTTCAGTTTCTCTTTCTCATTTTTCATTTGCTTTCAGTGTTTTTACCTTATGCCACACCTTTCAAGCTTTTTTCAGAGAAAACACACCAGTAAAGAAGGGGGGGGGGGGCAAATGAGTTTCCCCCCTCCTCTCCTGGAAGCCCCACAAGTTTGGGTTTGAAATGGTTTGTTTCTGGCCTATTGTTAAGTATTGAAAAAGGACCTCTCAGCCCCCAGGACAGGCAGTCTTCTGGTAAGCCTTATGTCAGAATATGAAAAACAGCAGAAACATACGTTTCTATTATACTAGACAAATGGAATTATGAGAAACCTTTATTCTTGATGACAATCATTGAATTTTATTTAATTACATATAATATAAACAATACACTTTAGTTAAACACAGTTTCTTTGATCAATCATCTCCTAAGGCTACTAGGTATAGCAGATTTATTGAGAAAAAGTATAATCAAAATGAAGAAGCAGGAGAGCACTGAAAGGCGTGATACAGTTTAAACAATGCTGGGCCTACCTAGATTCAGGGAAATCTTGAGTTCAAATCCAGCCTCTGTGGGTTAGAGTTGGTTTCCTCAACTGTAATTTGGGGATAATAATAGTACTTAAAGCATTTAGCACAGAGTAGGCATTATTGTTGCCTTCCCTTCCCTAAATAAGCAAGGGGAAGAAGCATCAGAACTTTAATTTCAAAAGCTCAGTGAACCCAAAATTCAATATGAACATCAAAGACTTGCTTTTTTCCATTTCTAATGGATGATTTTCAAGTTGTATTTATGCCTTTTGTTGTTATTGTTATTTTTAAAAACCCTTACCTTCTGGTTCTACCAATTTTTGGCATAAATAGGGTCTTCCTATTTTTGACTCTTGATGTATTTGTCCAGGAGAAGGATTGAGAGGTCAAAAACAAGAATAGTACAGTGACTTCCCTTCTCTTATTCTGGATTGTTTTCCAGAATTTAGAATGATTTTGTTTTTGTTTGGTCACATGCAACCCTTCATGATCTCATTTGGTGTTTTTAGGGCAGAGATACTGGAGTGTTTTGCCATTTCCTTCTCCAGATCATTTGACAGATGAAGAAACTGAGGCAAACAGAGTGAAGTGACTTGCTTGTGATCACAGAGCTAAGACACTGGAATGGTTTGCCATTTCCTTCTCCAACTCATTTGACAGATTAGGAAACTGAGGCAAAGAGGATGAAGTGACTTCATCAAGATCACACAGTTAGTAAGTAGCTGAAACCAGATTTGAACTCTTGAAGAGGAATCTTCTTCATTCCAAGACGGATGCTCTTATCCATTACACTATCTAGCTGCTCACCTACAATAACTAGCATTTATTTTAGTGCTTTAAAGTTTGCAAAGTGCTTTATATATTTTTTCTCATCTGAGTCTCACAACAACTCTGCCCAGTAGGTGTTCTCATTGTCCCCATTTTAGAGATAAAGAAACTAAGTCAGAAAAGTCAAGTGATATTCCCCAAAGTGTGAATGAGATAGATAGTAAGTGTCTGAGGTAGGATTTGAGCTCAGGTCTACTCTAATACCATCTCCAATCCTCTACCCACTCTGCCACCAAAGGTGTATCATTAGCAATCCTGTCTTCTCAGGGTCCCTCCAACATTGACTTTCTGCCTCAGAACATCTTTATAGGTTCTCTGATTAGGAGGTGAGACTTCAGAATTGTTTTAATTTGCGTTTCTCTTCTTCTTAAGGATTCAGAGCACTTTTTTCCTCTGCTTGTTGCTAGTGTACAATTTTCCTTTTGAAAACTGTAGGGTCATGTGCATTAACCACTTCTCGACTGAGTCAATACAATGTGTGTAAGTCTGACAAGATAGTTTATGCAGAGATCTCATCCCCCAACAGTTCAGCCCATCTTATTCTAACTGAATATGTGTGTTGCAAGCTTCTCTTCCAAGAAGTCATCAGAGATCAGAACCACAGCATTTAGAAATGAGAATGGACCACTGAGTGTATCTGGTCTAACTTCCCATCCAGTGTAAGAATCTCTAACCAGACATCCCAGATATCTCACAAGGAAACCCATTCCATTCCATTACTGGACAGTTCTAATTATTAGATCTTGGCCCCAGGCCCATCAATTCCTGGCAACAAGAGGAAGAAGAAATGGAAACTGTGTCAGGTTTTATATTATTGGGCTCAAAGATCACTGCAGAGGGTGACTGCAGTCATGAAATTAAAAGATGTTTCTCCTTAGAAGGAAAGCTATGGCAAATCTGGACAGTATACTAAGACAGAAAGCCATCATCTTGCCAACAAAGGTCCATATTAATCAAAACTAGGGTTTTCCCAGTAGCAATCAACATAACATAGGGCTGTGAAAGTTAGACTATAAGGAAAGATGAGTGCTGCAGAATCATTGCTTTGGAACTGAGGTGCTAGAGAAGACTTTTGAGAGTCTCTTCGACATCAAGATCAATTCAGTTACTTTAAAGAAATCTAATTCAGACTATTCACTGAAGCTTAAGCTTCAATACTTTGGCCACATAAGAAGAGAAGATCCATTGGAAAAGAAAATGATGTGGAGGAAGATTGAGGGCAAAAGGAAAAAGAGGAGGCAGGGGATGAGATGAATTGATAATGTCTTGGAAGCAACAAACATGAGCTTGGACAGACTTTGAGAGATAGTGGGGGATAGACAGGCTTGGCACACTATGGTCCATGGACTCATAAAGAGTTGGGCAGAGCTGAACAACAAGAATAATTATTAGAAAAGTATTCCTTTTGGGAGCTAATGGAAGCCTGGCTTCCATTTATTTCTATGTCCTGTTCAGTCTTCTGGTGAAATCTGGAAGAATAACAATAATAACAAGTGGTGTTTACATAGAGCTTTAAGGTTTCAAATCACTTTTACAAAGACGGTTGGACCTCATTTTACTCGAATTCAACACACGCAAATTCCGGTGTATGCAATTGGCAATAGGAAAAATAAAGATAGACAGATACATAAAAATAAACATTTTAATTACGTACTAAATCTGCACTATTTTCCTAAGAGATAGAAAGTCTCGCAGCACTGAACACTTTGTCATTCTGAGAAACGTAGCTCTCCCATCAGTCTTTGTCCAGGGTTCTGACATAACGGTTCATGTCCAAGTCAGAGTAGTGCTTCTCTTTGTTTCATTAATGCTACTTAGTTTTTAATAATGGCCCCAAAGAGGCTTGATAAGTTTAAGAAAAGTCCTAAAGTACCTAAGTACATTCAGCTTGCTAATACGCATGATTTTCATCTGAAATAAAGAGTCTTGGAATGTATCTGTTACATAAAACGAGGTCCTGCTGCAAATACATTTTATCCCATAACAACCCTGGGAGGTAGATGCTATTATTATCCCCATTTTACAAATGAAGAAACTGAGACATAGATCTTGTCCAAGGTCATGCCTCTATCTGGTACATGTCTGAGATCTTATTTGAACTCAGGTCTTTCTGATGGCAGATCCAACCCTGACACCTTGCTACACCCTCCTCTACTTGACAATCCTTCAAATATTTGAAGAGACTTACGAGGCTACCTTGAAATATTCCCTTCTCCACTGTGCCTTCCCCAGATCCTTCGATGGTTCCTCTATGGTGGCACGGTTTCCAGAGCCTGAGTCATCATCTTAGTTGTCCAATTCAGACATACAGCACCCAGAAACGAACACAAAGCAGTGTCCAGTAGGACTAGGATCTTTTTATTTGAACACTATAAACCTCAGAATGCCATCTTAGATCACTTTAGCTTTTTAACAGCTATATCCCTTACTTATAGCTCATGCTGGGCTTGTAGTCAACTAAAACCCTCAGGTCTTTTCCTTGATGAAGCATGAAATTGATTTTTTGAACCTATTAGATTTCAACTTGTTGGTTTGGCCCCATTACCCGCCTGCCAAGCTCTTTTTGGAATCCTGGTATTTTCAAGCAATAGATTGATTCTCTCCTTCAAACGTTGAAATTTTTTATAACATTTATATTTTGTATTTTTGATAAAAATTCCTCCGAATGCCTTCCTCTAAATAACTGATTAAAAAATTGGACAGGACCAGGTCAAAGACAGATCCGGTGCAATGCCTCTAGAAATGATCTTCCAGATTCACTCTGAGACTCAGTGGTTGCTAACCCGATATCATGTGGCCTATATTTCATCATCTTGAAAGTAAGACTGTGGTTTTGAATGATATTTTATGCCTTTTGTGTCTGTCTGTCTTCCTTCCCTCTCTCCCTATCTTTCCTTTTTTTCTTTCTTTTTTCTTCCTTCCTTCCTTTCCTCCTTCCTTTTTTCCTTCCTTCCTTCCCTCCTTCCCCCTCCCTCCTACTCTCCCTTTCTCTTTCTTTCTCTTCTTCCGTTTTTCCTTTTCTGCATTAAGTTTGTCATTTAGTTCTTGAACAGCTGTGGCATAATAATCACCTCTTTGGACCTATCTCACTGTTTCCTGCTAGATTATGATTTCCAGGAGGGGAAGCCCTGGATTATCCTTGGGGATAATATTTGTAAAGCATTTGGCAAGCCTTAAAGCACTGCAGAAATACTAGTTACTATTATTGTTGTTTATTGTCCATGCAATTACTACCTAACACATTGTTTTTCAAATAGTGGACCCTTAAGAGTCAGAATGAATGAAACCAGGATAATAGAAGAGATTTGATCAAATTCCTTACTAATAAGCAAGGTGCACACTCTACCAACTCCATTCCCCTGTTATTCCCAGTTTATTTTCTCTCTTTTTTTGAAGGAATAGATCTGTGATTTGGGGCATGCAGGACATTCCAGGGAGGATGCCCTCTGTTAGAATAGGATTTTGGATAAGGGAAACACAAGAGGAAAAAGCATATAAAAATCTACTTTATTGCTTTGGAAGAGAAAGGAATAAGGGCTTAGGGGTTTACTTAATGCTTATTATTATTTAAAAAAACTAACTAACTATGCTAAGTAGGTTACTAAACTAAAAGAACTTAACAAAACCAGTTAGAGCCAGGATCTATTGTTGTTAGATGTCCAAGCAAGTCCTGATGTCCAAGTGAGACTGAATGCTGCCAGCAGCTAGATACAGGAATCCTTCCTCAGTTCAACACAGGGAAATCCTCTTCAGATCTTCCTCTCAACTTCCTCAGGAGACCAGAAGAAAAGTCCATTGGGGCAAGATGGAATCTTCCTAGATCCTGTTGCTCAGGTTTCCATGTCCTTGGTCACATGCCACTGTCAGTCATACCTAGGTTTGCACTTTTCAGTTTTTGCACAGTTTTGCATATTGCGAACCTTTCCATCCTCTCAGCTGATGTTGATCAATGGCTGTTATACAATTTGCAGTCTTAGAAAGTTTCCTAAAGTAGGCAAAGAAATATGGGAAATGGAAATGTGGTGTTGGCCATGATTTATTCTTATTGAATGCAGTTCAGCTTCTGACAACCATAAGATTCTTTTCAAAATCTTCAGAGATCATCTGTGAAACACAGGAAAATCCTTCCAGATGTTGATGGACAGTCTGGGCACAAATAATTGTGTCTCTGTCCTTCAATAATCTCATGAAATTGAAGCCCAACTAAAATGGTGTTTCATTTCAATGGAACATCATTTATTCAAGGGACCATGGTAGGTGTTGGGCCTACAAAGATACAAATGACAAGAAGCCCAACCTCAAAGGTCTTATATTCTAACAGGAAAAAGAATGGAGACAGAAGTCTGTGGCTCTTTCCAGAAGGTTGATTTGCCAGCTAGGTGAAACTCATTCATTGGGAGGACATTGGGAGGACTAGTACCTCTAGGGTGGGGGCTCTTTCATCCATTTTTGGTATCCATCTCTCACCCAACTCCTACCTATGGCTCCAAGAAGCCATAGCATGCACAGAAGCTATACTAAGGCCAAATCAGGTTGAGGATAACCAACAGGCCTTAAACCCATTGGTATCTCCGCCACCCCTGGCATGTTCTGAAGACTTCCTCCATTAGAATGAGCATCTGGGGACAATTTGTTCTGGGGAGTCATGCAGGTAGCTAAAGGGGGCATTATGGAGCACTTACAGTTTGGTCAAACATTGAAGAAACTAAGGTTATCTACTACATCCCAGATCATCATTGGTTGTCCTGACTTTTCTTCCCATTGGACTTGTATGAGTCTGGAAGAGAAAGTAAGGTAAATGACTTCAGGCAACTCTGCCTCACTTAAATCCTATTTACTCTCCAGTCAAGAAATCACCAGCGACATCATTGGTCTTCTCTTCAAAAGGATAAACAAAAACCAGCAAACAGGAGGAAACCAGCACTGGGCAGCTAAGAAACCAGAAGCCAGTGGATTTCATTACTTGTAGGCAGGCAGCTATTTAGCAGACAGTTCCAGGAGTTATACCAGAGTTTTAAGCCATGGTTGAGTAGACCAGAGATCACAGCAAACAGAACATGGAGATAGACTTGAATCGGGATAATGTGGCAAAGGTCAGTCAGCAACAGAATCATAGAATGCATATGTAATAGACTTTGGTCCATTTCTCAGTTGTTTCAGTTGTATCTGACTCCTCATGAACCCATTTGGGGTTTTCTTGGCAAAGATACTAGAGTAGTTTGCCATTTCTTTCTCCAACTAATTTTACAGATGAGGAACCTGAAACCAACAGTTTTAAGTGACTTGCCCAGAACCAAAAAGCTAGTGATTGAGGTCAGATTTGAACTTAGATCCTCCTAATCCCCAAGGTTGGCTGTCCAACCACTGCCTACCTCACTGGCCATGATAGGTTTTAGAAGTCGTCAAATCCAACCGTCTCATCTTATAGTTGAGGAAACTGAGGCATAGAGGGGAGAAAAACTTGCCTAAAGGGATAGAAAACCCTAGTTTCAACCCAGGTTCTCTCCTCTGATGCCAAATTCTGAATACTTTAAAACAGAGTTGTAAAAATTGAATTGAGAACTGTTTAACAAAATAAATAAAAATATAGTACAACACAGACAATGTCAATTTGTGGTTTTCTAAGTCAATAGACTGCTGAAAGAATCCATTTCTATTTGAGTTTGATACCATTACTTTACACACTGTTCAAAAGTTTATCAGGGAGAAACAAAGCAGAACTATTGGGTTAAAGATGGAAGGCAGTTAGAACCCTGTTAAGATGCATCATTGCTTTGTAGCCAACTGAACAAAAACTGACACAGTAAGTGCTTAACAGATGTTTTTTATTTATTTATCTATTTATAATCTATCTATCTACCATCATTCTATCTATTAATCTACCCATTACTAGCTATGTGATGCTTAGCAAATCACTTAACATCTCTGCCTAATTTTTCTTATATGAAAATAGCAGCATCCCAGAGTTATTGTGAGGATCAAATGAGATAATATATGTAAATGCTTTGTAAGCTTTAAATCTCTGTAGAAATGCTAGCTATTATTATTATTATCATCATTTTTATTGCTAGAGGTCCGATAACCTATTCTTAAAGGAACTCTGTTGATTGGAGGGAGAGGGAAAGAGGAGAGGGAAGGCTAAAAATGGTAAAAGGATTTTGTCATTCACTCATGTTCAACTCTTCATGATCCAATAGATCATAGCATGCCAGGTCCTTCTATTCTCCACTGTCTCCCAAAGTCTAAGTTTAAGTTCAGTGCTTCCATGATATCATCTATCCATCTTATTCTCTATCTCCTCCTTTTCCTTTTGCTTTCAATCTTTCCTAATATCAGAATATTTTCCAATGAGTCCTGCCTTCTGATTATGTAGCCAAAGCACTTAAGCTTCAGCTTCAGTATTTGACCTTCTAGTGAGTAATCTGAATTAATTTCTTTAAGTATTGACTGATTTGATCTCCTTGCTGTCCAAGAGTCTCTCAGAAGTCTTCTTTAGCACCACAGTCCCAAAGCATTAGCTTTCCTGATCATCTTACTCTTGCATACCTTTCTAATGGAAAAATCATATCTTTGACTATACAGACCTCTGTTGGCAAGGTCTAATTTTACAGAGATTCAAAAATGACTAGGAGGTTGGATAACTTGCAGGAATCTCCCCAGTTTCAACAATTTCTCAGCCTAAGCTTTGAGAATACTAAGTTAAACAATAACCATTCCCCAATTAATGAATAACCAAAGCCTATGAACAGGCAGTATTCACAGAAAGAAATATAAGCTCTCTATAGCTATGTGGGAAATAAAAATCCCAAACTCAAAAATTAGATGAATTGATTTTATAGTAACCTTGTATTTGACAAAAATCTGGATCCAAGGTTTTTGGGATATGTATTCACTATTTGATAGAAATTACTGTGAATATGATATTCAGAAAGGCAAGAAAATTGGGTCTTCAACCAAGAATCAGCTATCCATCAAAACGGACTATATACTTCCAGGGGAAAGTATGGGCATTCAATGAAATGGATTTCTAAGTATTTGTAAAGAAAAGTCCAGAACTAAGTGGAAAGTTTGATATCCAAACACAAAGATCAAGAGAAACATGAAAAGGCAAATAAGAAAGAGAGGGAAAAAGGGGAAAATGTTTTTTTTTAATTCAAACTTCTTTAAGGGCTACAATTAGATCAAATTATATATATATATATATATATATTAATATATGGGGAAAATGTCATTTGTAATTCTCAAAAATTATATTCACTATTATAGTAAGTAGAAGAATCATTCACAGGAAGAGATTGGGGCATTAAGGGCTATAAAATGATATGCAAAAAAAGAAAAAGTGTGGGGGGGGAGAATCGAAGATGGGACCAAGACATACTTGAAGAAATAAAATAAATAGGATAATTTTTATCACACAAAGATACACATGGGAAGGGGAGGGGAAGAATACTCTTATAAGAAGGAGAAAAAGAGAGTGCTAATAGGTAATACTTAAACCAAACATTATGGAGAGCAATTTGGAATTATGTTCAAAATTATAAACCTATGTATCCTTTTAGACACAGCAATACAAAGGAGATCAGGGGGAAAGGAAAAGAATATCTATGTTCCAAAATATTTGTAGCAGCTCTCTGTGTGATGACAAAGAACTGGAAATTGGGATATCACTGAACAAATTGAAATTCATGATTATGATGGTATACTACTATGCCACGAGGAATGCTGAGTAGATTAATTTTTTTTAATTTGGAAACAAATACATGGTGATAAAATGGAGCAGCACCTTTTGGGGTGAGAGGGGATATGTTCTGAAGTCAGAAGGGGAGATAAAAATGGTACCTCATCAAAATTCCACTCTCTGGCAGCAGGACTCAAGAGTGAACCACCTCAGGTATGCTAGAATGATGTAGGTAAGAGAAATGAAGTCAGATCCATTACCTTGAGAAAAGGTCTGGTTGGGGTGGTCTGGGTAGGGCCAAAAAAGCATTGACTCAAAATTCTGAGGTACCTCCACTCCCTCCCTCTTCTCTCCACTCTCTTCCCTATCCATAGATCCCAAGATATGTCCAGATGGCAAACAGTCTGTTAGGAAATGGGAGATGGAAGGAAAGCAATGTGGGCTTGCTCTCAGGCATGACATTCATATGTTTATAGTTGGATGGATAATGACCTTATTAAATTGCCTCTTCCTGAACACGTGTAGATGAATTTACCTGAGTTAAACATGCTATGTGATATTGCTATAGTCAGTGTTAATGTCTGTTCTTTTATCTATTTGCCATTCCTTTTAGCCAATAACTAAAATAGATCAGGAGTTGCCTCAACTGCACATCCAATATCCTTTTCACTTCAATTCTTATTTGGATAGCTTTGTTCCCAGGTCTTTAGCCACTTTGTACAGAGATAGGTGATTTGGGAATGACACGTCAGTAACCAGTCTATTACAATATAATCAATTTTAAAATTGTTATTAGTGCTCTTGACTTGCTTTTTGGAAGAGTCTTCATGATATGGTGGCAATAAGGTTTCTGTTTAACTTATGTAACAGTTAAAAGCCCTAGACTTTGCGTCTTGCTTTTATTCCCCATGACCACTTTTGCCCTGACAATCAAAGTTTAAAGTATAAGTTTAACTTGAAGGATTATAGCAAATTCCTCTGTAGAATGCCTCTATCTCCTCACCCTCTGCAACAAGTTTATCATATGAGCTGTGTTTATTTTTAATAGTAGTATTTCAGGAGCATTACAATAGGAAATAAACAGATTCTGATGAATGACAATCCACAGGAAAGAGTTTCTTTATTCATCTGACCATCTTCTATATCATCCTCTTATTCCTCTGCTACTTGCTTTTGGCTTTTTTGTCTCACTTAAAGTGAGGCTATCAAGACTTGCATGATTCCAGCCTCCTAAGAGGACCAACAGCCAATCATGAAACTCCAGAGAGGGAGCCAGTATTCAGAACACCAATATGGTGGGTGGAAGCTATAGGCAATCTGCAAAGTGTCCTTCCTTATACTTGCTGCCTCTTTCCCAACAATTATTGTTAGAGAAGAAGCAGATGTAACATGTACAGGATGTGGCCCCACACAGTACTTTTATTTTTCTTGGCTTGTCATGGCAAACATTTTTTTAAAAATCAAGGGGCTGACCTCCTGGCAATAAGGCTCTCTCCACTTGTAGGTGTGTTCATCCTCTGTGGTCAAGACTGTTCTCTGAGCTCTGACAGCATGACAGAACCTGCCAGTTTGCTAACTTTACCATCAAGGAGCCCAGAGCTAGTAGCATGGTATAATCTGGATGACGCAGAAATTCTTCATCCACGTGGCTTTTCTTGTGTCAATGGATAGGATGAACTCTTTTGAAGGGTTACAGGTCTTTTTAGGGAGGCTCTGCAATGTTTGAAGCTTGATATTGTAAATCTTAAAATTTCACAGATTTATGAATGTTAAAAATTTTACTCTACATTGAGGAATCCTCCAATTCCCTACTTGAAATAATTCCCTACCAGATAGTGAGAACTCTACTTGAATGTGAAAACTCCTTGCTATGGGAGGATCTCTACCCCATCCCTACTTGGGACTGCTTTAGGGGAGAAAACTCCTTGCTAAGCAATGAAAGTACTTGGACCCATGCTTATAATAAAGCAAGGAGTTCTTTGAGCCAGGCCTGTTTTTAGAATTGATACAATGGGATGCTAGGTACCTAAAAGGGTCGGGCAAATTTTTGCTTGATGAGATTAGTTGACTCAGCTGTGTTTTCTCTAATTCAGACTTACTGAGGAGATTGGTCAACACAGCAGCATTTTTTCTGATTCAGATTTACTGAGGAGATTGGTCGACTTAGCAGGAATTTAGATGGGCAGTCCTTTGGAAAGCATCTACAGTGATTGGTAGATGTAGGGACTTAGGGGAGGTGACATGGGAGAAAAATCCCTATATAAGAAAAAGAAGAATCTCTTGAGGCGATATCCTTTTGGAGGAATTCCTTTTGGAGGATCTCTGATGAGGATCGCTTGGGAAGAATCTCTTGAGAGAGGCTCTGGAGAAGGGAAGCTCTTGGAGGACAATCTCTAAGGAGGTCTCACTGGAGATCCTCTGAGGGGACTCTGTCCCTCTGGAGGCTCTGGAGAGAGGCCTTTTTGAACAGTCTCTGGCTGGAAGGCTCTCTGGTGAAGTCAGCTGAGATGGAGCTGGCCTGGTGTCACTAGAATCATTGTTTAGGCAGACCTTGTGGTGAGTGTTAAAAGACTGATTGACTGATTCTCTCTCTTAAGACTCAGGTCTAGGCCATATTGGCTTGAGGCCCTTCATAATTATTCCTTTCCTACTCTTTCTCTAATTCCTCATTATATTATTAATTAAAAATCTCTATAAAATCCAGTTGACTTGGGTATTTGAATAATTGGGAATATTTCCCTGGGGACCACCTTATATGTGATTTAAAAACCAAGACACTGTAGTGAAACATATTTTCTGCGGTCAAATTTACTCACCCTCTCTTATATCTATCACAATTTATATCTTCCACTATTTTAATCACTACAGTTTAAGACCTCAACCATTTTAAATATCACAATATAAAAGGTATACAATCATCCTTCAAATAGGAGCTTCTTGAAGACCTTACCATCCATGAATCCCTCCACAACTTGGGACACATGGTGAGCAGTTTTTAGTGAGCCTCCACCACCTTGTTATCCTTGCTCAACATTTATTCTGGGTGTCAGACAACTGGACTTGGCACGTATAACTCCAAAGCAAGTGAGACTGGGTCATTACCCAGGCTACATTGCACTATGCAGTTAGTTACATGATGAAGAAGAAGTGTCCTGGAGAGCCAGAAGGGAAAATGAGGCAGACTATATCATGAAAACATGCATTTATGAAGAACTTGTTTCTAGAGATTCCAGAATACCACAAACTGCTTAGGAGTCTCTTGTTAAGAAGCCAGAGGAAAAACAAAAACCAAAAAACAAACAATGGTTTCATCTGAGAAGAAGAGCATAAACATGGTGCTCCTGCCATCCTGGAAAAAATTCCAACCTCGTTAATCTGTTCAATAATTATTTGTTGTGGGCCTGTTGTGTCTGGTGCTAGAGCAGATACAACATTTTGGTATCTTCAGGAACTCACTGACTAACTGGATAAGGCAACAACACCTATCTCTAGGGTACACAATGTTATGGAGCTTATTAGGCTGATGCTAAGTGAAGTCAAGCAAGATCTATGTGGGAAGGTTGTCGTCACCTTAAGGCACCAGGGAGGAGGGGAAGGAAGAGGAGGAAGAGGGAAGAGGAGGAGGAGAAGAAGGAGGAGGAATCCTAGCAGAGTTTGAAAGGATGAGGAGGAGTTATTATGCAACTTTGCAAAGGAGGGAGAGCATTAAGTCACAGAAGCAAAAGTGTTATGGTAGGATTTGGGGTGAGGAAAGAACAAGAGGAAAAACATATAAATAAATTCTGATTTATTTTTTGGGAAAGGTAGGAAGGAATAAGGGTTTAGGAATAATCTTATTCTTTTAACTTAATTTAAAAGACAATATAACTAACTATATTACTAAGCTAAAACATTAACTTCCAAATATTCTAATCTCACACCAGGAGTCCAAATCAAATAGGGCCAAGATCTTAAGTTGGTAGATGTTGAAATAGAGAAGGTAAACTGAATGAAACTGTTTCTTTCACAATGACTGCTGTTCTCTGGCTTTGACTAGAGAGAGCTGCTAAGGGAACCTGAAACTGCTTGGTTGTATTGGAGGTAGGAATGAGAGATGCTGAGGGATGCTAATACAGGGATGCTGCCACACAGGGGAACTGCTCTGGGGTTGCATGTTTTTGCTAATAAAAGGGGGGATTGTGGTAGAGGCATGGAGAGAGAGAGAGAGGACTTGTAAGCCAAGATGCAAGAACCAGGGCTGGGGACCTGCCTGTCAATCAAGAGGAAGGTTCCAAACGGAATGTTCCCAGGAGTGGCAGTTGAGCTGACCAGGGGGAGGGGACTTGACTTGGAGTCACTCTCTCTGGAGGTTGAAGCTGGCTGAGGACCCTTGTAGGGCTGACTTGGTTTTGGGGGGCTCTCTGACCAAGAGAGAAACCTCTGAGATTTGACTGACCAACAGTTGAAGGAAAGCCAGGCTGAAGGAGAGATTTTGAACTTTGTTTCTCTCTGGGGTTAAGCTGAGAGACCTTGCTGACTTTGTGAAGAAGAAGAAGGAAGATTTTAACTGTTGTCCTCCATCTCTGTCTCTCTGTCACAATTAGTGACAAGACTGATTATTTCCATAACCCTCCTAAATTCTCCTTATAGTTTAGGGAAATCTAATAACTTATGAATGGCATGGAAGGGAATCACTTATCAAGCTTTATGTAGTGTATTTTTGTAATAACTTAAGACTGGCAACTTATTACACTGAATGTGGGGGGAATGCCTTGTATTTTCCCTCTTACCTCAGTTTCCCATCCTGTTATCACAATAAACCCCTTACCTGAGAAAGAAAACTAGAGTATTTTATAGTCCACTCAGGGGGGAGGGAGGAAGCCAAAGGCTTCCAGAAGAGGGTGGTTAAGGGAGGGAGTGAAGGAGGAAAGAGGTTAGGAAATAGATTAATCCATCAGCCATCAGTAGGGATTAGTAGGCAAACCCCAGAGCAGTTCCCTTGTGTAGCAGTTCCCCTGTGTGGCAGCATCCCTGTATTAGCATCTCTCAGCATTTCTCATTCCTACCTCCATTACAACTAAGCAGTTTCAGGTTCCCTTAGCAGCTCTCTCTAGTCAAAGCCAGAGGACAGCAGTCATTGCAGAAGAAACAATTTCCTCAGTTTACACTCTATTTCAATGTCCAAGTAGGTCCAGAGATCTTCTCACTGATGCTGCCAGCAGCCAGATCCAGAAAACCTCCTTCCTCTGTTGATCACAGGGAAAAATCCTCTTCAAGCTTTAAGTCCTTCCAGGAGAGCAGACTCTGGGAAGAAACCACCATTGGGCATAGAATTTTGCCAAATCTCAAGACTTAGGCTCCCATGTGACCCTTGGTCACATGCTACTGTCAATCATTCTCTAAAGTTTGCATTTCTCAGTTTTTGCAAATTGCAAACCTTTTCATCCTTTATCACATTCCTCCCTTTTGCAAGAACCAAAAATCATGTTGGAAACACGATTTTTGAATTTGTGCACAATCTAAAATACTTGCCAGTTACCTAAACTAAGAAATCTACCCAAAATAACAAACAACCAACACTCAACTATCTTACTCTAACCTATTCTAAGGAATTTTAACAAGGAAAAAAGGAAAAGGAAAACAAATAATGAACAAGTACAAAAGTCAAACAGAAGCAAAATCAAAACAGCAAATAACATCAACCAAAAGATGAACATAACTTCTATGCAAACATCAAACTTAAAATACTTAAAGTCAGCTAAAACAGAACATTGTACTACTATTGCAAAACATTAACATTAAACATAGAGAAAAAAAATTTGGAAATTACAATAAACAACATTGCATAAGTTCCACACTGAAAATCAAACAAAACATTAAACTCATTTATGCAAATACATGCAACAATAGATATTAGTGAGCTTGTACATAATTTACATATATGCATATTAGTATATACATACAATATATACATGTATGCTATACATATGCATATACATTTATATACACTTAATTTTTACATATAGTTTACATATAAACACTATAATACAATTAACTTACAATCCTATTATACACCCTATTTACATATATTTACATATTTATTTAGAATTTTGTTTGATATGTGATGTCATATGTTGTCTGTGTTGTGTAATGATGTAATACAAGTCAGTATCTCATTTTCTCATCTTATCTTACTTAATTTTACCAATCTAATCTCTATCTTCAAAATACTTCTCCTAACTAAATTTCTATACCTAAACTAAATCTAAGTATGCAACTACATTTTGTTAGTAAATAACATATCTATAGCTAATCATAACACTGTTGGTACCCTAACTACACATTGTTTCACTATTTTAAGTAATGATTCAATGTAACCTAACCATGTTTATGTTTTGGGTTTATGTTTTATTATGCTGTTACTTTTGCTATATCATGTTATTTTGCTATTTTAATGTCAGTGTTACTGTTATATAAGAGTTATGTTACTGTTGTATGCAACATCCTTACCCCTACTTCGGATCTTTCTATCTCTTCTCACCTCATCTTGAATATTTTTCTGCCATTCCATAGTAGTAAATATATTTGTGTTTGTATGTGAATAAATGCTATGTTATTATTTACTATAATACATTATCCAAAGTATAAATTCATTAGTCCATTTATCCTATAATCCTCTTCATTGCAAATGTCATAAAGTCTTTTAAATTTATACATTTTCAACCTTTTAACAATATCCATTAATTCCTGAATTCTCCTCTTCATCTGCATTGTTCTCTTCTATCCTATTCTGCAGGAATGGTCCTCTCTTTATTGATCTTTTTGACTGCGCACTCAATTTGACTGATAATTCTATCTTTCTGCAATCTCTTCATTTCCTTCTTCTTCAATGATTTGTACATTTCCATTATTTATACCATGTGCTGATTTTATATATGAACAATGATACCAAGAATCTCTACCCAAAAGTTTTACTGAAGATGGAGAAACCAACACAATAGTGTAAGGACTGTCTTACAAGATTTTGCTTGTAGTGGAGCATGTTCAAAGAGCATTTCAAAGGATGATATATGTAAATCTGCTCTTGGCCTTGTAAGCAAGTAAAACAAAGCCATGGGAAGAATCTCTGGCCATTTGAGATGAGTTTCAGCACAGAGCTTCCCTAACATAGTCTTTATTTCCTTATTTATGCACTCAACTTGCCCTGAACTTTGTGGATCATAAGGCACATGATATTTTGGTGTTATTCCTAGATTTTCAAAGACTCTTTTCAGGATGTCTTGAGTGAAATGGGATCCTTTATCAGAGTCTATTGTTAATAGTACTCCAAATCTAGATATAATTTCCTTAATCAACACTTTCACCACAAAGTTAGCTATATTTGTATTTGATGGAAAAGCTTCAGGAGTAATAACTTATATCTTCCAGCTTTTGGCATGCTGATGTAATCAATCTGCAGACTCTCAAATGGACAATATGCTAAAGGTCTACCACCAAAACCTTTCTGTCTGAATGTTCCTTGATTGAATTTTTGGCAAACAGAACAGCCTGAGCAGATCTTATTTGCTATAGTACTTATTCCAGGAGCAACCCATTGTCTCTTTATTGTGTCAATTACTGCTTGAGTACCAAAATGACCTTTTATGTGAATGGCTTGACACAAATAGGTATACAGTTCTTTTGGTATCAGTGACTTTCCTGTATCTGTTAACCATATACCATGTTCTTTTCTTGCTCCAAACTTCTCTTTCCATTTTTGTATTTCTGAGTCTACATAAACTTCTTCTAGATCATCAGATTCTATAGTTGATAAGTTCATAATATACATTGGGGCATTTCTGGCAGCAAATTTTGCCATTATATCAGTTCTATGATTTCCTTTAGCAATTGCTGTATGCATGTCTTTAATTACTCTATTAGGTTCGTCATTGAAATTTGGGGTCCTCCTTTTGATGGATTCAAGGTCCTCCGGGGAAAAACTCTTATGTATCTTTACTTTATGTACTTTACTTTGCTTAACCACTGGCATATCTCTAAGTGGGCATAAATTAACTATTCCTGCTGCTTCTTCTTTTTCTATCCTATTTAAGTTTTTCCCATTAGTGTTTAATCTGTTATCATGTGCACAGCCTTGATTCATATTCATGGTTATAAATTGCTCCAGTGTATCCAGTTGAGTCTTCATTTGTATAACCATCATCTTTATGTCAGAATCCCTTCTGAACCAGGCTACCAGATCTTTAAGATGCTTAACACAAAGGCATACAGAGGCACGAGACTTATAAACAATACATCCACAGATCACAGCAAGGGGTACATATGCCATAATGTCACAAAGCTTTAAATCCATCAATGGCTTCAGACAATCCATATTAAAAACATAATGGCAGTAACTAGGGAATGACACAAATACAAATGTTGGAATATACATCAAATAGTTGAAAAACATCACTAGCATATTGCTAAACACATCTACTGACATGCCAGCTTCCATTGTAAAATTAGAAATAACAATATTATTACAGTGTAACTTGTACATATAACAAAGGAAACAAACAAAAATAAATTTTAAAAATTCAAAAAGTTTTTTTCTCAAGATGGCTACTGGGGGCGGGGGGCAGGTCTGTGGTGCAACTTCACTAACACCCTTCAGCAAGTCCTTAGAATTCTATGTGGCCTTCTCCCTAAGCTCCCTAACTACATAGCCACCTGAATACAGAGTAGAATGTTGACTTATACTTTTAAAAAATTATTATACAATAAACAGACTCTTCAACCTAGCTAGCTCAGCCAAACTGTTATGGTAGGATTTGGAGTGAGGAAAGAACATATAAATAACATATAAATAAAAAACATATAAATAAATTCTGATTTATTGTTTGGGAAAGGTAGGAAGGAATAAGGGTTTAGGAATAAACTTAATCTTACACTTAATTTAAAAGATAATATCTATAACTCTAAGCTAAAACATCAACTTCCAAATATTCCAATATCACACCAAGAGTCCAAATCAAATAGGGTCAGGAGCTTAAGTTGGTAGATGTCCAAGTAGGTTCAGAGATCTTCTCATTGATGCTGCCAGCAGCCAGATCCAGAAAACCTCCTTCCTCTGTTGATCACAAGGAAAAATCCTCTTCAAGCTTTAAGTCCTTCCAGGAGAGCAGACTCTGAGAAGTAACCACCATTGGGCATAGAATTTTGCCAGATCCCAAGGCTCAGGCTCCCATGTGACCCTTGGTCACATGCTACTGTCAATCATTCTCTAAAGTTTGCATTTCTCAGTTTTTGCAAGTTTTTGCAAATTGCAAACCTTTTCATCCTTTATCACAGGAGGCAGGACATATTTAAAGGGCAGCGTAACCAGGTCTAACTAGATGGAAGGGGGCATAAACTAAGGCTAAAAGGGAGGCTGCCACACTTGTAAAGGCCTTGAATGCTTGACAAAGGTGGGCTCAGAGTTATGCACAGGAAGGACTAGTCTGATAGAGACCCGCTCAGGAGATAACCATGGAGGCTGCAGAAAGGGGGGATGAATGAGGGGCCCCCACATGAAGAAGCCCAAAGACAAAGGGGCTAACAGGAAGGCATGCACAATGGCGCCCAAAGCTCCTTCCAAGAAGCTCCAGTGAAGCTCTGACTGTTCTCATCTGAGGCCTTTGAGCTCACTGAACCTGAGGAGCTGCCTCTCTCTCAATAAATCTTTGGGTACCACATCCACTGCTTACTGTGTTCAATAGCTTTGCAAGTATCTATTCAGTAACGTGAACTCGCAAAGCAATATTTTTATCTAGGGAAACAGGAATAGGTTGCTTTCACTTACTATCTCCTTTTAGCAGTCTCTCTCTGGAACTGCTAATTACTCAAGCACATAGTTTTAGCTGTGATGTTTTACATCCTTTTCTTAAAAATCTGAATTCTAACAGCTAATTTTATCTACAAATAGGTCTAAAATAACTGAATTGGAACATTTTAATATTTCTACAGTGCATCTCCCTAATTTAAAAATATATTTTTTCTTCAAATTTTCTCCCCCCTATACGAAACCACATCAATAAAATCTTTGTAAACAGTATGTATAAAGGGAAAAAAATGCATTTTGACAACATCGCAGTCTCTCTCAGCAGCTTGCATCCTCACCTTTCCATCAACAGCATGAATGGCACTCCTCATCCATCCTCTTGGAGACACGCACGGTTGGCCACTGTACCAGGCCAAGTTCTTTAGGCTTTCAATGTCGTTATCTTTAGAATGTTGATGCATTTATTTGGAATACGGTTACCATCTTCTGTTCTCCTTTTTACCTCATTCAACACCCATTCATACAAGTCTTCCCTGTTTTCTCTGAAATCTTCCCCTTTCATTGTCTCTCATGGCGCAGAAATAGTTATGTGACTGCTGAGACAACCTCTGGATTGTAAAGCAAAGGGTCTGTCTTTGGAACCTCTGCTCCGTCTCACTGGAGTCTTCCCTCCTGGCATCTGGCAGACCTACCTCTGTCCTGAGGGGGGCTGGAGGCCTCCAAACACAAGTGACCCTGGGAAGGGGAATCTCGGGGAGCAGAAATGGCCATTGACGGAAGGTCTCTTTTGCCTCAGAACTGCTGAGACAAGGTGGCTAGGAAAGCACTGGCGCCCCAGTGGTACGGCCAGGGCACCTAGGAGAGTGTCAGGGTGGTGAGGGAAGGCTAGTGAGTTCTGTTGCCCACATACGGTTGGGGTTAGGGCTGCTCAGGAAAGCCCAGCACACCTGTGAAGTTGGTGCAACTGGCCAGGGGAGGAGGCTTGTGATGACTTTTCTTTCCTTGACCCACTTTTTATTATTATACATTGAGATAAAACCTCCAGAGAATTGTAATCTAACAATTACATTCCTATCCCACTTGTTCAGCCACTCTCTGGTGGGTAGACAACAGCCCTTGGTTTCCAGTTCTTGCCACCACCAAGAGGCGCCACAAACATTTCTATCCCCACTGGACCTTTCTCTCTGCCCTCCTTTATGGGTAAACCCAAAAGTGGCTGCACCCACTCAAAGGATATGCAGAGTTGAGTAACTTTTGGAGGTAAATTGTTTTCCAGCAGGTCACAGCCCTACCCGAAGTGGACTGACATCCCTCTTTTCCTGTAGACCCTCAAAGACCGATCATTTCCATTTTGGGTTAACTTTACCAGTCTGTTAGATGTGAGATAGAACCTAAGTTACTTTACATTTCTATTTCTCTACTAGTGATCTGGAGCATTTTTTTCCAAGTTTTCAAGAGCTGTCCAGCAGTCTGTGAACTCAGGTTTCCCCTCTGGTTAGGTGGGAAGGTGAAGGCAAATAAGAAGTGGAAGACAGCTTGGGTGTTTCAGACTTATTGCACAGGCATGGCAAGAAGCTCCTTTGCTTGGCACAGTCATCTTTATTTTTATACCTAGTGATTACATTTTTTCTTGGTACACAGTCTCATTTTTCAACATACATAATTTCTTGCAGATAATTGGATATGTCCCACATTAGCTTTTAACAAATAGTTTAATGACACAGGCAGGGTAACCAGGGGTCAGTTCCCACTGACCTGTGGGATGACCAGCTAAGAGAATCATTGTTGCTTTTAATTGGCTTTCATAATCAATCAGAATTACTTAAGATATAAGTAACAAAAACATTTGCTGCTAGGTACAGGATTAAAGAGTAAATTTAATAAAAGCCAGAATTAGGTATTTTCCAATGTCCAAGTTACATTTTTCTATGTTTCATTCAAGCATCTAGTGACGTTGCTCTGGCTATTGTAAACACAACAAATCAATGAAGTATGTCCTATCAGTCTGGGCTTGAAAGGTGAGTGATGTTCCTGACATGCCTGGCTTGTAATGGCTGTTGGGAATCTAAGTGTGATTCTGCTAACTAAAAGAAAAGAGGAGGGTAGTGGGTACATAAAAAATTCTTTAGGTTTTAATTCTGTGAATAAGATCTTTGGGGTGGAACTTTGGGGTGGTATTCTGGGGGGATTAAAAATGGGACATATGTATTAATCCTGCGAGTATTTGCTCTCATATTATTTCTCCTGAAACTGGGGAGAGAACAACAATCATACCAATTCCAATAGTAAGGAAAGTTAATGGGAAAAGTCACATGAAAAAAAAGGAGGGGCTGAGTGGGTGTCTCATCTTTCCGGAGGGTCGCTTTGCAACCCTGGTTTCCACGTGCGACCATGTCAGGCAGCCCCCAGCATCTTCCCCTTTTCTGTTTTTTAGCTAGAGTGACTTCAGTTCGATTTGAACTTGATGAATGGTAGAATCTAGATATTGGATGATGACTGGAAAACAAAAAATAAGAAAAAATAAGACAAGAGCAAATCCACAAGTAATAAGTGTGTGAATAAAATCATTGTGGGAGATAAAGGATGAAATATTATCATAGAAGGAGTTTGCAATGGATGAGGCTGAACAGAGGGAAGAGCTGTAATGACTAATATCCATAATTTATTTATATAATGTTTTAAGATCAACAGAAAACTCGGAATGGTTCCAAATACCAAAAATGTGTTGTTGTGTGTTCTCCCAAGGAACATCTGATTGATTGTAAGGGAGGGGAGAAACACAGATCCACTTAAAGTCAGCATGATATTTTGATTTGAATCTTACTTTGGTATTTTGTAACTGATTTCCAACATAAAGAATGGCTTCTTCCAGGACATTTATACAAGCTTCTAACCCTTTGTCTATGTGTTCCTGGGTTAAAAGAGCAAGGGAGACATTTTTTGAAAGATTATCTATATGTCGTGCAGTGTAGACTTCCTGGACAGGAGCAGTCGTCGAAGTGCGGTGATACCCAGGATAAGGGATGCAATGAAGCACTTAGGGCAACTTAAATTATGGGAAATTAATTGTAGAGCATAAATGCCTGGATCATCATACCAGTCAGTAGTCATATTAACGGGAAACATAATAAAGGGTGGTTGTTTGACTGGTAGCAGAAATGGAGGGATTAAGATAATTTGTCAAGATATATCCTGAACAAGAAATTCTAAAAGTCATGGGGGAAGTACGTTGTAAGGAAGAAAAGCCCTTGTTTATTTGGATAAGCTAGGCATAAGGGGACCTAACACAAGCTTGAATGGGTCTGAAATCTTTCTTGCCACTGGGGAGCAGTAATACAGAAGGGTGGAGAGAGGCAATGAGTTTCCATAAAGAAAAGTGAGTAATGGGAGATGAGAGATTTTCAAAAAAGATCAAAGAGGGTGAAAGCCAACCAGGCTCATACCAGTGAGAAATTGTCTCAGTGGGGAAAATCTGATGAATTTTAGTCCAATTAAAATTGGAAATGCCAGTTGCAAGTTTTTGAAATCCTCTCAAGTTATAATCTGGACTAAAAACCGACCAGTCACAAACAAAAAATGAACCATCAATAATGGGAGAGTGGACACCCTTCTTGGGGAATCCACATTCTCTCAAAGGAGGGAATCCATATCTATCATCCACTTGACGCCCAAGTTTATCAGAGATGTGTTTACATTCAGGAATGTATTCAGGGAATAAGGAGGGGATAACATACGAAGTAATTGCCCAAGTTTTGTACCGTCCTTTCCAGGGGAGTCAGCAAGGCATGAATGAACATCTGCCAACAAGCAGCCTGGAGTGGGAAGAGGGCCGATGGTGCAACATAAAGGCGGCAGGTGGGACAAACCAGAGCAAGTCGAGGTAAAGAAGGACTTACGCAACATGTAGGTATTTGTAGACCACCAAAGAAATCAGAATCATTGGGGTACACCTGAACATCTCTGGGAGGTGCAGGGAAATAAGCCCCCTGAGCAGTGGCGGAAACTGACATTACCTGACGGGCCCAGCCACAAAACCCCCATCTGGGCTCGGCTCTGTGTTCTGGCGACTTACTACATCACCAGCTTGCTGGGAGAGACCTTTCAGCTGCCCCCACGTCGGGGCCAGGAGTACAAGTTGAGGCAGCCAGGCGTCGCTGACGGATCGGGGCAGGGCGTGAGAATGAAGAGAGTCGGTCCACCGGATCGGTCGAGTTGTCAACAGGATCGGGAGGCGGCGGAGTTGTAGAGGATGAAGAAGCACTACTGGGGGGTGGAGGGGGGCAGGGATGCTTTTGCTGCTTGGATGAATCGGTCAGGAATCCAAATTGTTGAGTCAGTCCTGTGGAAAAACACAAGCAGAACCTCGTCCCGATGTTAACGGCGGATCGGGGCCTTTCCAGACACAGACAGAACATCTTCCCATTGTACGAGAGGTTGGGAATAGCATTTTCAGGTTTCTGGTGTCTGTCCACGGGTGACAGAGCGCCACTGTTACGATTCAAATGATTAATGACAAACATGAGTCAGAATGTGGCGAGGAGAGAAATGTGAAAAATCACCATCCTGCAACTTAGAAATTTGTGTTTTTAGTGCTTGTCCTTGTGGATTATAAGGAATTTCTGTGGAATGAGAAATCTGAAAAGTGGCACAAAATTTTGCAAAAGCCTGAGAAGTATATGCAGGCCCATCGTCTGTCTTTAATGCCTTATGCATTCCTAAATAAGAGAAACATGAAAATAAATGTTGAGAGACATCCTGAAACCTTCTCCTGTATGGGCTGTTGCTAAGATGACATGAGAAAGTGTCAACAGAGACATGCCCATAAGACAGACAACCAAAGGAGGGGACGTGTCATGTCCATCTGCCAAAGGTGACTGGGTCCAAGGCCCGGAGGATAACACCAAAGTTAGGAGAAGGAAAACGTAAAAGGAACCCTGGTGATAGTGTGTATATAAAGAATTATAGACAATAGTTCTGGCAGCCTCTCTGGCAGTAATACGAAACTGCTGCCGAAGTGAGGAGGCATTTGGATGAAGCGTTTTACGACTGGCTTCGGCGTATTGTAGTGCCTTGAAGACTCCACAGGTCAGGGAATCGGCAAGTCGATCGCCTTCATGAATTGGGCCTGGTAATGATGAATGGGCCCAACATAGCCAGTATGAAATGGAGTTTCACGGGCTTGAATTTACTTCTGGAGCTCTAAATAGAAGTGGGAAAGTAGAACTCTTAGAAGAAGGCAAGCTCACTGTTTTGATGTGGGGAAAGTTTAACCACATACTGAGAATCAGAGTACAGATTAAAAGGCACATTAGCCATTTTCTGAAAAGCAAAGGTGACTGAAATTATTTCTGTGTGTTGAGCTGAGGTTTCCATTGCTTCCTGGATGAAAGGTTCATTATTGACTGTTACAGCTTTTCCATTAGAGGATCCATCTGTAAAAACAATTGCAGCGGGTGGAGAGAGTAGGCTTGGGGATGACCAGGTAGGAAAAATAAGTGCCTGTCTTTTTAAGAACTACAGGAGGGAGTGAGAGGGGGTGTGGTAAAGAATTTCTCCAGAGTAGCTTGCTACAGCAATTTGCCAATCAGTTGAATGATAGTAGAAATCATTTATTTATGTTGCATTTAAAGGTGTAATAATTGAGGATGGTCTGCACCAAAAAGTTCTCTGCTTCGCCTTTGGTCTTTCAAAATTAAATCAGCAATTAGCATGACATGTGAGGAAATAACTTTCCAAGTAGAACTGTGCAAGTGAAGCCATTCAAGCGGGGCATTCTGCCACAAGCATCCAGTTGGACAATATGCAATGGACAGTGTTATTAATGACCAAAGCAGACTATAATCTAGGCGTGAGAGCTGTTGATTATTAACAGGCTGATTCACTAAAGCCAAGGCTTGAGTTCCCTCTTCTGTGAGAGTCTGGGGGGTGGGGGTGAGGGGGGTGGGGGTAGGTGGGGGAAGGATTTCCCTTTAAGATTTCAAATAGAGGCTTAAGATCTGCAGTAGTAATTTTCAAAAAATTTTCAAAAAAAATCCAATTGATATCCCCCAATAAGTTTTGAAAATCATTTAAGTTTTAAGATAGTCTATCATCAGCTGCAAATTATGGTGGGATATATGATTTGCATTTCCAATAGTACATTCTAAATATTGAATAGGAAGTTCAGTTTGAATTTTATTAGGTGCAACTTGTAACCCATATTTTGACAAAGCCTAAACAGTGCTGGACCGACTGGTAGAGTCCTGGGGTCCTCCTCCCATTTATTATAAACAAAATTGCGAGAACTCCATGACTCTGGAGCTGCTGGCTCCATAGACTTCTCATTTCATGATTTGAACCTGAACCTGCTCATGATGGACCATTCCAATTCCTATTAATTATCCTGACAGCTATTAAAATTGGGGAGAGGGAATCATGGATTCATTGTAGCCATTTAAAATGAGTACCTTCTGTTGATAATGAATAATTACTTGTACTGATTGTATTTGATCATTGATTATAAGACTTCTCTAATGATGGATCTGTACTATTTTGTTGAACTTTATTTGTGCCATACAGTATTTGATTTTTCTCTCATTTTTTGCATGTGAAGTACATCATCAGTATTGAAAAGATTTTCTTTTAACTACTTTTGAATTTTGCCGTAGAAAAAGCTAGATGTCCATTTACCTAGCATACAAAAAAAAAGCTTTAGACTATGGAAACCTATCATTTATTGATAAATATTATGAGACTGTGGTTAATGTTTATGTCTGATTCTAGGAAATGGGATAAAAAAGGAGCACAGACTTTATCTATGTAGTCCATAGAAGCACAGATTATACCTGAATAGTGCCCCCCCCCCAAAAAAACAAACCAAAAACCCAGCACATAAGTCAAAAAAAGAAACCAAAATCCAGGTGGGATTAATGAACTTCTATGCCAACATGAAAGGACTTGAACCTAAGACTCGAGGTTGCGGCACTTGACACATGTTAAGACTTAGGACTCCTTGAACCACACATCTTTTAAAATACTTTCAATTAAAGTACATAACAATTGGCTGTTTTGGCTCCCCTATCCCTGAGAATTGAGGAAAGATCAGACCAGGGAATGACACTTCCTTCTTGCACAAAAATCTAGTCCTTTTTTCTCTCTTATAGTATGGCAACTTCCTATAGCTCTAGCTTATAATGGTTAAATACTATATTACTGAATTTTTTTCCCTACAGATTTATAGGAAAGAAATTTACTTTAATTGGACCTTAATACAAGGGTCTATTATGAATTTATTGTCTTATTCAGAAACTCTCTATATATAATTTTTGATACTTTGATTCTGAAATTTTTATTTCTCCCAAAGTTTAATTTTTCTTTTTATATTTTTGGTTTTTCTTTTAATAATTGACTCAGACACTGCATAACTCAACCACTTTTAAGTTGATCCGGGTATTTGTGAACACCCTCTTAAGGGAGGATTGTATTGTATTTTTATAAAAAAAAAAATCCAAGATTTAAAATTTTGTTTGAGAAAAATTTCAGGAAAAGAAGTTTGCTAACTCCTTGAATCCAGAGAATGAACTATTTGAAGAAAGATGCCTGCAGAAACCTACACTGTGTCAAGAAGATCCAAAATGAACTTTTGGGTGTAATTGATTGAACTGAGGGGGATTGAACATTTATTGTAAATGTACACTTTTATGTGAAAGGGGTTTGCCCACTAATTGGCTTTTTATCAATGTGTCTAGCAAAACACCGGTTTTGCTTTCTCTCGGTTCTATTTCCCTCTTATCTCCAACTATTATAATTTCTGCTCAAAAGGTGCAATATTGTATACACCTATAGTTAGAAAATTTTTAGGGATACAAGATGATTATGTTAAATGATCAATGGGGAGACTAGTCTCCCCAATGATCATTGGGGGTGATTGTGAAAATTAAATTTAACTCTCTCCTGATTGTGAAGATTAAATTGTGACTCCTGCCTCTTTTTAGATTTTAATCACCAAAAGTGTAAACACCCTACTTAAAAGTTGAGTATGGAGATCTGCCCATTTTTAGATCTTTTCACCAAAAATGTAGATATCCTACTTAATCATTTAGTGAGAGGTCTGTGACCCACATGTGCAATAGTGGATGCTGAATCAGAATCGGCTGACTGCCTCCAAGGCAGTCCTAAAGCAGGGCTTCAACTGTGATTGGTAGATGTAGAATTAGGGAAAGGCAGAAGATTTGATGCAAGAGAAAGTGTTTTTAAAAGGGAGTGACAACTTAACTGAGTGAGGGCTACTGGCAGTTCTACTTGGAGTAGAGGCTGAAAGATGTGCTGCCTGGACCTGAGACCCTGTTTCTGGTGAGGCTGTTCTAAAATCTCTTCATTTGAACCAACATGTGGTGAGTGAAAAAGCTGACTCAACTGCTGGATTTTTCTGAAGACTTCCCCAGGTCCTCAGCTTTGCCGAGGTCTAAGGACTAACTCTCTCTGCCTAGGGCCGGGAGTAAATTACTTAGTGCTTAAGCTAGATATCTTACCCTATCTTCTCTCTGATTTTGTTACTTCACTCTTTCTACATTTTGCAAATAAATTAATATATTATATTATAAATGAATATATTTTGCAAATAAATAAATCTCTTTGGAATAAATTAATTCCTGGTGACCACACTCTTAAATAATCCAATCCAAACCCTTTTAAAAATAGCTGCTTGTATTTGTACCAGAAGCAAAGGCATAAAAGCTACTTACTAGCTTTAAACCATATGGTATAGACAGAGATGAGTAAAATTTCATTTTTCTAAAAATCCAAAAATTCTTAAGAGAATTCAGAAAACTTTTTTGTTCACAATAAAACATTAATTGCATCATGTGTAGCTGTTAATTTATCTTGCTTCTTGTGTGAAGTTAATATAAACTGTACCCCTCTCTCATTTTAAAAAAGGAAAGTTAGGAAATAGCCCTGTCCCTTGATTAGGCCCATGTGTACTGCAGGAGAATGAAGAGGCCTTGCTTACCTCTTGGTCCCCGTCCCTGTAACTCTTGGCTTGCGGCAGACTGGCCTTTGACCCCACTGAGGTGAAGTCTGTCCAACCAGGGAGCCCCAGAAGGAGTGACACCACTGGGAATATGAGGGAGCTGAGGAAGCAACAGGGTCTTTTTTTGTCTTTCTAGCTCTGGGCACTTGGTCTGAGGCCCCTTTGGCTTTTCCTGGTACGGCCTCTCTTGCCTAGAAGCTGGAGAGATGAGCTGCAAACTCAGATTAGCTAAACGCAGCAATGCAACTAGGTGCTTTTCTTTCTATCTAACTCCAGCTCTTACTATTTAATCAATAATTATAAATTAATATACAGTCTCCAGAGAATTTTAATCCTAACACTTTTCATAAGCAGGCCACAAACAGAAATAATTACATTTCATATTTTAAAAAACAAACATACTTGACTAGATGAATAAATAAAATCAGCCCTTCCCCTACATCATCTGTGACTGAAAGGGCCATTCCTCTTAAAGAACTGTCTGAAAGGTAAATGACCTCCAGAAATCAAAAATTAAGTGATTTGCCAGGGCTCCCAAGGCAAGATCTGAACCAAGTCTTTCTGTTACAGAACTTTCTCTTGTGAATACAGCAGAGCTTGCATCCCATAAGGTGAAAGGAAGGCCTGGGGCTAGGAGAGTGGCCGTCTCCCTCCAAAGATTCCAAATTTGTAAAAGATGATCCAATTTTTAAATAAATAAAAGTTGAGCTCAAATGCAATTGCACAGTGTTATCCATTAACAATTTCAGGTTTTGGTTTTGGTTGGTTTTTTTTAAATAAGACCACAATTCCTGTACAACCTGAAATTTGGTGATTTATTATACAGTATTTTTCATCTCCATGAAAGCTCATAAAAAGCATATTCACTACAATCTGTTGAAACTCTGAACTAAAGGGTATAAAAGTCATCTTTTTTTAACCATCTAAATTCCATTAGGCTTTTCTTACAAATTCTAAAACTGATTGTCTTGGGCTCGTCAATATTTCTCAAAAAACATATTTAACTTCACAGGTTTCTCATGTATTTTCCAGAACCTCCAGAAATCTTTACATACTTCACTTTCTTTTACCAGCTTTCAAACCAGCAAGAAACTCTTTGATCTTCATCACAAAAAAGGAATTACTTACATTTTCTTTGTATTTTTCATAACGACGCTTTAACATTTGATAATAAGTTGATGTCTTGAGTACTGTATCCAAGCTTACACCTTTCTTAACAGACTGTCCGTCTTCACACCATATTTCTCTCCATGAACCTTTAAATTTCTTTACATATGTCACTATCTCAGATTGTTCTTTCCAAAGTCCTTCTCCTTTTTTCATAGCTTTCAGCTCAGCTTTTAGGAGATTTTTGTGAACTGTCCAGAATATTTTAGATTCATGGTCTAGCTCCTTGATGAGAACAGTTCGGCCGAGCCCTCTTCTCAAAATCTCTTCGTTCAAACACACATTAAAAAATCTGCCCTTGAATAAAAGAGAATACATTCTTATCATATGCTAGAAGACATGCCACTCCCAGGCTGCAAATGTACAAACACCTGCTTCATCCCAAGTAGGGTCCATCCACTGACAGAGCCAAGGAGCTGTCCAAGGGCCTGAGCCAGCCCTGGAGTTTGCTCTTTGCTCCCAAGGAAGCCCTGAGGCTCCCCCCTCCCATAGGCTTCTGCCCCAGTATTTTTGTTGATTGTGCCAATCTTTTTGGTCCAACTGCCTGGTTTCAGGCGTAAGGTAGACAGACTAAAATCAGCAAACTAGAAAGAGCGTCAGCAGGGAGGTGGGAGGGCAGCGAGCAGCAGGACAATGAGCAAAACAAGAGACAAAAGCTAAGGCCATCATGGGTGGTCATCACAGTGGCCTGAGGTGACCGAGGAGAATAAATCAACATCATCTAGAATGGAGATAGAAAAAGAGATCTAAAAAGACTTTTCAAATACTTCCACATAAAGCCTGTAGAAAAGCAAGCTGAAATCCTGCACAGGGCACCCATTCTTTGCCAAAGGACTTGGGAGAGTGGGAGTGGGATACAGTGGCGCCCTTACCCAAGAGCACTTCCCAACACCTACCCACGGGAATGTTCTCCTTTTAGAGACGAGAGCACGGGGCCTGAATGGCCTGTCCAAGCTCTGGAGCTAGGCTAGAGGCTAGGTCCTCGCTTCTCCTCGAACGAGCTCTCGGATGCTTGATAAATCCTGTCATTGAGGGTGGCCCAGGGGATGGGAGCCAGGCCTGGAGGTGGGAGGTCCTGGATTCCAACATGACCGCAGACACTCCTGGGTGCAGGGCTGATTCTAAGCCTCATCATTATGGCCCAACATTGGGTCCTTGGCTTTGAGGCTCAGCCCTGCAGCCTGTGAGCTGGGTGAGCAGGGACAAAGTGCAGTTTCTCCCTTCTCCTCTGAGCGGGAGGATCCTATGGTGCTGGGGGCTGTGGAAGATGCCTTCCTGAGGCAGAAGAAGCTCTTCCAGGCCTCCCCTCAGAACTAGCCTGGATCTGCCAGCACCTTCCATCTTGGGAAAGGATCCACAGGATGCCCGCAGAAGGGGGGCCTCAGGACCGTCTGCTCCCGGAGAGGGAAGAGCAAGGGTGCGAGTGGCCAGATTCAGGAAAGACAAGAGAAGCTGGGGAGATCCAAGACAGGACCATTGCAGGCACAGGCTCACCAGCAAGGGGGCATGCTGTGATGTGGCCCTCAGCTTGGTGTCTGGGAGACAGATTCAAATCCTGCCTGACACTTCTGGGCTATGGGGCCTGGCCAAATCACAGCACCTCTGGGTGCCTTAAGTTTCCCCAATGGTAAAACAGGGATCATCCCACCTTCTCCCTCCCAGAATTCCTCTGAGGATCAAATGAGAATGCATGTAAAGTGCTTCAGCCAGGAGCTGGCCCACAGTCCTGTCCTAGGCATCCTCTGCTTACTAGATGCTTCTAGCTCTCGGCCAGGGATAGGCCCAAGCCTAGCCACTGCCCTTTTTAATTACCCTGAAAGAACTCATTGATTCCGATGGGCTCAGTGAGAACGGCTCAACGGCGACTGACGAACAGCTTGAATGTTCCACCAGAACTCGCAAAACGTCAAAACAAACAAGCCTGAGTCGCCCGGCTCGTGAAGGCCCAGATCCACCCCAATGGAAGGCACGTCTGTGGCAATGAACGGTAGAACTGCAGAACCACAGAAGACACGAGGGGGCCACGGGATGAGCATTTTTGTTAAGTCCTGCATGAAAAACCTGCTGTGGCAAGGGAAGAGCCATAAGGGGCAGCCCTTAGACCAAGACATCTTCCCTTTGAATGGGCTGTCTGGGGTCTCTGGGGTAGCCTGGTCCCTCTGGGCTGAAAGTCTGCTGGGCCCTTTCAAGGCTGCTCATTCCCTCCACCCCCGGGTGTCCACCTGCCCCATAGCTCTCCCCTGTGGCTCCAAGAAGCTAGAGTGCGGACAGTGGCCACCTTCTGGCCACCATCCCAGTAGACGGGCGAAGCCAGATGGAGGGGGGCCGAGAGGCCCCCAACCCCCTGGTGAGTCAGGGGGTGTCTACTCCAAGCAGGAGAAGACTTCCCAGTGGAACAGGAGGGAAGAGCACAATTTGTCCCAACGGCCATGAAGCAGGCTGTGGAGTGCTTGGAATTTGGTCAGCCGTGGAAGAGGCCCAGGTTGTCCACTGCATCCAGGGCCATGGTTGGGCATCCTGACTTTTGTCCCACATCCAGCTTTTGATGACTTTGGAAGAGAGTGCAGCTCTGCCTCACTGAAATCCACTTTATACTCCCTTCAAAGCACGAGCAGTGACAAAGCTGCTCTCCCCACGTATGAAGAAGGACAACGACCGGCCCCGCCGACCCTCCAAATCGTCTCTTTCCTGCCAAGTCAGTCACAGCATCTCCAAACTCCATCCTTTAAAAAGATGGAAATCAGGCACGAGGGGGAGGAGAGTCTGCCCTTGAATGTTGGCAGAGGCCACAGCGGGGGCCGAGGCACACGTGGGGTGCTTGGGGGACATCTCCTGCCAGTCCCGATGGGCAGAGGCCAAATCCTCGAGTACGTTTACACGGATGCTGTCTTTCTCTTTCTCTGTCTTTTCAATGACATGTCATGCAGGAGTCAATTCTAATTTTCATGGGCTTGATTTTCTGGAATTTAAGAGTCATAGATCTAGCCATAAGAAAGCAGAACAGTGGGAGCAGCTGGGTGGCTCAGTGGATTGAGTTAGGCCTGGAGATGGGAGATCCTGAGTTCAAATCTGTCCTCAGACACTTCCTAGCTGTGTGACCCTGGGCAAGTCACTTAACCCCCCATTGCCTAGCCCTTATCACTTTTCTGCTTTGGAACCAATGCATAGTATTGATTCGAAGGCGGAAGGTGAGGGTTTAAAAAGAAAGAAAGCAGAGCGGTGCTTACTACAGAGGACTGACAGATGTCTCCAGGGAACCAACAGGAGGCCGACGGGCAGATGACCATAAAACTGATGGGCTGTGTTTGAGGTTCCCACCATCTGGCCACTTAAGAGGAGGCACCAATATCACAGCAATCAGCTCCAAAACATCCCTTAAACTGGAACCTGCCCCCCAAAAGATTCAAGAAATCTGGTGAAATCACAATCAATGGTTTTCCTCTGTTCTTCCCAGAACTGCATCAGAATCAGGGGGAAAAGGTCCTAGCAGCAAAGCCAGGGCACACAGGGCAGGTCACCCCCCAGAATGCTCAGCAACATGTTCGTGCGGCCTGTGAGGCTTGAGACGCCGAGAGCAGGGGTCACCCCGAGCAAGCCAGGGGTGAGGGTGGTGGGCGGGTGTCATCTTCGAAGTGCTCAAGAACAGCTTCAATCCGGCAGGGCTCAGAGCCAGGGGCCTCTGTCCTGACAAGATGGGGACAGCCCTGCACATCCAGCCCTCTGAACCTCAAAGGCCCCAGCACAGTGCCTGACACACAGTAGACATGAATAAGTGTTGACTGACTGAGTGACGTATCTAGGGCAGCCTAAGCCCAGAAGGCAAGAGGTCAGTGCGGGGACCCTGGGCAAGACTAAGCAGGGCTAAAGGTGACACCCTAAAGCAGAGCAGGGTAGGAAGCCTGGCCTTGGAATGACCCAATTCTGAACTAAAGCTGCACATGAGTACGACAGACGGAGTGAGAAAGTAAGAGAAAGGGACAGAATAAGGGGAATCAATGAGCCTAAAAGGAGAGGCCGTCTAAAAAACAAGGCATAGGGGGCAGCTGGGTAGCTCAGTGGATTGAGAGCCAGTCCTAGAGACTAGAACCTAGAGGTTCTAGGTTCAAATCTAGCCTCAGACACTTCCCAGCTGTGTGACCCTGGGCGAGTCACTTGACCCCCATTGCTTACCCTGACCACTCTTCTGCCTTGGAGCCAATACATGGTTATTGACTCCAAGACGGAAGGTAAGGGTTAAAAAAAAAAAACAAGGCAGAAACATTGCCAAATGCAGAGGGGTTGTCTATGTGAAAGGAGCAGAGGAGATGGAGAGAGAGGGGACAAAGTGACCCCCTGCTCCTGGCTTTCATCCGACATGGCTCCAAGGACGACCCTTGCAAAGACTTCCTCTTGTTCCTAAAGCCATTCGGTGCCTTAAGGCCTACGTACAAAGAGCTACGTTTTGGTTTGGGTTCCCCAGCTCTCCCATTCCAGAACATCAGCGCCAATGATGACATCCACGGTATTATAAATGAGTGAGTACCCCAAACTGGGGCTACAGATGAACAACTTAAGCCCCCCAGTTACTTTTTAAAGCAGTACTTACTTTCTCCACTAAAAGGAGGCAAAGAAGGGCTGAATTCTCCTTCGCCAGCAGCTGGAACCACAGTTTTTGAGAAGGTTTTAATTCCTTTTGCAGCCACCCCCAACCAGCCTCAGTGAGCTCCACTCCAGCTATCTTTACCAGCAAAACCCCATATGGCTGCTCTAGACAGGTGAAAAGAGACATGCTTTTAGCTGTATAAACATAATGCAAAATCATCATTTCCAAATTTGTTTTTCAAAGTCACAAGGTAACATTTATTTTCAAACGACTCCAACTCCTACCTACACCTATTTCTTCACCTTCAATTTTCCTTAGGAAATGGAAAGGGTCGTGACAGGGATTAAAATGCCAAAGAAACACCACCTGCCAGTGATTTATGGCACACAGTTCAAGAGTTTACAAACCTCCACACACACCAAGTATTTTGTCAACTGATTACACAGTTGTTAACAAAAATTCTTAAGCCAGTCTTTCGTTTTGAGTAATTACAGATGTGGACAAAAGTTCTCACCACTGCTAAGTGGCATTTGAGTTTGCTGAATTCCACAAGGATTTAATGCTAAAGGGAACAAAATCTAGACAACCCAAGAACAAAAAGAAACTCTAGAACCTATGACTTGATGTGTTCTTGACTAACATTTAGCTTAGGGATTAGCAACTTCCTAAATCACTCCCCGGGAGGCAATAACTCAACTAGTATTAGGAACTGCAAATACAACCCCCCAAAAAACAAAATAACCTCCACAAAACCCGACTGGTGACCAATGGGGGAATCATTTCAGAATCAGATGTCTGTGTACAGTCAACTCATTAAGTCAATATCTAAGGACACAAATCAACACCAAATTACATGAAATGACAAACTAAGGAGGACACTGTGGCTAAGCACAATTCCCCAAACATCTGTACTTAGGTAGTTACTGATGCTCTGGAATGGGAAAGGAATAAAGGAAAAGATCATTTCCTACAGAAACTTAATTGATAGACACTGTTGTCAAAGAGACCAAAAGCACCTAGAAACTGCTTTGGTCAGCCCATGTGGGAAAGGTTCTGTCCCAAATCCCACACTGATCTGGAAAACAGAAGCTTGAGCCCAAATCATCAACAGACCTTTTCCAGTTTCCTTTAGGCCCTCTCAGGGCCCCCAGGCTTCCTCCCCAATCCTTCATCTTTCTCCTGAAATCTTTCCCCTCACTCCTTCAAGGCCTAGCCTGGACAGCACCATCTCTACAAAGCCTTCTCAGAATCTCTAAGGTGAAAACCAAGTCAACAAGCTCACCATATTAAGTGAAAAGATGTTGTTCCATTGTGTCTGACTATTTTCTTGGCAAAGTTGCTGAGTTACTAAAATGATGTTTCTCCTTTCTTTCTCCAGTGTGTCCCCATTTTACAAGAAACTAAGGCAAAAAGGGGGTAACTTGTCCAGAGTCTCACAGCTAGCAAGAATCTGAGTCCAGGATGGAATTCGATCTTCCTGACTCCAGGTCCAAGACTCTAATCACTGTGCCTCTTAGCGGCCCCTTTGTTGGTGTTCAGTTGGGTCTGAATTTTCCTGACCTCATTTTAGGATTTTCTTAAGATACTTGAGTGGTGGGGGCAGCTGGGTAGCTCAGTGAATTGAGAGCCAGCCCTAGAGATGGGAGGTCCTAGGTTTAAATCTGGCCTCAGACACTTCCCAGCTGTGTGACCCTGGGCAAGTCACTTGACCCCCATTGCCTACCCTTACCACTCTTCTGCCTTGGAGCCAATACACAGTATTGACTCCAAGACAGAAGGTAAGGGTTTAAAAAAAAAAAAAGATACTTGAGTGGTTTACCATTTCCTTCTCCAGCTCACTTTACCCAGCAGGAAACTGAGGCAAATAGGGTTAAGTGACTTACTCAGAATCACACAACTAGTGTCTGAGGCCAGATTTGAACTCATGAAGAGAAGTCTTCTTGATTCTAAGCTTAATGCTCTATCTACAATGGTGTCATCTAGCTGTCTGGTAAATGATATCTATTCCCTCAAATTTCATCAGTCCTCACTCAAACTCACCTCCATCACTCTCCCTTAGACCAGTTATTTGGGATTTTTCCTGATTAGACTAAGTTTTTTTGAAAGCATTCTACATATTCCAGGACTGTGTCTTATACTCATCTTACTATTATTAAATAACAAACACCCTTTCTAATACTCTCTTCTATCAGTATAAAGTATGGCTGAAAAGTAATTTGATTTTTAAAAAAAACAAATACACTAGAATTTGTAGATTAAAATGAATGCTGACTCCTTCAAAGCAATCACTCTGGAAATGATGCATTTCTTAAAAACAATGCTGGCCTTCAGGATAAGGAGTAGTTTCTTATGCTCAGGTCAGAATTGTACTGCTTTTGGACAAAACCTGTTCGAAGGCATAAAGGGCAAAAAGTAGACAAAATCATTTCATGAAAAATGACTTGGAGAGGTTAGAACAGAAATCAGAATTCGTTTCTTAAAGTGTTAAGAGCCCCATTCTAGAGTGTTTTTCTTTCAAAAAGTCACTAAACTATATATATACCCTTTTGAACATGTTGGGGAACATTTTCCCCCTTTCAGGGACAATTTTTTGAAGTCACAAGTCCTTTGGAATCAAGCCTAGTAAATAAAGTGATTAAGCTTACAGGAGATGCTGTTTTAAAGCTAAAATAACGTATGAAGGGATGAGATGTGTATGTCCCGATATAGGTAAACAGCAACTGGATGGCTTTTCAGTCATCCTTATGGCCTACTATGAGGTATATGTTATTGAAAGCAGCTTTCCTGCCTGTTCCCTCTCACTTTAATGGTCTTCTCCCATTAAAAGGTCATCCTCTTAAGTGTTAGGAACTTTCTTTCTGCTAATGCTTTATTCTCTTAGCAGGGTACCTGACATATGATGAGTCAATAAGCATTCCCCAAAGCCTTACTACATGCCAGACACTGTGCTAAACTGGAGATGCAAACAATGGCAAAAAAGAGGCTCTGCCCTCAAGGAGGTGAGAAGAAACCTGAGTTTGCGGAAAGACTTGTTTTGAACATTTAGGAAGATCAATGTGCCTGCCAAGTAGAAGATAGAATGGAGTGGATGGAGACTTGGGGCAGGAAGACCAACTAGCAGCTGCTACAATAATCCAGGCTTGGAGTGATATAGAGCTCAATAAATGCTTTCTCTCTTCTGTCACTGATCCAATGGGCATAAGATAAGGAGTCATTTTAAACATTTTCTTATTGTTAAGTAAAATCATATGTTTTTTCCTATTTTACCAAAAACAGAGTACTAGGGCATTTCGAATGTTATTTATTTGTTCTCATTATTTCCTCTACCTTTACTTACTTCTCCATCTTGAAATCAGAGGGACGGTAATGGGAGTATGTTCCACCTTCAGTCCATTTTCAGTGATCCGGCGTAATCGTCCTTGTAATTTCACGTTATTTTTTATAAATTCCTCTGGAATATCTGAAGAACTTATAAATTTGTTTGTCTGTTGATTTGCAGGAAGAAAAATATAACACAAAAATTCTTGCCAAAACAATGTTTTCATGTTCTTGTCATTAAAACAAGAATTTATTGAATCATACTGCTAGCAAAATAACTTAAAACAACATAATCCTCACTCTGCTATTTCTTATCCAACTTGTAATTTGTAGCTTCAAAATACCCTGAAATAGTGTTTCTAATTAAGGAAAGGAAGGGTGAAAGGGAAGGCAAAGTAAGAGGACCCTGGGAAGGGTTGGTCCAAAAAGGAAGACAATATAAGAAAGGGTGGAGGATTAGCACCAAGCATGGAGTCAATCAGTTGTGGTTAGATTAATACCGCATCTCCAGGACCACGTATACAGGAGGTTTCTTAGATAAGGATGAGGAAAGGCCTAGCAGGAGACATAAAGAATCTTTGTTTTTATAAAATGCCATATAGCAGCAGTAGAAGCAAGATCTGCTACCTGAGCCCTTTAGAGGCATATTTAAGTTTCAAGGCATAAAAGTAGTCTGTGCAAAAACTAATTTGGAGCAAGAAATAGCTTTATAGGGAAAGCCACTAAAAATAATTGTGACGATCAAATGAATCTCAAGATATGTTAAGTTTAAAAAAAATGCTAAAAGATTAACTTCCCTGAGTAATTCATGAAACAAAAACAAAACCATAATAGTTAACTAGGAAAAAGAAAACAAAATTTCCCTCTACTTGAAAATTCTGGGTTAACATTTTTAAAAAGTATATCCAAATATGAACCTGCTTTTCAGTTCATTTTTTTCTTCCAGCCTTATTAAAGATGGGGAAATCATTCCCTTGCTTGTTCACTTGACTTTTTCTGTTATAGCAGTCATTAGGCTGATGATTTTTTAAAAATTTAACCTGAATTCATGACATTTAAACAATAGAATTCTGGATTACAAAGCAAAAAACGACTAAAGAGAAAAGTCATGTATTACTTTATGGATGAAGGAAGGGAATAAAATAAGAGCTTTTTGCTTTACAACAGTCAAGAAAGGGAAACAAAAATTCAGGTGAGGATCAACTACTCAGTCACACAATGGACTGACAGGAGTAAAACAGTTCATTGATTTCTGCATTTCTTAAGAAGTATTCTCAAAATAAGTTTCAATTCAAGAAATACTTTTTAAAAAATGGTCCCAAGAGCAATAAACTATCCGAGGCCATGGGGGGGGGGGGGGGGGGCAAAAGTTAATTTCTCCTGAGCCACAGAACCCAGGGAAAGTCGCGGAGGAAGGGGAAATGCCAATTTTTAATGACGACACTCGGTTATGCTCAATCCCATGACCACCGGGGAAGGCTGGGAGCTCAGCTGTGGGGGGCCTCCCCAAGGTGAGCGTTTGCATGGACTAAGTGCGACGGCCCACGTGAACTCACCAGCTTAATACTTTTCGCGAGTAAGATGAGACCCACCACCGCCATTCCGGTGCTGATGTTCTGGAAGAAGCAGACACAAACCGTTAGTTCCCGGAATGACGGTGCCCAACCTCACTAGGAACCCCTGCCCAGGCTCGGTCTAAGCCATGTGCTGATCTCCTCCATCTTGGATTCATTTATTTACCCCCTTCCCTCCCGCCTCAGAGGCAGTACTGGGTATTGGTACCAAGGCAGAAGGGCGCTAAAGAATGGGCAATGGGGTTAAGTGACCTGCCCAGGATCACCCAGCCGGATCGTAGCTGAGATCATTTGAAACCAGAACCACCTGGCTGAGGCTCTCAACCTCGTGTCCAGTGAGGGCCCCGCCCTCCGTCCCGCCCTCGCGGGTACCCGAATAAGGCACAGGTTTTCGTCCGCCCACTGCGACAGGCGCGCCACCACGTTGAAATCGAACTCGGCCCCGTCATCGTCGCGGTCGGAGAGCTGCCCTTCCTGCCGGGAGGATGGCGGGCTCGGAACTTTGGGGGGGCGGTTCAAGAGCTCCGACATCTCCGGGAAGCTGACGTTGTTTGGGGAGCCCGGCATCTGCTGCGTCCTGGGGACCCGGGGAATCAAGCGGATCAACTGATGGCCAGGTTGATCTGGAGGCGGTGTCTGTGCCCGCTCCAGCGTCTGCTCCTGCGAACACCTGGAGCAAGGATCCTCCATCTTGAAGGGGGCGGGGTTGGCTCCCGACCTGTATTTATTATAGTCGGCCGGGCGAGGCGGATCTGCGCCTACGCCTCTGCGGCTACTGCTGTTGTTGTTTCTGCCTGTATGGGGATGCCGACAAGGGCCGCCGGAGTCGGGCCGCGCCTCGAGCCCATAGCTAACCTCGCCTCCGACGTCTGGCCATACTTCGCGATGCCCCTCCCCTCCTGAGCGTGCGCGCACGCCCCTCGGTCATAGGGCACCGATGCTCAAACCTTGTTATGTAGCTCCGCCCCCAAGCACTGAGCATGCGGCTTCGAAGACCCACGTGTGAGGAGGACGGCGACGTCTCCAGGCGGCTGTTCCTTTTTTCTGATTACCGGGAGCCCTTTTCTCTATTTCTCATCCCCGCCCCTTAACCTTCACCCTGCTCCATGGGGGGGATGGATAATGAGGGGACCTCGGGGGTGTTTCAGTACACCCTCCCCGCTCTTGCTTTCGGTTCATCTCTCGTTTCATCTCCGTGGACCCAGCGTTTCATGCCCTTTCCTGGCTGGTCGGTAGATGGCGCTGAATGTGTGCTGATTGCCTTAACTAAGGCGTGTCTTGTCGCGGGAACTTGGTTGGAGGGCCAGGGAGGTACTTATCAACGGGAAGACAAGGAGTCTTATTAGGGATACCTTGTCAGGGATTTGGTTCAGAAGGGAAGGACATGACAGGTGGTTTCAAGCCATAGGCAGCCAGACCCGAGTTCTCACTTGTGTTAGTGCTTATGCCTTACCTACCCCCCAATATATATAGATATAAAATTGCATTGACGTTGACCATACTTTGTAATTGAAAGATGAGGAAAATTAACGTTGGATTGTATTATTTATAGCCGATGTCTCTTGGTGAATCCATTTTCTCAAACTCCACTTCTGAAGGTTATAATCGAGTGAGGTAATTGTTCCCAACCCCCAAGGTATCTGCCTGGGAAGAGACCCTGGTTTTTGTTTACCCCACAAACAGGAGCCGGCTTGACCTAAGCTCCTTTCCCACCAATGACTAGTGTCCTTGCCTATCCAAATGGAAGATTGGTTTAAAAAAGAGAACAGGCCAGTAAAATCCTGACTGAAATGGCTTATATTAATTATGCAAAAGCAAATTAATACAACTCTGAGGTACCACCTCACATCTATCATCAGCCTGGCTAATGTGACCAAAAAGGAAAAATGATAAATATTGATGGGGATGTAGAAAAATTAGGACATTGATAAACGCTGAAGAGCAATTTGGAACCATTCCTACCTCTGCAGACCATTTGACCCAGTAATACCACTACTAGATCTGTATCTCAAAAAGATCAAAGATAGGGGTTAAGTACTTGTAAAAAATATTTATAGCTCTTTTTGTGGTAGCAAAGAACTGAAAACTGAAGGGATGTCCATCAATTGAGGAATAGCTGAAAAAGTTGCAGTGTATGATTTAATGGACTACTATTGCACAACTAAAAATAAGATGATCACAAAAAAAATCATAGCCTTTTATGAAGTGATACAAAGTGAAGTGAGCAGAAGCAGAACATTGTACACAGTAACAGCAATAAAGTTCAATGCTCAATGTGAAGGACAACTATTATCAGCAACTTGGAGATCCAAGACAATTCCAGGGAACTTGACCAAAAAAAAAATTAAAGACTATCCACTGCTTTTAAAGGAACAGATTTGCCATTCATTTTATTTCCTCCATGAATTTTTCTCTAAGCAGTATCTTCTTTCACAACATGATAAACACAGAAGTCTGTGAAGTAAATACTGGCTGAGGATTAATACTTAAGGTAGCTGGAAGATTATAATAAACTGCTTAACTGCTCCTGAGCTTGCCTCTAGGCCCATATGCAGTAGAGTGCAGAAGAACAGGCAAAAGATTGCTAAGCCACTGTCAGTGATTTAAAACAAAAAAATCAAAAACCTCCTACTTTCTGTCTTCGAATCCAAGGCATAAGAGTGGTAAGGGCTAGGCAATGAGGGTTAAGTGACTAGCCCAGGGTCACACAGCTAGGAAGAGTCTATTTAAATTCAAACCCAGGTCCTCCTATATCCAAGCCTGGCTCTCAATCCACTGACCCACCTAGCTGTTCCTGACGGTGATTTTAAAAAATCAGAGAGCAAGAAAAGTGTGCCAGAACTAAAAGACAGAAAAATGGCTTCATTTTGTTTTTGAAAGGAAGCAAAAAATTCTGAAAACTGGGCCCAACTTTACTTGATTCAGTAACTGCAGGTGCTGGAGATCCAGAAAATAAAAAGTTCTCTTCATCAAAGTCCTTGGCACTCCTTGATTGTTCAACATCAGAAAAAGATGTTATCAGCAGAAATTATATTAAAGAGGCATTACTATCTCCTTTACTTTAAAATCCATTGGGCCTTTCTTTCAGTCCCTCAGACTCTCAACCTTGACACTCCTCGACTCTTCATTCTCCTTTGCCATCATATCCTATATCCTATCTGTACTTTGAGAACTTTTTAAGTCTACCTTTTGTTCTGCCAAGTTAAATTACTTTTAAAAATCAAATATACACAACAGAATCATACATTCTCATCTATCAGCCAGTTAAGATTTTAAAGTCGAAAAAAACAAAACACCAAACCCTTTCCCATTCCTTGCTTACGAGGGATATCCTCAATGCATATGGAGGTGGATATTTCAATGATCTGACTTTCACAATGTGAGTTCTTCCTCCAGTAGGCCAGACAATAAGCCTTCCATGCCTTCTCACACCATGCATACTATTAGTTGTCACTGCTGATGCCATCTTGGTCACCTTTTTTTAAAAAATGTTGCCATCTGGAATATTTTTTTCATTTCTCTAGAATCTTATTTATTTTGAAAAACCTTGAGGTCCCTTTCAGGAAATTAAAGTAATTCTATCTTCATTTTACCCCCTTAGTTTTAATAGATTTGGGCAGTTTTTGTCTATTTCTCAAAATGTAGCAACGTGTTTTACTACCCTTAATCATGGTTTTCAAGGAATGAAGTGATCCTTAAATGATCTCTCTTTGACCAATTTTAGAGATCAGTTGGTTTTTCAATCAGATATTTTCATTTTCTTCAATCTTTTGCTTTTCTAATGCTCTTTTCTGTCTTTAGGAGTCAGTCATTACCATTCCACAAACATTTCAATTGAGAACTGTGTGCCTTATTGGCCCTGTGATTTTTTGTTTGCACCACTGTAGTTTTCAGAGCCTTTTGTTGGACATTCTTTTGGCAATAAGCATTATCATTATCCAAATACAAGGAAAAGCTGTTATGGAAGTAAAATGATGAAAATGATTCTTCCTTAAAAACCTATGAGTTTTAAAATCTTAACTCAAGCTTTTCTCTGCAACTGAGAAAAACTGGCAATTTATAGAAAGGTGGCCTATTCATAAAATGGTTGATTTCTTCTGAATTGTGATACTATTTCTGCTCTACTTACATCTGGGAAACTCTTAAATAGCAATTTCCTTTCACTATCTGAACTTCATGTTAAAAAGATATTCTAGTCACCTTTAACTGAACCTTTAGAAAACAGCTGAAAACCATTTGGTTCCAGTTTACTTTTCTAGACTAATTTCACACTGTCCTCACCCTCTGTTTTTGTCATTACATGGAATGCACTTTCTCCTCATTCCCGCCACTTAATTTCCTTTAAGGCTCATTCCTCTGAATTGCCAGTGGGGTCTTCTGCCCAAAATTATCTTGTATCCGTGTATCTCTCTGTGCAATGTAACCATTTTGAGGTCAGGACCTGGTTTTTCCATTTTGAATTCACAGAATCTTGTACACAATAAAAAAAATTTTTCATATTCTTACACGAGTCCTCACATTATCTATCTTATGTTGAATAGGCATTATCTCCACCTAGAAATGGGGGAATGAAAAAATATATGTGACTTCTTGGATCTTCTAACTCCAGCACTCCACACCATGCAGCCTACACTCCAGACACCAGACATCCTTTAGAACTTGTTCCTCTTGCTTGGATTGTCTGGGCGCCCTGACCTTTGACAGGTTTGTTTTTTCCTTATCTTACTGGGACAAGACCTCTATTCCACTTACTACTTTGCAATACTCTCTCCCTTCCCTTCCAGCTGCCATTTATGTGTTGTCTTCCTCCATTTAGAATGTAAGCTCCTTGGAAGGCAAAGGTTATCTTACTTACCTGTATTTGGATACCCCATTGCTAAGCACAGTGCCATACACATAAGAAACACTTATTTCTTTATTCTGAGTTAACAATGACCATATAGAGTACTAGAACAGAGAAAATGGCATATGGTATGGTTCTACTGATGTAGTATTAAATTCTAATAACCATATATATTGAATAAATTATTTTATTTTGAGAGAAATGTATGTGGAAAATGTCTCAGCAAAAGAAACTGTAAAATATCCCAAAACAAGTGGTTTCAAAATATTCAAATACAACCATGAAGTTCACAGATAATTTCTGCAATTTCCTCCAGATATTTACTGCCCAACAAAAGATTAATTGTTGCCTCATCTCTCCACATATTGAAGAATCTCTGCCTCCCCACTCCCAACCTGGAATACTAAAAAAAAGGAAAATTAAACCAGAACTGTCCATAATTTGTAACTTTTTAGAAAAAAAATAAAAGGAAAACTTTTATAACTAAATTTCTTGCAGCTTTGCAATGGCAGAATTTATATTTAATGACCATTATGATACTTTGGTTCCAAATTTTAAGAGAATACTACCTTCTGGACTCAGACACTTCCTAGCTGTATGACCCTGGGCAAGTCACTTATCCTACTGCCTAGCATCTTACCATTTTTCTACCTTGGAACCAATACACAGTATTGATTCCAAGACGGAAGGTAAGGGTTAAAAAAAAAAGAAAAAGATTTATTCTTTTTGTTTAAAATCAACCTCCTTTGAGCATTAAAAAACATCTTTAAAAAGAGTCCACATGCATCAAAATTATTTGTAGCAGCATTTTTTGTGATGGTTTAGACCTGGTAAAAAGTAGGGGAATACCTAACCAAATTGTGGTTACCAAATGGAATAATAATAATAATTGTGGTAACCAAATATAATCAGAGGTTACTATGCTGTAAGAAATAACAAGCACAATGAATACAATGTGGCATGGATATGAGTGATCAGAGCCAGGAAAACAATACATACATACAAGTTAAATGAGAAGAACTAACACAAAGGAAACTGAGAGGTACTTAATTGTAAGGAACAAACCAAGCACAGGAAAAATGGGAGCAAACAACTCTACAGGTGGGAACCGTTCCATATAATGTTAGATTTCAATGTGTGCTTTAGTTTTACTTTTTTCTCTTCTTTTTTCTTTTTAAAAACATTCTTAACTAAAAGGGATGGATCTGCTCAGAAAGGGGGAAGAGAGAAGGACACGTGCCAGAATCTAGGCAAAACATAAAAAAAATCTATTTTAAAAAATCTTTTAAGCATTTTGGTACTAAATATATCTACATGTATGTGTATACATATACATAGATGTTATTTACAATTTGGTTTTTTAAATGAGGCAACAGGATTTGTATACTAACATATCAAAATATTACAGTTAACATTCGTTTTTCCTCAAAATTATGAGCATAATTGCTCACTTTTATTTTTAAACCCTGAACTATAAATGAATAAAAAAAATAAACACTGACAATTAACCCAGTATCTTTTAGCATGTGGTGCTCCCCTTCAGTTTCATAGCAATTCTTCTAAGGATAAGCAGATTAAAATTTAATAGTGGAGATGATCGAGCCTGACAAAAATTTAACAGTACAAATTTTTCCATCAGTAATTTCTAAAAAGTAGCATGATTAAACCAATTTATTTTTAATGTTACAAATCCAACTTCATGAATTTTATGAGCATTTTCATAATTTTATAATCAAGTTTTAGTTTTTAATACTCAATTTAGATATTTTGAGCCTTTTAGAAAAGGTATATGGAATTCACTGTTCATATTTTAAATAAATTTACATATTGAATATCTACTAGGGTAATATGTTATAAATACAATTTGAAGTAAGCTAATTTACATTTCCCTACAAATTATACTAGTACCTTACTAGTCTTGCTACTTAACCATTTATTCCCTATGTAATGTTCCTATAAAAAGCTATAAATACTAAGTTAAATTACGGTACAATACTGGGAATCATACAATATACACACCTGTATAAATGTGCTTTGTCCTCATGTGATCTATCAAAATAAATAACTATAATTCCAATAGTAATTTTCTGTACATGACCAAAAAAAGTATCTTACATGAAAAACAATAAATCACCAAAAACCATACATGGAGACATTTTGAATGCTTAAAACTCTAAAACAATGGCACAAAAATAAGATAACAACAAACAAGCAAGCCTAACTGAATCTTTCTTTTTACATAAGAAATTTAATATAAGGAACACAAACTTTTTGGCTACCAAATGACGAGTCTCTGCCCAAGTGATTATGTCACCATATCATACTAACAAATTAGGGCAAAATTTTGCAGAATGCATTACTCTAGCTGGTGTCCTTTTAAGGTTCTCAAGCATAGATCCCACAGAAAACAGATGGGGATTTGTGGTATTGCTAACTCAGTCTACAGAGAAGCTCAAGAGAGAAAACCCATGTCTGCCATTTAAAATTAGAGATAAAGGAAAATACTTGTCTGACTCTCAAATTACAAGCTATCATAATGATAATTCTAAAAAAAATTGTCATTACAATGGAAATGAGGAATGTTAAGTATTGAAAATGTAAAAAGGTAACTTTTTACATCTTTAATTTAAAGGGTCAGCTATCAAAGACAAAAAAGGAACTAACACAAATGTATAACCCCCCCCCCAGTGATCTCACAAATAAGTGATAAAAAGAGATAAATAATTCTCAAAAGAAATAAATACCAAGACTAAATATATATGTGCCAAATAACATACCATTCAAATTCTTTAAGGAAAAGTTAAATGAAATACAGAAGGCAATAGACAGTAAAGGTATACTTGTGGAAGCTACCTCAACTTTTCCCCTCTCACAGGGAAATAAATCTAACTATAAAATAGTTATATTAAGAAAGAACTCAAGGAAATGAATCGACTATTAGAAGAGGTAGGCCTTTGGGAAAAGCCAAATGAGAACAGTAGCTGTGCTATACAAAGCATCTTCACAAAAACTTAAAAATAATGAAAGGCTGTGATTAACAGATTAAAAGCTAATTGGAAACTGAATCTCATCCTAAAGAATGAGTGAGTCCAAAGAACTGCAAATTATGGAAATCAAGCAATTTCAGGCTTTATACGCCCAACAAAACAAATTGGCAAAGAGGACAACTGGCGGGAGGGGTAATGCAGACTAGAAACACTAAACATAAATATGAACATCTGACAACTTAATTATGAATATGCCTAAAGTTAGGTCCAATTTACTTGGTGGCTCAACTACTGGAAAGGAGAGGTGTTCTTTGTGTGAGAGAGTCTGCTATTTGGACTTGCACAGCCCCAGGTGAATTGTTTCAGTGCTATTTCTGCTCACATAACTCTTCTCCCATCCCCTCTCTTTCCTGGTCTTGTTTAAATTTTCTATGACCAAAACACATTCTGTGTTTTCAGTTTTGCTCCAAATTGTTCCTTCAATGCAATATCCATGAGATTTAAAATCAGTAACTAATGAAGCTATTTCAAAGTGAAGTGTTGATACACATTAAAGCTATTTTTTCCATTTATGGTCTAAAATATCACATTACCCTGCCAGGTTTAATTTCAAAGCAAACTCAAATACCAGAAGGTTTGAACAAATCTATTTGTTAAATGTGTCTTTCCCCATTGACCCAATAAAACAAGTTTCGCTATGCACCAAGAAGAGCATTTTGTGTTTTTGTTCATATTGAATGCTGGGCATCAGCTACACATCATGCTTCTGTAGGGAGGCATGTCCCTGGAGCTAGTCAATGACAAGTCAGTGTCTAGCACCGACACTCCCCAGCCGGAACCTCGTGCTCCCACCTGACTTTCCTCTGCCCTAGATCACAGGGTAGTCTGTGCAAGTTCTCTGGGCACCTGCAAAGTTTTTCCTCTTGCTAGAGTGTACACGCCTTATGGGTGAAGGCTGCCTGTGTTCACTCTTGTGTCCCTCTGGCCCAACAGCATTTTAAACACAGCAGACACTGAAGCATTCCCTTTCTTTAGTTCTCTAAATTGACTGCACACAGCAGCTAGCTTAACCAGAGAGGATGCCAAATACTCACAGTATAAAAGAAAACAATGCAGAAACTCCTTCCCCCTTGAAAGTTTATTTTAACAGATTGGTCAAGAGTGACAGAATCACAAGACAGAAGGTGCTGTTCTTAGGGATTTAAGATTACATTGGCTTCTTTTATATAGGCGAGTTCCTTTTGAAGATGATGCCATTGGTGACTATAATCTATGCAAACATCTTGGCTGATACTTCAAATGTGAAGTTTTATTAACAAGTCACCTTGGCACATTATAATCATTTATACTAAATACCTAACTCATGACTAGATATTAGTTATTACATGGATCTCTTTAAAGTGACCGAGTATTGTAAATTTTTCTAGTTGCAATAAATGATTTTTTTACTGCCGTCTTACCTTAAAAAAAGTTTTTCAAGTGCCCAAACTGTTTAAATGTACATATTTAAAGCTTAAAGTTAGAATCCATATAATTCATATACTTTGTAGTGTCCTTCCAATGGGAACAGGAAAACAATGCAATCATGTCACTATCTAAACTTTAAGCTTTTCAATTCAAAATACTAAAGACAAAAATACATTTCACATTAGAAGCTATTTTTTTCTTCAAGTAAATTGTTTTAAATGAAATACAGGAAGCTGGACCAGTGGAGGAAGACCCAATCTACAAGCACTTTGACAGCTGGCTTGTATATCTGCTGGACTTGATGTTGCCACCTTCTTTCTATCTAGGATGAGCGTCTCCTCAGTGATTCTTCAGGATGTGGCCTCCACTCCCAATATCAGTAGTGGGCCCAAAATACTGGCAATCCTAGAGGCTTAAAGAACATCTTTCGTATAGCCTTCCTATGCTGACTGCCTTTAAAAAAAAAAAAGCACCCAGTTCTTGTTCCAATAATCATAACTCTGCCCCCCAAATTAAAAAGATTATAAATTAGTAAACAGTTTTCAGCCAAAATTAATTCACTAAACAAAACCAAATATGGTTAGGGAAACAGAAAGAGCACTTTATGAAATTTAATTTCATAAGGATAAAAATATCAGAAGATATTCTCTTTCTATCTTTACCTTTTAAAGGTATTAATCTTCTCTCTAAAGAGACATAATGATTTAAAACAGAAAGTATGCAAAGTGCCTTGTCAGTGGATATACACATACATGTGCTGGAAATTGCTAAGGCACTCAGAATGAATTCACTTAACTTGGGCAATACAGCAAGTCTTGCTCAGAAAATATTGGTTAGCCACAGAAGCTTCTGTGACAGCAAGTGGAAATAATGTGACAAACACCTTGTTTGGCCTAAGCAAATTAATTGTGAGGTTTTTCCTCACTTCATTATAAAGTGCTTTCTTCCTTGGTCTTTCCATTAGCATCATGACTTGCCCCCATCAAAGGCACTAATGTCTTTGACCTTTTTCTTTGAAACAGATCAGATGTTTAAAAAACCTGTTTTACTAAAAATTAAATGGGGAGGGAGAAAAGGAATGTCACTAAGTTTTATTATTTTTCTAGGAACAAAGGAAAACTACTTGAATAACATTGTGCTTTCTTTTTATTTCTGAAATTATGCCATTAAATATACATGGAATTAAAATGTAACCCTCTCTACAAGTCTGTTGGTGAGACACAAAGCCCCACACCCCTTCCAATTTAGTGTTCAGAATTAACGAAACTTCCGAATGCTTCCTTTCCCCCAAAGGAAGCCAATAAAGTAAAAAGTTTAACTTTCATTTTACAAAAAATATTTTGTTTCATCTTCTTATAAATCTTGAAATGCTTACAAAAGCCAGAAAATACATTTTAAAGTGTTTTTTGCTGTTGTTGTTGTTTTTTTAAACACAAAGCTCCAACCCTTTAAAGCATAGTCATGGTCAGAAAAGTGACAGTTAAAATGACTTCTTAATCTAAATTTCCCCTCTCAGCCAATTCCAAGTATAATTACTGTATCTGAAAACCAAAATGAGATTGCTAGCTTTTCATCTCACAAGGCCCTACTTCTATTTGTACATTGTTCTTCTGTTCCACCTAATGCATCTGCCCCAAAAGCAAAGTATCTTGAATCCTATCTCAGCTGAGCAGGCAAACCACAATACTTGGGAGACAAGCTACTGCCCTGCAGTCTGAAATATGGCTTGGTCAGTAAAAACCAAAAATAGGATTCAAGAAAAAGCAGAGAGACTATTTTTAGAACCAATTTTCTAACCTTTAAGTATACTTTTTTGCATTGAAAAAGTATGGGAAAAAAGATCACATATACATAAAGAGGTCTCAGCTTTTCAACCATTTGGCATTTTTATATGAATAATTTTCTTCTTTGGAAAGTGTATTTATACTCTGGTGTATTGATTACCATAACATTTGCATTACAATGAAAAGTATTCCCCCACCCCCACTTTCTGGTATGTTCTGTAGTGAATTGCATCAATTATCCCTCCTGCATTTCCAGGATGATGCTCCTTCATCCTGGAGTTTTTTAAATTTTGGACCAAGAAAGAACCACCAACCGAATCCAATAATAACACAGACAATAGATTCCACATAATAGCCATCCAATGCAGTAACACAAGAGCCACCAAGTTTTTTGCAAAGCTGTAAAAACAAAAATATTAATGAGAATGTGTTTTCAAAGTACTTAATAAATCAAACAATCAAAATTTAAGTTCTTCAATAATTTGTTGACTTCTAGAATATTTCAAATAATTTCATTTATAAACTAACCTCACTAAAGATTTTTAGAGACCATTTCTGCATACTTTCTCCCTTGTATAATTAGTCATTTGCATTAAAACTTAAAAAAATTAAATCAGACTTTTTGAAATCTGTAGGTATTTTCCACAAATTTTAGCCTTATTCTAGACTGTTCTCATCGGCAACAGTGGTATACTATATAGATAAGGAGAATCTGTTTTTAGCTACTCTGATTACTTCAGTAATCAGTTATTCAGAACCTGTCATTAGTCTTTCTCCTCTAACTGAATCTGTGAGCTCCTTGAGAACAGGAATTGTTGCTGGGTCTTGGCCCCCTCCCCCAGAGGCCTGGCCCAAAGTGCATAATCAGTGCACTTGTTTAATCTACTCTTGTTACAGAAGTGGTGAAGGATTCATTGGACATTCACTGGTGCCTAGGGGGTGCAGAACACTTGATCAGAGCAGTGCTGCAGAGACTTTAAGGAACTAAAGTCATGCCACTGCTGTCAGATAAACTAAATGGGAACTTTCAATTCTGGGCAGCACCAAGCCAATAACTCTACTCACTTCGATTGCTTCAGGAGTCCAACAATTCTGGTTCGATGCTCCCACGCACTCCTTCACTGTGAGAGGATCCACCAGCCAAAGAGCGACGGTTGAAGGCCAGTTCCCTCCCAGATTGGACACAGTGTTTAAAAGGGTCATATATGTGCCTCCAATAAGTGGGTCGCTAACTTTGGCATTAAAAGCCATTATGGAAACATACATGCTGTACAATGTGATCTGCAGAAAGAAGGTAAAACAAATCACATCAAGGAACTAGAAAGGTTAGTCAAGTAAAGAGATTTTTCTGGGGGACGTGAAGTCAGAAGGGGATGGGATAGACTGCTGACTTGGAGACTTAGCTTGTAAAAGGGGAGTTAGAATTTTCCTGTGTTGTTCCTGAGGGAAAAATCAGCACCAATGAGTGGAAGTCACAGGTAGATAAATTTTGTTCAACATAAAGATAAATGATTAGCAGTAAGACAGCTCAAAACAGAACCAATCACACTGAAAAGTAGTGAGCTGCCTGTCAAATATTCAGGCAGGGATGGGGCAATCTGGGTTAGGACGGTAGTAATGAACTCCTTGTGTGGGAGCATGGTTCTAGGAAAATTTTTTTATTTTTTTCTAATGTTAGGTTCTAAAATCTAAAGATACTGGATGTTACAAAATCCAAATTTACTTTTCACATTCATAATTTTATAGCGAAGTCTGGAGTTGGATTTCCAAGTGACATGTACTAGTAAAGAAAAATGTTAGTTAATCCTAAAGTGGCAGAAGCCAAGTCAAATTATTTGCACATTGATTACTACTTTAAATGCTATGGGGCAGCTAGGCAGCACAGTGGATAAAACACTAGGCCTAGATTTGAGAGAAAGTAGGTTTAAATCTGCTTTCAGACACTCCATAGTTGTATGACCTTGGGCAAGTCACATCCTCATTTGTCTAGCCCTTGCCCCTCTGTCTTAAGAGTCATTCCAAACTAGAAAATAAGGTTTAAAAAAAATCTTAAAAACTTATCTGACAATTGGTATGTTTATATGATTAGAAGATAATACAAACTATTTTAACATTAACCTAAGAAACATGATAAGAAAGAATTGAGTGCATACCCCTTTAATCAACTAGTGTTAACTCAAAATCAAATGGAAATATTTTTAGTATTTGCTCTATGATCACTCTTTATAATTAGCACAGAAACTCTAATCTATGAAGTTTGGATCACCCAGTAACCAGATTGATCTTTTGGAGCACTAGGTATATCTGGGTGAACTGTTAAACAGGCAGAAGCCCCAAAGGATCCAACCTAGATCAACTGCTAAATCTCCCAGGTTCTTGAAATGCCTTCTAGGACCATAAATTTGGGTCTTTCTAGCTACCTCAAACCCCTCAAATTACAGAGAAGAAAACTAAAGGGAAAGAAGGGAATTAACTTGTCCACATCCACAAAGGGAAGTGCCCAGGTGTAATGTGAACTCAAAATCTCTGACCTCCCAGTTGGGGATTTTTCCATTGTATCACTACTCCCTAAATGTTTGTTTGAGCTACTTTCCTCAAAATAACACAACTTACTCAGATGAAGCAGTTTAAGTAAAACTAATGCCAAGGAATGATTAGCTCTTTTTCCAGGCTCCCATAAACTGTTGAATCATGGGAGTCTACAAATGTATTCCTAACAGAAAAAAGTACTCAGTGCCTAAGTAAGGTGTAGTGTGCAAGGTCTGTCTGTCTTATCTATCTGACACTGCTCCACATCCCCCAATTCTGCAGAGCAAATTCTGCTCAGCTCAAGTTAGCAACCTGAGACCATCAAAAGCAGCAGAGGAATAAAGAATTATCCCTGTCCCCTCAGTTGTCCCTACTGAACAAGCATTTTCAAAAAACAATAACTGAAGTTGAGAGGGGAATACCTAAAACCTAAAGAGGACCAGATAGATAGAGATATTTGGAGAGTAAGAGGACTTTGTGACACATAACTGTGTTAAATGAATGATACCATTTCAACAAGAGACTCATTAATATTTATAAATTAGGTATATTCAGCTCCAAGACCTTTTGTAACCTTCAGTGGGGTCTTCTGGACTACAGAGTTGAATCCATACATATTGGGACATGAACTACATGCCAATAAGCAATAAAAGAGATAGCCTTATGGCCTCAAGGAGACTAGGGAGCAATTTTTGGTCTTCTAATGAATATATAGTCCCATCTTAGCTAGACACATTTTGGTTTACTGTTTAGATCCATTAAGCTGCAAATAATTTGTTTGATAATTTAATGAGTCCTGTGTCCAATAATCCTCATATGCAAATATTCTTTTTTTTTTTGAAAGTTGCCTAGCTTAGATTTTTATTACTTGCTATTGTATCATATGGTCATTTACCTCCTGGCTCTACCAAGTAGCTTACTAAAAAAAAATCCCAATTAAAGTGCCTTCTTGATCATATGATTGGGACATCATTAAAAATACATCACACATACATAGTGGAGACCTGATCAGGGTCTTGAAAAAATAGCCTTTTCCGTCTCAATGGTATATGCTGAATGACAACCACTCAAGGTATTCTTATTACATAGCCCCACAGCATTCTGGAAAACTCAGCTTTAGGAGAAAAAGGCCTTTCTGGTCTGTTCACAGTTAAGTTCCAGTTATTCAAATAAGTTCCTAACTACCAATCCTGTCCTCTAAATACCATCTTGCTTTTTGAATTGATAATTAAAAGTAGGGCCTATCTGGGAAACTGCCTCTTCCCTAGGAATGGAAGAGATCGCATATATGAAGAGGATACCTCCTGAGCAGACAATCACTACTTTTTTACCTGATGTAAGGCGTAACTCAGCAGCACTATAATATAGTAATAGAGTGGGAATCCTCCTTGATACGCTACTTTGGGAGTCCACCAAACCATCAAAGCATATTCCAAGCCAAGTAATAATCTGCATAGAAATAAAGAATTAGAAGCTGCTTTCAATTTTGGGGGCACGCCAAATCTTAGAAAATTATTCATGTGCACCTATGATTGACAGAGTCCTGCATCTAAAATGTACTTGAGACTGATGAGAAAAAACTCATTTAAAGAAACAAAGGGCAGTCTGATTTTCAAACATCTTTAATGCATGGCCATGTATCTCTAATGGGAAGAGAGATAATGGAATGTGTCTATTGGCAACACTTCCTTTCACACTTACCTGTAGGGCATGGCTTTATAAAACACATTTAGTGGCTGTGGGCCTGCTGTATACTTGCTGATAATCAGAGGCAGTATGATCTGTAAGGGAACCATTGGGACTGCCAATAGTGCCAAGTGCTCTTTGGGCACTCCCTCTTCTACCAATTTCAGTCCTGTCACTGCATCTGCTGCTGAAAAGCCAACCTGAAATAGAAAAGCAAAGGGAGAATTTAACTTTTGACTTGCGATGTCTTTCACCAAAGCAGAATCATAGAGTCAAGTGTTTTTAGAGCTGGAAAACACTCTGTTGAAGACAAAGAAACTGAGGCCTAAGCAGATGAAGGTATTGCCCAAAGGGCCAGGACTAGAACACACATGTCCCTGCTCAAGGTAAAAAGCTCATCTAACTGTGCCATTCATCTCTCCTTTGAAACACAAGTGATTTCATTCTAAATCTATGTCCATTTCATGACCGAGTAAGACATTATTGCTTCCAGCTTATAAATTAAAAAATAAAATAAAATAAAAGCAAAGAAAGGGAACTTGCCTAGAATAATTCTAATGAAATTATAAGTAAATTTCAGCACTTCTATTGTACTTCATTAGTTACTCATCAAATTCTATTTCTCTGCCACTCATACTCTAATATGATAAAAACACCAAAACGTAGTTACCTTTTATGTTTATAAACTATATTTCTACCAGTGATGGAAAAAGTAAAGATCTTTCTCCCTTTAAAACTAATTTCTAAATTACTAGCTCCAAGAGTCTTTCAGTCTTTTCCAAAAAATCTGAATATTTTCTTTGAGAAAATATAATCAGTAAGAATGACAGAAATGGGGCAGCTAGGTGGCATAGTGGATAGAGCACCAGGCCCAGCTGGATTCAGGAGAACCTTAGGTTCAAATCTTGGTCTCAGACACTTCCTAGTTGTGTGACCCTCGGCAAGTCACATAACCTCTTTTGCCTCACCTTGCCCTTTTGTTATTAAGACAGAAAATAAGAGTTAAAATTTTTTTTAATGAGGGAAAATATGGGAAGATGGACTTAAAGGGTCACAGATTTAAGAGGTAGGACAAGACTTTATAGGTTCATCTAGTGGAAACTTTTCATAATGCAGATAAAGAAACTAAAACCCTGAGAGATTCAATAATTTGCCCAATGACTTAGAATTCCCAGGATTTAAATGCCAGGCTTTTAACTCCAAATTCAGTGTTTTCCACATTACATATACACATACATATACATATATATATATATCCCTATAAAATTGTATATAAAAAGCATGTTGTACTCTTTTATTTATTTGTTTTAATTTTTAGAGTTTTACGATTTTCTTTACTGTATCTAGATCACTATTTCCATACAAGACTCATTTTGCTTGCCTCCAGAGAATATAACTAGGATCAAGGGTAGTAACTGCAAAGAGGCAATTTTAGGTTTGAGGTAAAGAAAAAACTCCCAACAACTAGAATTGTGTGGTGGGCTCTATGGAGGGAATGGATTCTTCTGTTCTAGAGTTCTTAAGGCAAAGATTAGTTGATCATTTGACAAGTTTGTATTAGAGGGGAGATAGGAACTAAGTTTCAGTAGTCAGAGCACTGGACTTAAGAGTCAGAAAGAGTTAATTCGAATCTAATTTCAGATAATTATATGCTATGTAAACTTGATCATCCTTTAACCTCTGTCTCATCTTTTTTGTTGTTCGGTAATTTCAGACTGATTCTCTGTGACCCCATTTGGGTTTTTTTTGGTGAAGATAGCAGAATAGTTTGTCATTTTCATCTCTAGCTCATTTTATAAATGAGGAAATTGTTTACTCTTTAAAAAAAAGATGTAAAGTAAAAGTTCTAAATGATCTAAAGTAAAAATTCTTTTGTTAAAAAAATTAAAGGATAGCAGATTTCTCGCTGTTTAGGTAGAGAATTCCACTTATATCACTATTTCTTTGTAAAAGCTGTTTATATTCATTCAACACTGTCTCAAAAGTTATACAAATACTACGAAAGTTAATTTATGATCATTTTCCTTGTGTAAATCCAAAAGATAGGTGAAAAAATTACTTAGGTGGTTAATATATTTATATTATATTGTAATAATAATATATAATATATATAATATATTATATATATAATATATAAAATAATAATATATAATATAATATATAATATAATTACATGCCAATTAGAGAACATGGGATGTTTCATCAATAGATGAAACCCTCCAAGACCACACACAGTAAGAAAAGTACTATTCTTCCTAACCCAATATTTATGCTAGTTACTGCAGTGCAGATACTTTTATTTTTATTATGGCATTTCCTTTTAATTTTTATTGATAATTAAATACAATGATTTTTATTATCAGTGTTATCTGTATGGTGCTGATTTGGGACCTAAGTCATGTAACAGACTCTGAAAATACATTTTATATCATTATCTAGGACTGGCATTTACTGCCCAATATTCTTGTTGCTAAGTACTGAAGGGAAAGAAACACTATAAACACTATAAAGGAGGAGGAAGAAGTGCAGCGAAGAAGATAAAAAGAGAGAAAGCTGAGTGGCCTGTGGGAGCCACAGACACCGATATTCTAGCTCTGCTGCTCTCTCACTTTGTGGCCTGGAATGAGTTGCTTACCTTTTTTGGGCCTCAGGGACCTCATCTGAAAACTGAAGGAGTAAGACTAAATGAAAGGCCCTCCAAATCCCAACGTATGATCTTCTGGCCATAATCACAGACACATTTTACAAAGAGTAAAGTATTTACAAAAATAGGAAGTAATCAGGATGACAGAATAGCTGAGAGAATAAGAAAGACCAAAAGTATAAACTCTAGAATGAAAGACTACTACTTAGAATTACAAATGCATCAATTCATAGTGTTTATTAAAATACTGAAAATATTATTTAATTTCATGAATTTTAAAGTTTACACTATGATGTCAAGACCACTTCTGATTTAAAGTTTATATTACTTGTTAAATTTAGATTCTGACAACAAGTTTTTTTCTTCCTTTTAAAGGATTTGAAACATCTGAAAATTTTATATATAGCAGTAAGATGAGGAGGTGATAAAGACTGACAAACTGTATATGGCCTAAACCTTTTAATGGTACTTCTTTAATACAGGCTAAACTATGAAAACACTTAAAAATACTTACATATACTGAGCTCACCTATAAAATAAACATAAATGGAAGGAATTGGTAATAACAGAATTATATGAATGTTTATTTTAAGTGTACTTACTTTTGCAGTTAAAATCATGAAGCAGAAAGTCATAACTGCTGGCATTTTTATAATTGTAAAGAGCAGCTTGTATGTGTCAGTGATCCCTTTGGTTTCTTCTTTTGATGGTGTAACTTCTTTGTTTTCTTTTTTAAGAAGGGCAATTAATGTTGTTGTTATAAAAAATATGGTTCCCCAGAAAAATAGGAAATCTAAAACACAAAAATAAAGGATTTTCTCTATTATTCATCTCAAAACAAGCACATGAGAATTGAGTTTAGGCTGTTTCTATATTTTTGTTTGAGTGAAGAATGTATGAAATGTATCATATGTTGGTCTTTGAGATACTTCACTGAATAACATAAGGAATTTTAGGAGAATTTTCTAGTTTATGGTTTTGAAATTTATGTATATTTTAAAATCTCTTCTACTATGTGGTAGAGAACTAAGTTATAAAAGTCTTAAAAAGCTGGATCACTAACAATAGCCTAAAATAAATATGTGTAAGGAGCACATATTAAATAATAATTAGCTAAGGAATGGTCATTAACCTGAAAAGGCAGACCTATTGACATAATAAAAAGAGAACAGCATGCAGAAACTGAGATGAGCCACCAAGGCCAATCACAAGAAAAACAGACTAGGAAGGTTTATGTTATCTTTACAAGGTAAGAGTGCTAGGTAATGACCCTGTGACACATGAAGGGTGACTACATAAAGAGTCAAGGCTTATTTTGTTATTTGAATGCCAGAACTGGCTTTTGTCTTAGAAGAATGATTTGGGGAGGCTCTATAGCCTCTTGCATTCAGCAGTCCTGGCCCAAATCATTTAGAACTTTTGAGAGCTGGCTTTAGAAGATAGCTCAACTAATACCTAGTGAAGTTGAACCAAGAGATTAATAGGCTCATCAAACAATTGCAATGGGCTAAAGCGGCCCAATGCCCGTAGAGCTACAATGAATGCCAGACAGCAGAGCTGAGAAAGTGCAGCCCCTGAATTCTCTGCTTGGCTGGGGGGAGAAGTGCTGATAGACTGCTCCTGCACTGGTTTGGTTGGCTTTCCTTTACCCTCTCTCTTTTGGATCACTGTTACAAGAAATAGCTCACTGGGAAGGTATACTAGGGAATGAAGAGGAAGCCAAAACAATGACTATTGATAAAAATAGCATTGAAAAATTCCTGAGGAATAGTTTGGCTCCTTAATGAACACAGATGCAAAACTCTTAAATAAAATACTAGCTAAAAGACTAAAGCAAACTGTCACAAGGATTATTCACTACAACCAAGTGGGATTTATACCAGGAATGCAAGGATGGTTTATTAGGAAAAACAATCTGCATAACTGACCATACCAACAACCAAACTAATAGAAATCACAGAATTATCTCAATAGAAGCAGAAAAAGCCTTTGACAACGTAAAACAATCATTCCTATTGAAAACACTAGAAAGCATAGGAATAGAAGGGCCTTTCCTAAAAATAATAAGCAATATTTATTTAAAACCAGCAGCAAGTATCATCTGCAAAGGGGATAAGTTAGGAGCCTTTCCAATAAGATCAGGAGTCAAGCAAGGATGCCCATTATCACCACTACTTTTTAATACTGTACTAGAAACACTAGCAGTAATAATTAGAGAAGAAAAAGAAATTGAAAGAATCAAAATAGGCAATGAGGAAACTAAACTGTCACTCTTTGCAGATGATATGATGGTCTACTTTGAGAATCCCAGAAAATCAACTAAAAAACTAATGGAAATAATTAATAACATTAGCAAAGTTGCAAGGTACAAAATAAACCCACATAAATCAGCAGCATTTCTATGTTTCCTACAAAACTCAGTAACAAGAGTTAGAGAAACTCCATTTAAAATGACTCTAGACAATATAAAACACTTGGGAATCTCTTTATCAAGACAAACTCAAGAATTATATGAATACAACTACAAAATACTTTTCACACAAATAAAACTGGATCTAAACAATTGGAAAAACATTAATTGGTCATGGGTAGGACAAGCTAATATAATAAAAATTATAATCCTACCTAAATTAATTTACTTATTCAATATTATACCTATCAGACTACCAAAAAACTTTATAGATTTAGAAAAAAATTATGTACAAAGTTCATCTCGAAGAACAAGAGAACTAATGGAAAAAAAATGTGATGGGGGCCTAGCAGCTCCAGATCTTAAACTGTACTATAAAGCAGTGATCATCTAAACAATATGGTACCGTCTAAGAGATAGAAGAGTGGATCAATGGGTAGACTTGGGGTAAATGACCTCAGCAAGATGGTGTTCGATAAACTCAAAGATCCCAGCTTTTGAGAAAAGAAGCCACTATTTGACAAAAACTGCTGGGAAAATTGGAAAAAGTGTGGGAAAAATTAGGTTTGGATCAACATCTCACAACCTTTAACCAAGATAAATTCAGAATGGGTAAATGACAAATATAAAGAGGGAAATTATAAGTAAATTAGGTGAATATAGGATAGTATACCTCTCAGATTTATAGGAAAGGAAAGAATTTAAGACAAAGCAAAAGATGGAGAACATTAAATATAAAATGAATAATTTCAATTATATGAAAGTAAAAAGGTTTTGTGCAAACAAAACCAATGCAACCAGAATTAGATGGGAAGCAACAAACTGGGGAAAAAATTTATTAAAAAAATCTAACAAAGGTCTAATTTCTCAAATTTATAAAGAACTAAGTCAAACGTAAAAGAAATCAAGCTATTCCCCAATTGATAAAATGGTCAAGGGATAGGAATAGGTAGCTTTCAGATAAAGAAATCAAAACTATCAATAAGCACATGAAAAAGTGTTCTAAATCCCTCCTGAATAGAGAAATGCAAATCAAAACAACTCTGAGGTACCACCTCACACCTAGCAGATTGGCCAACATGACAGAAAAGGAAAATAATCAATGTTGGAGGGGATGTTACAAAATTGAAACACTAATGCTTTGCTGGTGGAGTTGTGAATTGGTCCAACCATTCTGGAAGGCAACTTGGAATTATGCCCAAAAGGCTCTAAAAGACTGTCTGCCCTTGGATCCAGCCACACTACTGCTGGGTTTGTACCCCAAAGATAATAAGGAAAAAAACTTGTACAAAAATATTCACAGTCACACTCTTTGTGGTGGCAAAAAATTGGAAAATATGGGGATGTCCCTCAATTGGGAAATGGCTGAACAAACTGTAGTATCTGAGGGTGATGGAATATTATTGTGTTAAAAGGAATAAAGAACTAGAAGATTTCTATGTGAACTGGAACAACCTCCAGGAATTGCGGCAGAACGAAAGGAGTAGAACCAGGAGAACATTGTACACAGAGACTGATACACTGTGGCACAATCAAATGTAATGGACTACTAGCAGCAATGCAATGACCCAAGACAAGAATGGACTTAGGAGAAGGAACATTCTCCACATCCAGAGAAAGAATTGTGAGAGCAGAAACACAGAAGAAAAACTTATGATTGATCACTTGTTTATATAGAAATCTGATTTGGTGTTCTGGTTTTAAAAGATCACTCTATTACAAAAATGAATAATATAGAAATAGGTACCAAGTGATAATACATATATAACCCAGTTCAATTGCTTGTCAGCTCCAGGAGGTGGGGGAGGGAAGAGGGGAGGGAGAGCACATGAATCATGTAACCATGGAAAAATACTTTAAAATAAATTAAGAACTAAAATAAAAAAGTTTATGAGCAATAAGAAAAACTTCCTGTTCCTTGTTTAAAAAAAAACAACAAATTGGGAAACAATCTTCATTACAAAAACCTCTGACAAAGGTCTAATTACTCAAATTTATAAAGAGCTAAACCAGTTGTACAAAAAAATCAAGCCATTCTCCAATTGAAAAATGGGCAAGGGACATGAACAGGCAGTTTTCAGTCAAAGAAATCAAAACTATTAATAAGCACATGAAGAAGTGTTCTAAATCTCTTATAATCAGAGAGGTGCAAATCAAAACAACTCTGAGGTATCACCTCACACCTAGCAGATTGGCTAACATGATAGCAAAGGAAATAATGAATGCTGGAGGGGATGTGGCAAAGTGAAACATTAATTCATTGCTGGTGGAGTTGTGAACTGATTCAACCATTCTGGAGGGCAATTTGGAGCTATGCCCAAAGGGCGATAGAAGACTGTCTGCCCTTTGATCCAGCCATAGCACTGCTGGGTTTGTACCCCAAAGAGACAGTAAGTAAAAGGACTTGTACAAGAATATTCATAGCTGCACTGTTTGTGGTGGCAAGAAATTGGAAAATGAGGGGATGCCCGTCAATTGGAGAATACCTGAACAAACTGTGGTATATGTTGGTGATGGAATACTATTGTGCTCAAAGGAATAATAAAGTGGAGGAGTTCCATGGGAATTGGAACAACCTCCAGGAATGGATGCAGAGTGAGAGGAGCAGAACCAGGAGAACATTGTACACAGAGACGGATACACTGTGGTACAATCGAATGTAACAGACTTCTCCATTAGAGGCAATGATCCTGAACAACTTGGAGGAATATACGAGAAAAAACACTATCCACACCCAGAGGAAACACTGTGGGAGTAAAAACACCGAAGAAAAACAACTGCTTGAATACATGGGTCGAAGGGATATGGTTGAGGATGTGGACTCTAAATGAACATCCTAGTGCAAACATCAACATGGAAATAAGGCTCTGATCAAGGACACAAGAAATACCTAATGAAATTGCACGCTGGCTGCAGGAAGAGTGGGAGGAGGGGAAAGAGGGAATTAATGTGATTATTGTAACCAAGGAATAATGTTCTAAATTGACTAAATAAACTTATTCAAATAAAAAAAAACAAAAAAAACACAACCTCAACTTCTGCCTTAGAATCAATATTGTGTATTGGGTCCAAGGCAAAAGAATGGTAAGGGCTAGGCAATGGGAGTTAAGGGATTTGCCAGGGGTCACGTGGCTAGGAAGTGTTTGAGGCTATATTTGAACACAGGACCTCCCGGCTCTCAATCCACTGAACTACCCAGCTATCCCCTCATTCCTTGTTTTCTAACCTGTACCAGCCAATAGTATAATAATTCATATTAGCCAGCTTAATTCCTTGCCATATGCAAAAGACTTGGCTCCAAGTGATTTGTTAGCTATTTCTAAGTCAAATACATCCTGAAAGGATGAAGATTTGCCAACACAGTGAATATTCCAAAGGATAACATGCCCCAGGTTCAGAAACCAACAGCACTAAGGTATATGAGGTGGGATACACAAGGCAGAGCAAGCAATACAATTAAGGGTCAACCCCCCACCCCCCACACACATACTTTGTGAGGCCTTATGAAACTCTTCCCTATCAGAGCATTTAAGAAATTAAATGTGCAAATAGAGATAATCTACATTTTACCTTTCACTTCTGTTGTGTTTTTTTCAATTCCCTTTTCCAAGAACTTAATTTGCCCTCCCCCCTTATGGACAATAATAACAACAAGCATCTATAGAGTCCTTAAAAGAATTATAAACCAATTCATTCATTTTCATGAAAGCATTATTACTTCTGTTCTGTAGATGAGCAAGCTAAAGCTCTAGCTGACAATTCTATACTGATGCTATATGTCAATTGTAGCGCATCCTCCCAACACTTCCTGAAGTAGGGAACTACACATGTTCTCTCCATGTTCCAGAGGAGGACGCAAACAGGTTGGAGAAAGCTGGAAGCTGGGGACCTCAAGTTCCCACCAGCAGGGATCCAGGAAATCAATCAGGCAGCAAAGTGTCCAGGGGAGAGTCAGGAACTCCAATTCTGCCACTTGTGTGAGCCCAGGAAGTCATTTAACATGTCTTGCCCTCAGGCTTCTCATTTGTACAAAGAGAAGGTCAATGAGATGCTCTGGAATTGGAGATGCCTGTGCTAGGGAGTATCAGATGTACATCTCCAGGAGGGAAAGCTGGGCTGAGGTCCCCCTAAGCTATTTCTCCATCTTCAAGCTCAGTGTTTATATGTTGTAGGTCTTTGGGGTCTGCCCTGTTTTCTCTCTAATAGTCTCATGAGAGCCAAGCATGAGAATTCTGCCATCTTGTGGGTCCAATATTATTGAAGGTCAGCTGAATTTACATTTCAATGTAATTTTACATTGTAATTTTATGTATGTATTTTAATGTATTTATGTATGTAAATTTATGCATGTAAATTTACATACAATTACATACAATGCCATTTACAATCTTTTTTTCCCCAAACATTAAACTTTTCAAATGGCCTCTCTTGTCTGTACAACAAATGTTCCTTAATTAACCACCTGACTTTAAATTTCATCAAAAATGGCAGGAGACAGGATATCCAGTGGGGCAGAGAACACTGAGCATGACTGAGCATCCTGGGTTACCAGGGTTCAAAAGCTAATAGCAATAGCACCTGACTGGCAGTTTGAGACTCAAATTACATTAACTTGGTAGCACCAACAGGAGTTTAAATTCTAATGAATGCCCTTTACACATAAAAGACTCAAGTGAAAATGATGCTAGTTCACTGGCATATAAGGGTTGATATTTGCAAAAACTTTATATTTTGTTTGCTGAAGCATAAGCCAAAGATTTCTCTAACTCTTTAGAAAAGAAATATAAAGAAATCAAAGTTAACAAGTTAAGCAAGTTTGAACATGTACCTAATTGCTGTTTACAAAAGAGATTATCTCATTCCTTTTTTGTCTTTTATGAGCAGAGCTAATTTAGCACAATCTGAACAATTATTTCAAATATTGCTCATAGATGAAATGGGACCGGTCACAAGGAACCAACAGGTCAGACAATGGAAAAGACTAGAGGATGGAACCAAAACAGCAGAGTTGCAGGAAGAAGGACTTTGAGCTATTTCTCTAGCTTCTTCAACCAGATCTAGAAAATGCCCCACTGAATTCTGATGGGGAAATCCAGAAAAAGTCACAGCAAGTACTTTGTCTAGCCCAGCTGGATATAAAGAGAGAGACAAGTCTAAGGACATCAGGGCAAGCAGAGATCCCACATCCCTCCAAAATGCTAACTGACACAACCTAATTTGGGATACAAGGAGATGATTTGAGCCTGGGATGGAACTGCAAGGTAAGGAGCTGCCATAGTCCGTGAGGGGTTTATGGAGAAGAAAGCAAATTCAGAATCAAACATCAGTCATGTGGCTTGAACCCTAGGAGCAGAGCTTATATTCCAGTCTGAAACCTACATAGGACCTGACCAAAGTGCAATCAGTAGTTCTGTCTCCTCTGAACCAGAACTTTCCAGATGACTGACAGGAACTATGAATAGCACCTACCCACCTCTAAGGGCTGCTGTGAGGAGTAAATGAGATAACCCCACAGCACTTAGCACAATGGCTGGCACACAGTAAGTACTACATAAATGTCAGCTACTTATTATTACTGTTATTTAAATCATAATCTGGGCCAGGAATTTACAGAGCTCAGTCTTTGATCTGGATTAGACCATTGTGTGAATACTGTGTTTTAATAAAATTAGGACTCTGGTCCTTATATTTTAGTAAAATTTATTAGGATTACTTGTAGGTCCCCAGCCTGAGATGTCCCTGAGATCCTGAAATACAACATGCAATCCTCTAAATAAATAGCAAAGAGACCAGCCTGGACATTCTCTCCAGAAGTATGCAAAGAACCCAGTCCTAATATCGAGTCTGAAGTTAGGAACAAATTATTCTGGTGATAGGAAGACATAAGACCAGAAGAAGATAATGAATCCAAAACATCCACAAGCAAAACCTCAGAGAAAAACAAATTCAACTAAAATTCCTAGAAGAAATGATGCAAGTTTTTTTTAAAGAGTTTAAATGATCAGGGGTCCCCAAACTACAACCCACAGGCCACATGCAGAGGTGGGGGAAAGGCCCAGGCCATTTATCCTGCCCCCACTGCACTTCCGGAAGGGGCACCTCTTTCATTGGTGGTAAGTGAGAGGAGTACTGTATGTGGCGGCGGTGCTCCCATACAGTACTACTTCCCGTGACATAATCCTTTGCGTGGAGCCTTGTTCTGAGAGTAACTGAACGAGAAAGAGGCGCCACACAAAGGATTATGTGGCTGCACAATGGAAGACATCAGCATGGTGAGCTGCGGATCTTGGGGAGGGGATTCCTCAATATGTATATACTGCTGCCCTGTATAGTGCTGGCAGTGATGGGTCTGTGCAAGGTGTGACAGGCCCACCCCAGTCAGGGGGGCTGCAGCCTCTGCTATCCCAGACAGGGGTATACAGATTTTTCATAGTTTTTTTTTTAAATAGTCTGGTCCTCCAGCGGTCTGAGGGACACTGAACTGATCCCCTGTGTAAAAAGTTTAGGGACCACTGTTTTAAATGAAATGAGACCTCTAAAAAAAAAGGAAAAATAAATGAGATTTGTAGAAGAATTTGAAAGGAAATTAACAATTAATTTGGAACAACTTTGTCCAAATGACAAACTCCCTGAAAATCATAATTACCAAAAAGAAGGTAATGACTCCATAAAAAAAGAAAAAAAAACAAGAAATATTGAAACAAACTCAAAAGACTAGGAAAAAAAACAGAAAAGAAAAAACCAAGGAATTTCATTGTATAAACAACTGGTCTGGGAAAAAAATTTACAAATCATTAGACTACCTGAATAGTATAATCACAAGAAAATAAAGTATTTATGTCAAGAAATATATGTCAAGAAATGTTAAAAGAAAATTACCCTGATCTCTTAGAACCACTGGGGGGGGGGGGGGAATAGAAATTACCTCCTTAAAGAAACCTTGAAAAGGAAACTCCCAGAAACATCATACCCATGGGAGGGGACGGAAAGGGAGGGGGAAGGGGAGGGAGGAACAGAAAATGATTTTTGTAACCAGAGAATAATGTTCGAAACTGACCAAATTAAAAAATAATAATAATAATTTATTAGTGCCCACTATGAGCCAGGCCCAGTGCTGGGTGCTATAGGAGGAAGGGTCGCTGAAGGGGGCTGAGGTCTCCTGAGGAAGAAAATTTTGGAAAAAAAAAAAGAAAGAAACATCATATCCAAAAGCCAGTTTGCAAGTCAAATAAAAAATACTGCCAGAAACAATGAGGAACCAGTCAGAATCACAATCTAGCAACTATCAATGTATTTAACTTAAAATTATATTCTAGAAGGCAACAGATAATAGATTAAAGGACAAGAATAACCCACCTAGCAAAACTAAGTTTCATGCTACTGGGAAAAAAATGGACAATGAAACAGAAGACTTCCAAATACTCCTGATGCAAAGAGAAGAGCTGTGGAAAAATTCAAGTTCAAACACAGGAATGAAGAGAAACATAAAACAGTAAACACTAATAAACAATCATAAAGAACTACATAAGAATAAACTGCTTCCACTCAAATATGTGAAGATGATCTAAGTGTGCCCACTGAACCCCTATGATCAGTAGGGGAAATACAGAAGTCCAAGTAGTAAAGGCCCAGGAGGGGTTCAGTTAATTTAGAGGAGGGAAAAAGAAGGGAAGAAAAATATACAAAGGTAAGAGAAACAAAGATTAGGGAAAACTATCTCACATAATCAAGTTATAGAAGGAGATATCTATGCAAACAAAGGGAAGGAAACTGAAGAGTGGCTAACACCTAAACCTCACATATAAACTGGGAAGAAAAAACATAAACAGATTAATCTGAAGCAAACCAAACTCAAAGATGCACAAAAACATTTATGGCTCTTTTTGAGATGGCAAAGAATGGCAATCTGAATATATAAATTGATGATAAGTGATAGTATATGAATGTAATGGAATATTATTGTGCCATATGAAATAATGAAGGGTACGACCTGAGAACTGGAAGACTTGTACTGATGTAGAGTGAAGTGAGCATAACCAGTAGGACAACTTACATAATGACAAAACAACTTTGAGAAAATGAGGAACACTGATCAGCAGAATGACCAATATGACTAATGATGAAATATGACAGAGAAGTGAAAGGCACAGAGTACAGAATGAGAAATTTTTTTTGGACATGGACATCGTGGAAATTTGTTTTGCTTGATTATATGCATTCATGAGAGTGGTTTTGTTCTACTCTATCTCAGTTGTGGGTTGGTGAGTTGGGATGAGAGATAGAGAAGGTAGATTTTTGCTGAAAGAATAGGCAATGGGAGGTAGGTGACTTGTCCAGAATCACACAGCTAGGAAATGTTAGAGGCTAGATTTCAATCTAGGTCCTCTCATCTCTAGGCCAGATTCTCTATTCACTGAGAACTGTCCCAAATAAAATATAATTTTAAAAATCCTATGAAGGACAATGATGGAAGATTACAAACAATACTCTTCATAAAACAGTGAGGAATGGAAAGGGAAAAAAGAACTTATAGATAATTTGGTGAGAGACCCTAAGTCAGATCAGCCAGACAGCTTTTGGATGAAAATAGAAAACGATGAATAAACAAAAAGGAGAAAGACCTGTAAAGATTTCTAGAGACATTTCTAATCATGAAAAATGGGTGGCTAAGAGTGCAGGATCCAGAGTCAGGAAGACTCATCTTCTGAGTTAAAATCTGGCCTCAGACAATTACCAGCTTGATGATGCCTGAAAAGTCACTTAACCCTGTTGACTTCAGTTTCCTCATCTGTAAAATGAGCTGAGAAGGAAATAGTTAACTACTCCAGCATCTTTACAAGAAACTCAAAATAATACATTAAAACTGTAATGCAACCTTTTAAAGGAAGATTCCAGAAATTAAAAGTTCAAAGTCCATACAGAATAATCTTTCAAACAAGTTGAACAATATGATTCCCATCTTATTGTCGATACCTTGCTGGCAAAGGATGAGAGTCTATTTTTACAACTTATGTATTGATATCCATTCAAGCAAATTCTTATGAGAAATGAGACAGACAAGTTCAGTTCCAACCTCTTCCCAGTTGGTCTTCAACATCTGAAATCATGGCATTCTTCAGGTTTTCTTATAACCTCACTACAGGCTTCATTACTATTTACTGGACCCATTTCAACATGTTCCTAAATGGTATTCCTACCTATTCTCTCCCTTGCTAATCAATCCTTCATGCCACTGCCAAGTTAATTGTACTTTTGTAGATAAGTCACTTCTCTATTCCCAAATTCTCAATGTTTCCCAACTGGTTACTGAGTAAAGTTCAAACTTTGACATTCTTCGGTCTCCAAAATTTGACCAGCACTCTTCTGTTTCAGTTTTATCTCCCATCGTTACCCTTTATAGGCTCTGTTTTAACCAAATGGCCTACTTTCTGTCCTCTTAGCACCCTCTATTCTTTTCCATGTTTTTGCCCTGGCTCCTCAAATGTTCTTTTTTCCCATTCTTTAAAGCCCAATTTAAAATGCTACCTTTATCTTTTATTAAAGTCTTCCTTGAGAGGCTGTCCAGGCCCCACATAACACAATGTTTTAGAAATTCCTTACTACATTAAATATGGTATGTTGCCTGTGCCTTTCTTATTCTTTCATTAGACTTTACAAGGTCAGGGGCTATATCTTGACTAACTTTGCATATTATCCAGTACCTAGCATAGTGCTCTGCCCATCATGGACACTTAATAAATGATGGCTGAATCAGACCTTGATTTCTATATGAAAATATTAATGACTAGTCCACATCTCATTCTTTAGGGGACAATAAATGACCTATGTAATCCATTTATGCATGCATTAGGAAATGATTAGCCAATGAAGTAAATGTTAACAGACTCAAAATTTCAGAGTTCAGATGCTTTTACTCTACATAAGCCAGGCGCACCCTGAGCTAGCATATATAAACCTCTGGAGGAAGATGCAGCAAGTCTGAGAAAAACCAAATGAAGAAATTCTGGGAACTGTTTATAATAGTCATTGGATTGTACAAAAGAAGGGAGCTAAATAAAGCCCAATATCAATTTGAGGGGGAAAAAATGTTTTCCTGACTTCTTGTTAAAATTGGAAGGTTTGAAAAATTGCATATGTTGTTGAGACCACTTTGCTTAAATGCTTTTATTTGTTACAAGGGGTAGGGAATAGTGTTGGGAAATGATTGTGCTATAAAATACAGAAGGCATCAATAAAATAATAGCAAAATGAATGGTACTGCTATAGTAATTTAAGTCCTCCCTACAGAACAAGGATACTTTACTAAAATGGACTACAATTCCCAGGTTACTCCAGGATGGAGTATCCATCCTTACCATCCCAATCAGTCAACTCATTTGCAGGTTCTACCTTGGATCAGCTGCCACATTTGTCTAACAAATAATCTCCAGAACTAAAAAGAATTGGAACATCAGATACAGTGGAATGGCATCCAATCGTCTATCTTTGCTTGCTGGGCCAAAGATGCATATCTCTCTGCCTCAAAAGTCATCTAAGCTACATGAAGATGGTGCAACTTCCACCACCTTCTTTACCACAGTCTAGTCACTTTACCCCTGATTTCAACTTTTTTACTGTACAAGGAGGAGGATGAATTAAATGATCTAAAGGATCTCTTCCACATATAATTTCTATGTTACTACATTTAAACCAAAGATCCAGATGCCCCAAAAGCATAACTGAGGGAACTGACACAAGTGGAAATGAGATTAGCCAACATCCTTGGAGGGGCAAGTAAGCCCAAGAACCCCAGAGGGAGCAACACCCTCCAAACCATCGGTCTCACTTTCAAACTGGCCCCCAAAACCTACATGCAGAGAAATAAGCCCTATCAGAGGTGGCCCTCGTCCCTCAAATGTCATCAACTACCACCAGTAAGGCAGGAAAGCCAATTGGAGTCAGCAGTAAGGAGTTCAAGAAACATCCATGGAGCAGGTAAAAGTATCATCCACCTCAATTATCACTTCCTCTTGAGCTGAGGAATGATCCACAGACTTTGCACCCCATTTCTAAGCCTACCAACATAGGATAGATAGGGATAAGGTGCAAAGCCTGCCTGGCTTCCTGCAGCAAAAGTCCAGGAGCAGGAGATTCTGTGACCTGTCTCAGCTGAAGCTGAGACTACCAAAGACCAATAAAGGACTTCCACCAAAGTCCTTGGTAGTCAAATGGTTTAGTAAAAATCAATAGAAATGACAATTAAAGAAGATTCACCACCACCTGCTTTGCTGCTGCATTTTCCCTCTATGTGCTAGATCTCCCCACTGAAGAGTGAGCTCCTTGGGGAGGGGCTAGCTGGCATATTGGTAGCTCTTGTTTTGTTTCGTGCTTTAAATCCATAATATTGTTTTTTGTTTTTATCACGTTTTAAGATTTTCTTACATTGTGATTTGGGGGAAATTACTGTATAAGAAATGTCATTAATTCGAAAAAAATCATATTTGAGAGGATGTCATTGCATTTTTTAACTCTTACCTTCAGTCTAAGAATAATGTGTATTGTTTCTAAGGCAGAAGAGCAGTAAGGGATAGGCAGTGAGGGTTAAGTGATTTACTCAGGGTCACACTGTGAGCTATAAAGTGTAGCCCGGTGACTGCCCCCCAGATGACCAATTAAAGAGAAAGTATACCTGAAAGTGTAACAATCCCTCTGGGTTGGGGCTGAAACCGCAAATACTTGTTGCAGAAGTCTGCAGACTCGAGGGCCAAGAACAGAACATTGCCCAAGAAGTAGCCGGCTGTTTGACCCACAGAATTGCAGGTGGAAGCATAGCCCACATTCTCTCGAGAGAGCATCGTCAGCGCCCAACCGTCCACGGCAATGTCCTGCGTGGCGGCCAGAAATTCAAACAAGAAGAAGGTGAGGGTGAGCGCCATGACGTCGGGGCTGCCACCGTCCGCGGTGCCTAGCATGTGGTCCACCTGCGTGGACAGGTAGATCATGAAGAGCCCCAGGATGTACTGCGTGGGCACCAGCCACGACTTGCGGCGGCCAAAACTCTTGAAGTAGACAGCGTCCACGAGCGGGGCCCAGAGCAGCTTGAGGCTGAAGGGCCAGAAGACTAGGCTAAAGAATGCCTGGTCGGTGTAGCTGACATTTTTGCTCTGCAGTATGAGCGGGATGCTGCCGGCTAGCCCCAGCGGGATGCCCTGGAGTACGTAAAGAAAGAGCAGCAGCAGGATGTTACTCAGCTCGGCCCGGTAGCCCCTTGGGCCGCGAGGGGAACGGGTGCCAGTGGCGAGTAGCAGGGCCTCGCTGTCCCCCTCACCCCCGATGCTGTCGACGGGCTGCTCGGCTTCCCAGGTACCCGGCGGCAGAGACCCGCTCTTCATATCCAGGCAGTGGTTCATGGGCCCGAGCCGCCGCTGCCGGCTGCTGTCCTTGTGCGACAGGGTGGGAGACATGGCCTGACCGAGCCGCGCGGCAGAAGTAAACTAGCTTAGGGCGGGGGGGCGGCCCCGGGGGGCCGGAGGGAGCCTGGGCAGGGCCCGGGCCAGCGTCCCGGGCAGGGCGGCCGCGCCGGGCCACGGGCTGGACGAGGGGGCCGTGGTGCTGCGCGGGTCGGAGGCGAGCTCGCCGCGACCAGGCCGAGTCGAGGCTCGCGGAGGCGGCTTTGGACCTGGATCGGAGAGCCGACCCAACTCCTCAACTGTTCCGCTGGCCGGAGCCTCCCACTTTGCTGAAAGGATTCTGAAGGCACCAGATAACTTCCGGCAGCTCATGACTTCCGGCCTCGCGCGGTCGGAAGTGGTCCATCCCGTAAAGCTTGACTGTTTCGGCCCCTCTCCCGCTTCAAGCGAGCCAATCAGAAAGACGACCCGGCCTTCTACGGGTCGGGAGCAAAGCCGGAACAACAGTTTCAGCCATCGGGCTGCGGGAAAGGTTTTAACAGTTGCACTTAGTCAGCGGGGCGGGGCCGAGCGCCCAGAATCCCGACAACCTGACGGCTGCCGGGGAGCGTGGTGAGCTACCATTGGCCGAGGGTCGGTGCGCGTCACGTCCTGGGCGGGGCTTGCAGCGGGCGCGGGGCTCCAGTCGGTCTCCTCTGCGCCCTAGGTCCAAGCGCTTACCTCCCATGTAGGTAGGTAGTGTTCACGTGACCCTATTTCCTAGACCAGAAAGACTGAAAAGCCGATTCTCTCCGGCTTTGCTGCTGGCTCAGCCCTCTTCTCCTCTAACCCTCTGTAGCCCCCAAGTTCCTCCAGCAAGACAAACTTCTACTCTGCCGGAAACTTTCCTAATGGCTGGCTTGCTACAGATAAGGAAACTGAGTCAGGAAGAGGGGAACCTCAGTTACTCACATCCGGCTCCCGTCTCCGCCCCCTTCTCCCCCACGCACCCAATGCCAGCTCTCTGCTCCCTCTGACTATTTTGGACTCTTGTAACAGACTCGGGAAGCTCTTACGGGTCTCCCACTGTGCGCTGGGCATGTGGCCACAAGAAGGAGGCCGTCTGCCCCCAGCAATCTAGTCACTCCTGGGCGTCCTACGTGCTAAGGGATCTCGGACGAGACCCATAGTGAAGAAAGTACCCGATTTCTCCTTTTCTAATTGGAACTGACCTCTCTGTCGAGGCTTCCCTTCTTCCTTTCTTGGCTAGATTCCTTGAGAAGGCCGCCTGCATTTCGGCTTCCACTTCCCCCCTTTCTCATCCTCTGCTTAACTGTAGGTTGGCGTTCAGCCCTGTCAACTTGAAATCCCAATTCTGTCTTGTTCCCTGAGAATTCATTAATTTTTCTTAAAAGCTGAAATATAGTTAAATCTCATTTTTTTGAAATACAGAGGGGACAAAAATAAATCAACACTGAAAAGGTGCTTTTCATTCGATATATAACTTATACAAGGCAGAGGACACTAAAAATTAAATTAAAAACCTGTATAAAGGTACTTATGGATGATGATATGTGTGAGGAAAAACAGTTATGAGTAAGAGAGACCCATCCCCAAATACTTCGTTTCCTTTAGGGCTAATATGCAACATTTCAAGTAAACCAAACTGTTTCAGGTCACAAAGTATTAGGAACCCATGAGTTAGAATTTAGATTAGCATGGTCAGATGCTTCAGGGTGGTCTAGATAGGTAAACCCTCCTAGGACAATTAGGAATAGTATTTTTATTTAGACACTTTCAGGTCAACGTACATGGAGTGTATTTGCCTTTATTTAATGTTGTGGCAGGGCCTAAAACGATATGATGTTATGAATTCATTTTCAGGGAACAAGCAGAATTGGAGTCTCCAGATTTCAAGTTGACATCCCACCCCCAGAATGCACCGCTAGATGATTCTCCAGGAGAACAATAGAATTTGGTTAACTTGTATACCTTTTGAGGAACTAAGGACCAAGAAGTATGATTGATTGACATTACCATGGTTATAAGGAAACTAGAGGTCCAAATTACACAGACTGGATACAGACAGACTTGGGAAAGAAACCTTAGCCAGAGGCTGGGGGGCATGGGGAGTAGTCTACTTACAATGGATATTAAAATAATAGTTCTTGCACTGGTATTAGTCTTCTTGGGAACCCATATGATACTGTAGGGGAAACTTCCAAGACTAAAAGGGTACTTAGCATTTGCTTAGGTCTGCTAGCCCCACCTAAGATTATTGTTCAGTCTGAGATTTCCCTGGGGTGAATTCTCAGGGAACCAGGGCAGAATTGGGGTCTCCAGATTTAAAGTTGACAGTGCCATCATCCAACTGAAACTGCTGTCATCCAACCAGATGTCTTAGTTCCCCAATCCAGTGGTCTTTTTCTCATGTCAGTTCTCATCCCTTTCTGGCTTTGTAAAATTGAGATTTGAACTCTGGACTTCAATCCCCACAAGCCCTTGCTCCACTTCCCCAGAATGCTTTGTAATCTCATGCAGTTCTGAGGTGGACCAAGATGGAGGAAGGATTTAAGCTGATGGCAAAGGCTTTTGATCTCTCTCGCTCTTTTTGGACTTCCGTTTTGGAGCAGACATGGCTCTTTCCATAATGTAGGTGAGGTCCTGTCTAGGCCTCTGGCCTAGGCACGTTTTCCTTATCCTGTATTTTCTTTAATCCTTAATCCTTAATGAACCTCTAAAAAATATAATACTCCTTGCAGAGAGAAACTAATTTCTACCTGCCTCAGTCTCCCCATATTCCTAAATTTTAACTGTTACAGCTTTGGCCAGTCTTTGACACTGTCACCTGTTAGGATAAGATTTTGAATAAGGGAAACACAAGAGGAAAAAAAAATAAAAATCTACTTTATTTTTTTGGAAGGGGAAGGAATAAGGGCTTAGGGATTTACTTATGCTTATCCTTATTTAAAAACCCAACTAACTATGCTAACTAGGTTACTAAACTAAAAAAACTTAACAAAATATGCAAATATCACAGCAGGGGTCCAGAACCAGTTAGAGTCAGGATCTGTTGTTAGATATCTGAATAAGTCCTGATGTCCAAATGAGACGGAATGCTGCCAGCAGCTAGATACAGGAATCCTTCCTCTGTTCAACACAGGGAAATCCTCTTGATACCTTCCTCTCAACTTCCTCAGGAGACCAGAAGAAAAGTCCATTGGGGCAAGATGGAATCTTCCCAGATGCTCCAGCTCAGGCTCCCATGTGACCTTTGGTCACATGCTAATGTCAATCATACCTAGATTTGCACTTTTCAATTTTTGCTCATTTTTGCAAATTGCAAACCTTTCCATCCTTTATCACAATTTCCCCCTATTGCATGACTCAAAAATAGTGTTGGAAACACTATTTTTCAATTTGTGCACAATCTAAAATACCAGTTACCTAAACTAAGAAATCTACCCAAAATAACAAACAACCTACACTCAACTATCTTATTCTAACTTATACTAACCTATTCTAAGGAATTGTAACAAGGGAAAAAGGAAAAGGAAAACAAAGTAAATAATGAACAAGTATAAAAGTCAAACAGAAGCTAAGTCAGAACAGCAAATAACATCAAATAGATGAACATAACTTCCATGCAAATATCAAACTTAAAATACTCAGCTAAAATAGAAAATTGTACTACTATTGCAGCATATTAACATTAAACTTAGAGAAAAAAATGTGAAAATCACAATAAACACAACATTGCACAAGTTTTACAATGAAAATTAAACAAAACAATAAACTCATTTATGCAAATACATCTAAGAGTGAGCTGTGTACATAATTTACATATATACATGTAGTGCATACATATAATATATACATGTATGCTATATATACACTTATGTAAACTTCATATTTACACATAGTTTCATATTTACATACACTAATACAATTAATTTACAATCCTATTATATACCCTATTTACATATATTTACATATTTATTACAATTTTGTTTCATGTGTGATGTCATATGTTGTTTCTGTTGTGTAATGTAATGTATGATGCAGGGCAAGTCAGTATCTAATTTTCTTACCTTACTTAAATTTAGTTAGGAGAAGTATTTTTTTTACCTAACTTCAAAATACTTCTCCTAACTAAATTTCTATACCTAAACTAAATCTAAGTATAGAACTACATTTTGTTAGAAAATAACATATCTATAGCTAATCATAGCACTGTTAGTACCCTAACTACACATTGTTTCACTTATTTAAGTAGTGAATCAATGTAACCTAACCATGTTTATGTTTTGTGTTGTGACTGCGAAAATGTGGGTTTCAAGACTGTAAATTGCCAAAACTGAAGGTTTCGGCCAAACTGTAAAGATAATTTTTAGTGTCTTGATATAAATAAAAAATAAGTGGTCGCCATGGGAAAAATTTCCAAATATGAAATACCCAAGTCACCTGGGTTTTATGGAGATTTTAATTAATACAAATGAAGGAATTAAGGGAATTAAATGGCCTAGGCCTGAGCTTTAAGAGAGACTAGTCAGTCTTTAATCACTCACCACAAGGTCTTTCCAAGCAAAACTCCAGTGTTCAGAGAGACCCTCCAATTCAGCTTCCAAACTCAACTAGCTAAGTTCAGAGAGACCAGCTCCTTTTAAAGAGAAATTTTTCTTATGTCACCTCCCCTAAATTTTCACATCTACCAATCACAGTAGACATTTTCCACAGGACTGTCCATTCTTAATTCACATCTTTTGTTATCACCTTCCCTGAGTAGACTAAAACTTCACACCTCTTGCTAAGCTTGCCCTTTGTAAGTTGCTTGACCTTTTTAGTGACTAATTTAGCCTTTATAGGTACTTAGTACCCTTTTGTATTAGATCTAAAAATAGACCTAGCTTAAGGGTTTTTGCTTCACTATAAGTATGAGTTGGGGACTTTTCATTGTTCAGTAAGGAGTTTACAACTTTATCTTCCCCTAAGGTATGCCCAAGTATGGGTGAAGTAATGTAAAGTTCTCAATACATTCCTGATCAAGTACCTCCATTTGTTATAATAAGGGAATAACCTTAACCAAATGTCCTAAGGTAGAGTCTGAGCAGTTTTAAGATTCACAGTATTTATATTTTATTATGTTGTTACTTTTGTTATGTCATGTTGTTTTGCTATTTAAATGTCAGTGTTACTATTATATAAGAGTTATGTTACTGTTGTATGCAATATATTTACTCCTACTTCCTTCCTCTTGAATATCCTTCTGCAATTCCATAGTATTCAATATATTTGTTTGTATGTGAATAAATGTATGTTGTTATACACTATAAAACATTACTCAAAGTATAAAACCATTAGTCCATTTATCCTGTAATCCTCTTCATTGCAAATTTCACAAAGTCTTTAAATTTTTTAAGTTCTCAGTCTTTCATCACTGTCCATTAATTCCTGAATTCTCCTCTTCATCTGGATTGTTCTCTTCTATCCTCTTCCGCAGGAATGGTACTCTCCTTACTGATCTTTTTGACTGCGCACTCAATTTGTGATGATTCTTTCTGCAATCTCTTCATTTCCTTCTTCTTCAGTGATTTGTACATTTTCATTATTTATACCATGTGCTAATTTTATATGTGAACAATGATACCAAGAATCTCTACCCAAAAGTTTTACGGAAAATGGAGAAACCAACACAATAGTGTAAGGACCTAACCAACTTTCCTGTGTTGCCGATGTTTTAGCAAAATTTTTACATATATCATATCTCCTGCTTCATAATTATGAAGAGAATAATCCAAAGGACCAGTTTGAATTAATATTCCCATATCATATAATTCTTTTAGTCTTTGTTGTAAAGCACTTAAGTAAGAAGCACGTTGACAATCTCCTCCTAAGAGAGATGTATAGACTGTCTTACAAGTTTTTGCTTGTAGTAGAGCATGTCCAAAGAGCATTTCATAGGATGATATATGCAAATCTGCTCTTGGCCTTGGACATGAGTAAAACAAAGCTATGGGAAGAATCTCTAGCCATTTGAGATCAGTTTCAGCACAGAGCTTCCCTACCATAGTCTTTATTTCCTCATTCATGTGCTCAACTTGGCCTGAACTTTGGGGATGATATGGCACATGATATTTTGGTGTTATTCCTAGATTTTCACAGTCTCTTTTCAGGATATCATGAGTGAAATGTGATCTTTTATCAGAGTCTATTGTTACTGGTACTCCAAATCTAGGTATAATTTCCTTAATCAACACTTTCACCACAAAGCTAGCTGAATTTGTATTTGATGGAAAACCTTCGGGCCATTTGGTTAATCTATCAACAATTACCAAGTAATACTTATATCTTCTAGCTTTTGGCATGCTGATATAATCAATCTGCAGACTCATAAATGGACAATATGCTAAAGGTCTACCACCTAAACCTTTCTGTCTGAATACCCCTTGATTGAATTTTTGGCAAACAGAACAGCTTGAGCAGATCTTATTTGCTACAGTACTAATTCCAGGAGCAACCCATTGTCTCTTTATGGTGTCAATTACAACTTGATTACCAAAATGACCTTTTGTGTGAATGGCTTGACACAAATAGGTATACAGGTATTTTGGTAACAGTGGCTTTCCTGTATCTGTTAACCATATACCATGTTCTTTTCTAGCTCCAAACTTTTCTTTCCATTTTTGTATTTCTGAGTCAACATAAACTTTTTCTAGATCATCAGATTCTGTAGTTGATAAGTTCATAATATACACTGGAGCATTTCTGGCCGCAAATTTTGCCTTCATGTCAGCTCTGTGATTTCCTTTAGAAACAGAATCTCTTCTATTAATATGACTTCTACAATGGATTACCGCTAGCTGTTTAGGCTTCTGAATAGCATCCAAGAACTCGGTTATTATTTCTGCATGAGCAGTTGGTTTTCCCAAAGCAGTAATAAAACCTCGTTGTTTCCAAATCTTTCCTGTGGCATTACAAACAGAAAAATCATAATGAGAGTCTATGTAAATGTTTGTACTTTTACCAGCTGCCAGAAGAAATGCTTGCTTTAAAGCAATTAACTCTGTGGTTTGAGTGCTAAGGTTACTAGGTATCGATCCATATCACAGCTTCTCAAATTCTGTGACAACTGCAGCACCTATACATCTAATTCCATTGCACAAATATGAAGATCTATCTGTGAATAAAACCAAATATGGATTTTTAATCTGAGTCTTTTAAATCTATCCTTGGGAGGGATGAGTCAAGATGGTGGCCTAGAAGCAGCAGAAGTTCAGACCTCTGAATACCCTTCCTTACTGATCACAAACTGAATGCTCCTAGGGGACTGAAAATCAAACCTAACAACAAGACTGAGCCAAGGAACCCTCCTGCTGGACTCACTTCAAAAGGTGCGCCCCCCCCCAAAAGCCGGAATCCGAGAACACTCAGGTTTAAGGGGAAGGCAGAAGGAAGCTCTCAGGACCCCTTCCCCCCACGTAGAGCGCTAAGCCTCCAGTAGCAGCAGGAACCTCTGGACGGGCAAAGGCGCTGGTCTGGAGGGTGTACCATGTGGGCAGGGCTGTGCCAGGCTCAGAGTATTGAACACAGGTGATGGGGAAGGAGCTGGAGAGGGAGCATAGAGTGGGCAGCCTAGTCAGAGTTGCAGAGACCCTCCATATTGCTCCAGCCTTTCAGGAGGTTTTGGCCTCAGAGCACATTCAGCCCAACCCAGCTGAACTTAATCCCATCAAAAGTCTTCAGAGGTCAGGAAAGCCCAAGCTCTAATACCCCTCCCCCACAGACTGCTAGACTTTAATCCAATCAAAAGCCTCCAGAGGACAGGGAAGCTCAAACTCCAACACCCATCCCCCACAGACTGCACAGAGAGATCTCCTGACAAAGCTCCAAGAGGGGAGACTGACAGAAAGCCCCAAAACCAAAAAAATGAGAGGAGCAAGAGCACAGACAAATATGGGGAGCAAAGAAGGGGTAAATATGAGCAAACAACAGAAAAAGAAGAAAGAAATTACAACCGACAGCTTCTGTACAGGCAACGATCTAAGAGCAAATGGAACAAAAGAGGGGGCAAGCAATAAAACAGAAATCCCAGCGAATTGGATACAGGCTTTGGAAGAATTCAAAATGCAGTTCAAAACACAATAAGAGGCTGAAGACAATTGGGAAAAGAATTAAAAAACTAAGATAAGTCATCTGGAAACAGAAAATAATGTCTTGAAAACCAAAATCAACCAGCTTGAAAATGAGGCAAAGGAGATGAGAGATGAGGTTCTACCAAATTCATTCTACAACACAAATATGGTACTGATCCCAAAGCCAGGAAGGTCAAAAACAAAGAAAACTTATAGACCAATTTCCTTAATGAATATAGATGCAAAAATCTTAAATAGGATACTAGCAAAAAGACTCCAGCAAGTCATCACAAGGGATATTCACTAAGACCAGGTAGGATTCATACCAGGAATGCAAGGATAGTTCAATATTAGGAAAACCATCCACATAATTGACCATATTAACAAGCAAACCGACAAAAATCACATGATTATCTCAATAGATGCAGAAAAAGCCTTTGATAAAATACAACACCCATTTGTATTGAAAATACTAGAAAGCATATTAATGGAAGGGCCTTTCCTAAAAATAATAAGCAGTATATAAAACCATCAGCAAATATCATCTGAAATGGGGATAAACTAGAAGCCTTCCCAATAAGATCAGGAGTGAAACAAGGATGTCCTTATCACCTCTATTATTTAACATTGTACTAGAAACACTAGCAGTAGCAATTAGAGAAGAAAAAGAAATTGAAGGTATTAAAATTGGCAATGAGGAAACCAAGCTATCACTCTTTGCAAATGATATGATAGTCTATTTAAAGAATCCTAGGGAATCAACCAAAAAGCTAGGTGAAATAATTAACAACTTTAGAAAAGTTGCAGGATACAAAATAAACCTACAGAAGTCATAAGCATTTCTATATATCTCCAACCCATTTCAGTAGCAAGAATTAGAAAGAGAAATTCCATTTAAAATCACCCTAGACAATATAAAATACTTAGGAATCTATCTGCCAAGACAAACACAAGAACTATATGAACACAACTACAAAACACTCTCCACACAATTAAAACTAGATCTAAACAATTGGAAAAACATTGATTGCTCATGGGTGGGACGAGCTAACATAATAAAAATGACAATCCTTCCCAAATTAATTTACTTATTTAGTGCCATACCCATTGATACCAAAAAACTTTTTTACTGAATTAGAAAAAACCATAACAAAGTTCATTTGGAAGAACAAAAGATCAAGGATATCCAGGGAAATCATAAAAAAAAAAATGCAAAGGAAAAAGGACTTGCAGTCCCAGCTCTCAAACTATATACCATAAAGCAGTGGTCATCAAAACAATTTAGTACTGGCTAAGAGACAGAAAGGAGGATTAGTGGAATAGACTTGTGGTAAATGACCTCAGCAAGACAGTCTATGATAAGCCCAAAGATCCCAGTTATTGGGACCAAAACCTACTATTTGATAAAAACTGCTGGGAAAATTGGAAGACAGTATGGGAGACAATCGGTTTGGATCAACATCTCACAACCTACACCAAGATAAACTCAGAATGGGTGAATGACCTGAATATAAAGAAGGAAACTATAAGCAAATTAGGTGAACACAGAATAGTATACTTGTCAGATCTTTGGGAAACGAAAGACTTTAAAACCAAGCAAGAGCTAGAAAAAAAATCACAAAATGTAAAATCAATAATTTTTATTATATCAAATTAAAGAGTTTTTGTACAAACAAAATGAATGCATCCAAAATTAGAAGGGAAGCAATAAATTGGGAAGAAATCTTCATTACAAAAACCTCTGTATATATCTAAAACCACCAACTAATATCATCTGCAATGGGGATAAACTAAATCCATTCCCATTAAGATCAGGAGTGAAACAAGGATGCCCATTATCACCTCTATTATTTGACATTGTATTAGAAACACTAGCAGTAGCAATTAGAGAAGAAAAAGAAATTGAAGGCATTAAAATAGGCAAGGAGGAGACCAAATTATCACTCTTTGCAGATGACATGATGGTCTACTTAAAGAATCCTAGAGATTCAACCAAAAAGCTAATCGAAATAATCAACAACTTTAGCAAAGTTGCAGGATATAAAATAAACCCACATAAGTCATCAGCTTTTCTATATATCTCCAACACAGCTCAGCAGCAAGAACTAGAAAGAGAAGTCCCATTCAAAATCACTTTAGACAAAATAAAATACTTAGGAATCTATCTCCCGAGACAAACACAGGAACTATATGAACACAACTACAAAACACTTTCCATACAACTAAAACTAGACTTGAACAATTGGAAGAACATTAACTGCTCATGGGTAGGACGAGCCAATATAATAAAAATGACCATCCTACCCAAACTCATCTATCTATTTAGTGCCATACCCATGGAACTTCCAAAAAATTTTTTTACTGATTTAGAAAAAAACATAACAAAGTTCATTTGGAAGAACAAAAGATCAAGGATATCCAGGGAAATAATGAAAAAAAAATACAAAGGAAGGGGGCCTTGCAGTCCCAGATCTCAGACTATATTATAAAGCAGCGGTCATCAAAACAATTTGGTACTGGCTAAGAAACAGAAAGGAGGATCAGTGGAATAGACTGGGGGCAAGAGATCTCAGCAAGACAGTATATGACAAACCCAAAGATTCCAGCTTTTGGGACAAAAATCCACTATTTCATAAAAACTGCTGGGAAAATTGGAGGACAGTGTGGGAAAAATTAGGTTTACATCAACACCTCACACCCTACACCAAGATAAATTCAAAATGGGTGAATGACTTGAACATAAAGAAGGAAACTATAAGAAAATTAGGCAAACACAGAATAGCATACATGTCAGACCTTTGGGAAGGGAAAGACTTCAAAACCAAGCAAGAATTAGAAAGAGTTACAAAATGCAAAATAAATAATATGGAATACATCAAATTAAAAAGTTTTTGTACAAACAAAACCAATGTAACCAAAATCAGAAGGGTAGCAACAAATTGGGAAACAATCTTCATAAAAACCTCTGACAAAGGTTTAATTACTCAAATTTACAAAGAACTAAATCAATTGTACAAAAAATCAAGCCATTCTCCAATCGATAAATGGGCAAGGGACATGAACAGGCAGTTCTCAGCCAAAGAAATCAAAACTATTAATAAGCACATGAAAAACTGCTCTACATCCCTTATAATCAGAGAGATGCAAATCAAAATGACTCTGAGGTATCACCTCACACCTAGCAGATTGGCTAACATGACAGCTATGGAAAGTAATGAATGCTGTAGGGGATGTGGCAAAGTGGGGACACTAATTCATTGCTTGTGGAGTTGTGAATTGATCCAGCCATTCTGGAGGGCAATTTGGAACTATGCCTAAAGGCTGATAAAAGACTGTCTGCCCTTTGATCCAGCTATAGCACTGCTGGGTTTGTACCCCAAAGAGATAATAAGGAAAAAGACTTGTACAAGAATATTCATAGCTGCACTCTTTGTGGTGGCCAAAAATTGGAAAACGAGGGGATGCCCATCAATTGGGGAATGGCTGAACAAATTGTGGTCTATGTTGGTGATGGAATACTATTGTACTAAAAGGAATAATAAAGTAGTGAAATTCCATGGAGACTGGAACAACCTCCAGGAAATGATGCAGAGTGAAAGGAGCAGAACCTGGAAAACATTGTACACAGAGACTGATACATTGTGGTACAATCAAAGGTGATGGACTTCTCCATTAGTGGCAATGCAATGTCCCTGAACAATCTGCAGGGATCTAAAAAATACTATCCACAAGCAGAGGATAAACTGTGGGAGTAAAAACACCGATGAAAAGCAACTGCTTGACTACAGGGATTGAGGGGATATGACTGAGGAGAGACTCTAAATGAACACTCTAATGCAAATACCAACAACAGGGAAATGGGTTCAAGTCAAGAACACATGTGATAACCAGTGGAATCGTGCGTCAGCTATGGGAGAGGGAAATGTGGTGGGAGAGGGGGAGGGGAGGAAAAGAAAATGATCTTTGTTTCCAGTGAATAATGTTTGGAAATGACCAAATAAAATAATGTTTAAAATAAAAAAAAAAAACCTCTGACAAAGGTCTAATTACTCAAATTTATAAAGAGCTAAACCAATTGTACAAAAAATCAAGCCATTCTCCAATTGATAAATGGACAAGGGACATGAATAGGCAATTTTCAGTTAAAGAAATCAAAACTATTAATAAGCATATGAAAAAGTGTTCTAAATCTCATATAATCAGAGAAATGCAAATCAAAACGACTCTGAGGTATCACCTCACACCTAGCAGATTGGCTAACATGACAGCAAAGGAAAGTAATGAATGCTGGAGTGTATTTGGCAAAGTGGGGATATTAATGCATTGCTGGTGGAGCTGTGAATTGATCCAACCATTCTGGAGGGCAATTTGGAACTATGCCCAAAGGGTGCTAAAAGACTATCTGCCCTTTGATCCAGCCATAGGACTGCTGGGTTTGTACCCCAAAGAGATAATAAGGAAAAAGACATGTACAAAAATATTCATAGCTGTGCTCTTTGTGGTGGCAGAAAATTGGAAAATGAGGGGATGCCCTTCAATTGAGGAATGGCTGAACAAATTGTAGTATATGTTGTTGATGGGATACTATTGTGCTCAAAGGAATAATAATGTGGAGGAATTCCATGGGAATTGGAACAACCTTCAGGAATGGATGCAGAGTGAGAGGAGCAGAACCAGGAAAACATTGTACAAAGAGACTGATACACTGTGGTACAATTGAATGTAATGGGCTTCTCCATTAGTGGCAATGCAGTGATCCTGAACAACTAGGAGGAATCTATGAGAAAAAACACTATCCACATTCAGAGGAAAAATTGTGGGAATAAAAACACCGAAGAAAAACAACTGCTTGAATACATAGATCGAAGGGATATGATTGGGGATATAGACTCTAAATGAACATCCTTGTGCAAACAACAACATGGAAATAGGTTCTGATCAAGGACACAAGCAATTCTCAATGAAATTGAGCATTGATTGAGGGAAGGGTGGGTGGTGGGGAGGGAGGGAAATAGTGTGATTATTGTAACCAAAGAATAATGTTCTAAATTGACTAAATAAACTAATTCAAATGGGGAAAAAATAAAATAAAATAAGATGAAAAATAAATAAATCTGTCCTTGGCATATCCACTAGATTTACTACTTCTAAATATTCATGTAATGGTTCACCGTTCTTTGGCAAATCAGGAAGAAGTGTAGCTGGGTTTAATACACTACACCTTTTCAATGTGATGTTTTCACTACCTAGAAGTATAATTTCATAATTAGATATTGGTTGGTCTGAATATGCTTGAGAATGAAATTTCCTCATTAGCGCTTTCTATTTGATGTGAACAGAATACTGTCAATGGACATCCCAAAACTAATTCTGATGGCTTTTGAACTAACACGGCTACAGCAGCTACACGCCTTAAACAAGGAACTGTACCTGTAGCAATTGGATCTAGCTGACAACTATAGTATCCAATTGGACAATAATTTTGTCCTAAAGTCTGTGTCAGTACACCAGATGCAATACCTTCAGTCTCATGCACAAATAATTGAAAAGGTTTAGAACTGGGATTCCAAGAGCTGGTGCAGATAAAATTGCTTCCTTAAGCTTACTTAAGGCTTACAGATGTTCAGGTTTGAGTTTCAAAGGTTCTGGTTCTGTATTCCTGGTTAGATCTGTTAAACATTTAGTAATTTCACTATATGCAGGTATCCATTGTCTACAAAAACCAGTTGTCTCAAGATCAGCTCTGAGTTGCTTCTTGGTCTTAGGTGTACTCAGTTTCTAGATATCAGCTATTCTTTTCTTAGTGATACTTCTGGAACCCTCTGACAACAAAAAAACCAAGATATTCAACCCGTGACAAAACCCACTGAAGTTTTGCTTTAGAGATTTTATGTCCATGTTTATACAATTCAATCAAGAGAATCTTGCTATCTCTCAAACACACTTTAAGAGATAGAGATGCTATGAGGATATCATCTACAAAATGCACTATTTTACTTTTCTTAAATGATATTGTTTTAAGGTCTCTGTTCAGAATTTGAGAGAATTGGCTTGGGCTGTCACAGAATCCCTGTGGAAGATGAGTGAACATCCACTGGGCACTGTCCCACATGAAAGCAAAGATCTTTTGAGAATCCTCATGAATTGGTACCGAGAAAAATGCTGAACATAAATCTATCATGGTGAAATATCTTGCTTGACTTGGAATGAATGATACTGTAGTAGCTGGGCTTGGTACTACAGTATGAGTTTTAATTACATGATCATTTATAGCTCTTAAATACAGTATGAATCTATAGACAACTTTGCCATCTTGATCGAACTTTTGTTTCTTTATTGGCAGTATGGGAGTATTATAATTTGAAAAACACAGTATTATGATCCCTTGTTGAATTAGGGACTCAATAATCAGTCTTATTCCTTCTATAGCTTCTTTACTCAAAGGATATTGAGAAGCACAAGGAACTGGTCCTTCCTTGGTTCTCACTATCACTGGATCAGCTGATTTTAATAGTCTAACATCTGTGGAAGACTTTGCCCATAAACCTTCTGCTATATCCTCAGGAATAGGATAGATGGAATTCAACTCATTCTCTGTACTGACTGAATCTAAGAATAGCAATGGAAAGGCTTTCAGAGATTCTTCTGGGAGTTGTAATGATATATCCCCAGTATCAGTACATTGAATCATCGCTCATAATTTACAAAGCATATCCCTCCTGAGAAGGTTCATTGGGCATCCAGGCATACATAGAAATGCATGTTCCATGCTTAATGGACTAAGAGTAATCATTTTAGGTTGTAATTTAGCTACTCTCTCTGGTTTTCCAGTAGCTCCAATCACTTCCATAGTACCAACAGCTCCACAATCTTTAGGAAGACTTTGCAAAACTGATTTACTGGCTCCAGTATCCACCAAAAGATCATATATCTGATCCCCTGTAGTTACTGAAACATAGGGTTCAGAACTATTTGGGGGTTGGAAGGTTTCAAGAATTGATGCAAGCACAGTAACATCAGTAAAAAGCTCAGTTATTTCCTGTCCATCCAAGTCAACATCTGCATCAATTACCTGACTTTTCCAGGATTTTGCATCATCAGCTTTTATATTATTCTTATTGATCCTTAAATTCTCCATTTTAGTATCATTGTCCCCCATTTTCAATTTCATTATTGTTTAGGCTATATTCTTCATTAATTTCTTTTATCATACATTCATTAGGACTGGCTATTAAATTTATATTACAATGTTCTTTCTCTGTACAATTATTTACACCAACTATATCCTCCTTTGATTCAATTAATTCATTTGTATTACCACCTATATTATTTTCATTACTCCCATTTTCATTTATCCTCAGCTCATTTGCGGTTATATCACACTCATTCCTTGATTCATTCTCATGTGTTCCCTGAGTAAACCTTCATAAGTCACTATTTTATTCTGGTCCTCCTTTACAACCTGGCTATATTTAGGCCTTGCTCCAGCATTTACCCAAGACTGCATAGTATTTAAGTCAGGTGCTTGTTGTCCCTGGCAACAGACATTTTGACATTGATTGGTATACCTAGTTTGATTATTGTTATTATTTACATTCCATCTGTTATTATTATAATTATTACTATTCCAGTTATTGTTTCTATTATATCCATTATATAATTGTCTCCTAACCTGATTCCTAAATAGGCAGTATCTGTGCAGGTGTCCTATACGATCACACAGAAAACACCGTCTGAGTCCTAATCTCCTTTCATTTGGTTTATAAGTATTATTAGTATACCTTGGGCTGTACAGATCTTAATGCAGCCACAGCTTTTATTTCTTTGATTTCACTCTCTCTAGCCTTTGATTCAGCTTCCTTCAATTTTCTCTTTAAGTCCTCAACAATAGTATCCCTATCATCATTCCTTTCCTCCGAGTCTGTAATCAAATATGTGGCCTTCCTCTGTAGATCATCCAACTCTAATTCCTCCCAGTCTGGGTAACTTGTTTTTAAAAATTGCCTGATCTTTGGGACAGTATTTTTAACAAAGACCCTCTTAATATGTGCAATTGAGTTCTCTTCCAAGGGATCCATTCCCAATAAAGTTTCAACCGTCTCCGTTATCCTTTCCAGAAAAATCGCAGGAGCTTCAGAGGCCTTCTGTTTGATTGCTTCAAATTTTGACCATGAATTGGGCCTTTTGGTATACCTTCCCATTATCTCCAGAATTGCCTCTACTAATGTCTCATAACCTCCCCCTTCAGATGTATCTAACTTCAAATCCTCTGGCCAGGATTGCAATAACAGATCTGTTCTAGTCTCCTGAATAAATTTGGTTTTCTCTCTTAGTCAAGAGTCAAGTCTCTTCATCAGTAGGGCAAAATCATTGAAGTCTGGATCGTACAAATCAATTGCCCTATGCATCTCCTTAATCACCCTATTAGGTTCATCATTAAAAAGTGGTGTTCTCTTCATGATGAACTCAAGGTCTTCTGGGGAAAATTTCTTATGTATTTTCACTTTATGGACTTCATTTTGTTTTACCACTGGCATATGTCTTAAGTGGGCACAAAGAAATTATTCCTGCTGCTTCTTCTTTATCTAGTCTATTTACGTTTTTCCCATTGTTGTTTACTCTGTTGGTATCTTATGCAAAGCCTTGAGTTATATTCAGGTTTATTAAGTGCTTGAGGGTATCAAGTTGGAATTTCATTTGCATAACCATCATCTCCGTGTCATCCCTTCTAAACCAGGTCACCAGATATTTTAGATGCTTAACACATAGGCACACAGAGACACGAGACTTTATAGACCACACAGGCACAGATTACAGCCAGGGGTACATAAGCCATAATGTCACATAGCTTAACATCCATTAGGGGTTTCAGACAGTCCATAGTAAACACACAAGGATCTCTTATACAATGGGGAATTCTTACCTAATTCTTACCACTGGACTTGTGTGACTGTGAAAGAAAGAGTGAGATGAAGACTATGCATTTCTTCCTCACTTCAATCTAATTTATCCTCTAGTCACAATATCACCAGTGAAGTAATTGGACACCTTCATAAATAAAGGTTGAACAACAACTATTTCTATGAATTTTTAGTGATAATTTTGAGTAGTCTATAAAAACCAAAGCATCTCTGAACATGCCCGCACTATCTTCCTAGTCTTAATATATTTACTCTCTCATATTTTCCTTCTGCAGCAAATTTATGTTATCTTCTCTTACTATTATGTTTTAGTGGCCTGCAAGAAGTCATGGAACCTCTTTTTTAAGTTGAGAGAGATTATGAGAGGCAAGTTATCTTTTTTCAAGGAAACAAATGAATACCAGGCTTTTCATTGTAGGCTTGAGCTTGCCACCAACAAATTTTATTAATTTTTCATTAATCCAAACATTGTTCTTCTCTGAAAAATATCCAAATGAGTGTCCTCATGCCCTTGGATATCTCCTCGAACAAGTTTTATTCTGAACTTAACAGATATGAACCAAAGTATTAATTTACGTTTCCATAACAGGCCAGAAAAAGAAGGTTGAACATAAAACTATGGATCCCTGTTACATGTAGCTAGTTTTTAAGTACAGAGTGTCCCAAAAGTCTTAGTTCAGTTTTAAGTCATTAGTCACTAAGTCTTTTGGGCCTCTCTGTTTATAAGTTTACATTATAGTTTCCATACTGGAACTATTTATCTACAGTTATTTCTGGCCTTTCTCTTTTCTTCTTTGCATTAAAAAAAAAAGTTGCTTCAATGATCTCTCTTTTCTTATCTCTTTTTCTTGTTTGCTCCTTTATCTCCGCTCACCCCCACATTATAAAGAAAAAAAAACCATTCATTGAACTAAGGCAGTGAAGTGTCATATTTGCATTGTCAAGCAAAATAAATTCCCATATTGGCTAGGTCCAAAAATGTATTTCTCAATTTTTGATGTTTTGAGTCTATCGCCTCTCGGCCAAGAGCTGGAGAGTATGTGTCATTATTAGTCTTCTGGACTCATAGCCAATTGTTTCTTTGATTAAAGTTCTGAAGTCCTTAAAACTTTTTTTAAAAACATAATGTTATTGTTTAGGTTGTTTTGCTTCTACTCACTTCATTGTGCATCAATTGTAATGGTGTTCCCAGGTTTCTCTGAAACTGTCTATTTTATCAGTTCTTAATGGCACAATAATACTCTATTCACATGCCATAATTTGTTTAGTCTTTCCCCAGGACATAAATGCCTTTTTGATTTACAGTTCTTTGCCACTACAAAAAAAGCTGCTATGTTGTAGTCATTCATCTCTTCCCTTTTTCTTTGATCTTCTGTGGCTTAGGCTAGTGGTACTGTTGAGGTGAATCCTGGCGGTTTCAGAAGGGTACCTTTTGCAAGGATGCAAGACAGCTTAAAAATAAAAAGAGAAATGTATTCATTTAGAAGGTAATGTTGAATCTGCCCAGGAGGACAGTATAGGTGGAAGACTGCCTCCTAGGTGGAACAGCATGGGTGGAAAGCTGTTTCCAGATGACATCAATTCTAGGGCCTTTATACTCTTTACAACAGTAAAGATGTGACTCTGTGCCACATTGAAGAAATGACTCTAGAGTGATATGCACTGAGGTATGGGCAGGGGGAAGGTTTGCCTAAAGACATAGGAGGTGACCCTCATAGTTGAGAGGACAGATGGATGTCTGAGATACAACTTGATTATATCAAGGAGGTGCATCTCTCTGTCCATCTATGGATGATCCAAGGAGGATAATTCTCCCTGGGGTCTTTTGGAGTTATCAGATGTTTTGGGTTCGGAGTCACAAGGATAGAAGGGAGCAAAGGAATTTCCCTTATAGTTTGCCTGAAACACTAATATAGTTTTGGGGGTGCAATGCCCATGCCAGTAAAGGCAGGGGTCCCCAAACTTTTTACACAGGGGGCCAGTTCACTGTCCCTCAGACCACTGGAGGGCCGGACTATAAAAACAAAACAAAACTATGAACAAATCTGTATGGCGCTGTCTGGGATAGCGGAAGCTTCAGCACTGGCTGTGACGGGCCTGTCACACCTTGCACAGGCTCATCACTGCCACCACTATATAGGGCAGCAGTATAGACAGTGCGGAATCCCCTCCCCCAGATCGCCGCTCACCAGGCTGACATCTTCCATTGTGCAGCCACATAATCCTTTGTGTGGTGCCTCGTTCTCTTTCAGTTACTCTCAGAACAAGGCGCCATGCAAAGGATGATGTCACCAGAATTAGTGCTGTATGTGAGCGAAGCCATGCTTTGTGGCTCCTTCCCACACAGTACTCCTCTCACTGACCACCACTGAAAGAGGTGCCCTTTCTGGAAGTGCAGGGGGGCCGGATAAATGGCCTCAGGGGGCCTGTGGCTTGCAGGTCGTAGTTTGGGGACCCCTGGTATAAGTATACACACACAGTTTAGTGATTTTGGGGAGTGGGGCATGATTCTAAATTGTTTTCCAGAATGGCTGGACTAATTCACAACTTCACCAACAGTGCATTATTGTGCCTGTTTTCCCATAGACCTTCCAACAATTGACATTTTCCTATTTTGGTCATTTTTACTAATCTTAAGATTCTAAGGTAAAACCTCAGAGTTTCTTTATTTTGCATTTAATTATTTGTGATTTGGAACACTCTCACATTTGATAGTTTGGATTTCTTCCTTTGAAAACTGTCTCTTCATATCCTTTGACCATTAATCTGTTGGAAAATGTCTCTTCGCACAAGTCATTTTCAAGTCCCAATTTATAGGATTCTTGAACAATGAATATTTCATTGTCTAGATTGAGCTAGTGCCCAGAGTTTAAGTAGCAATTCAGTTAACTGTCTGTTGCATTAAACATGGAAGTAGTCATTTGACTTTGAGTTTAGCCTTGGAGAATCATTTCCCTTGTCAACATGGAATCTAGAAACTCCAAACTTGTAGCCTAGTAAGATCTGATGAACCCCAAGTTTTAGGACTAGCTTGTAAGTTGGAGACCCCAGAGCATCCTTGTTCCCTATTCCCCTGAGAATCCACCCTGAAGGGAATCTCAGGCTTTAGTAATTTCAGACTAAATAGTGGACCGTATAGTATTAAGAGACCCTTTCCCAAGAAGACCCTAGCCTGGGCTGGATGATCCTTTTAGTATCTATGGTAAGCAGCCCCTTCCCTTACACCCTAGCCTCTACCTATGATTCTTTCCCCAAGCTGGATTGTATTCTGTCATTATAGTTTGAACATTCTTATTTCCTTGTTATCATGGTAATGCCAATCATCTTTCCCTGCCCCTGATCCCCTAAATGTTATATAGGTTCCCCACATTCTTTTGCTCCTTGCAGTCGTCATCTAATGAGGTGGCACTCCCAGGAATAATGGCCCCAGAGTCCAAGGCGTAGACCCTGTAAAAGTTGTGGCGCCAGACTCAGAGTAAAGGGCCAAATAGTGGACTTATCCCTATCCTGATTAAACAGTGGTTTTTCTGACTACTTTGGTAGTTCTGTGTTATTTCCAAGTTAACACCCTACACCATTCACTCTCTCTTTGACTCTCCCTTTTAGTGATTCTCTTTTTCAGCTTGGTCAACACTACTCTATCTTACTAACTACAGTACTAAAGAAAATTTTTTTCTTCATTAGGTAGATTATTCCTCTAACTCCTAGGCTTGGGAAAAGACACTACAACTCTTAGGTGGATCAGTCAAAGGCCCCTTCTCTTTGTCTGGTCACTACTCTGATAACTTCAAGGGAGAATCCCTTCCTGCCTTGGACAGAGAGGGAAACAGGACATTGATTTGCACAGGTGAGTTTCCTAAAGGTTTCTCTTTGAGTAGTCTAAGGCTTCAGAACCACATAATTTTTAAATGCTTTCTTAATTGTTTTATTCTTTATTTGAGACCAAGTCTCTTCTTGCCTAGGCTAAAAGTGTAGCAGTTTATTCTCCACCAAAGTTTCGACTTATTCTATTACTGACCTGGGCAGATTCTCCTCTCATCGGGAAAGACTCATGATCCCCTGCTGCCAGGGGCCTACTATGTTGGTGACCATTCTCATAACATCTTTACAGTTTCTGTAAACCAGTTACACTGTGGAAAAATGAAGAAATCGGGAACTTCCAGTGGAATGGTATGTAATGGAGAAGTCTGTATTTGAGGTGGCAGTGACTTTGGAAACTCCAGTTCTATATATAAACTGAAATCCACTTTCTTTAGAATGTTATAGACAGTTTATAATAATTTATGCTAACTGACATGTGCTTTGAAGTTAAGAAAGCATTCGAATACATTGTTTTTATTTGAGCTGAACAATAAGCCAATGAGTTACAGGTATTCTCATTTGGCAGATGAGAGCATTCTCATTGAGGTTCAGTGATTTGACCATTGTCACACAGACAAGGCTTAACCCTAGAACTTCCTGACTTCACTTTGCTCCAGGTCATTTTGCTTCTCATTGGTTTAAGAGATGCATTAACCTTTAACATTTTTGACCCCATGTAGGAAAAAAAACCCACAGAAATGAGAAACGTCACATTTCAAAAAACATACTCTTTCCCCAAGGTTTTTAACTTTTGAAAAAAATTACTATGAGAAGAGTGTCTTTTTTTTTTTTTAGAAAGGTGTCTTAAAGAACTCAAAGCTATATATTGCTTACCACTATAGAAAGATGTTTCATATGTAGTGATTTTTAACAAATAATATGAAGGAAAAGACTAAACATTAAACATTTCAGCACTTACTACTTTTAGGATCAGAAATTTAATTGGTTTGGGCACACCTTAACTAAGGTCAGATTATAATCCATCTGTGCCTTGGAGTAGAGTTATGAGTTCATGAGTTATGGCCTCAAAATTAATCACTGGAATGACCAAACTTGTGGTGATCAGTTTCCCCAAATTTAAGTAGACTGATCCTGTGGTGGGAGACATAAGACCTCATCACTGTGCCTGTCTTTGAAACCTTGACAACACCGGGTCACTTTCATGCCACAATAAGATATAAGAATAGGATTCTAGTATCATTTTTTATAATAAAATTATACTATTACTTTGGCTTGAAAGTATCTGGTATTTCATTTGCAGATTGAAAAGCAAAAATATTTTATTGTAATATATAATTACTAAGTTTGTAGCATCCCAGGTATATTCTTAAATTGAAATTTAATTGAATTAAATTTAATTTAATTGAAATTATTGATGCATTGATATTGTAACCTAAGTGCTCATACAACAGATGCATGGTCATGCTACTTATTGATCATTGTATTTCCAAATCTTCCCTCCAAAGGTCAAAAGAATTCCTGGGCAGGGCATTGTTAGCTGCCACAGGGTACTAGCTACCCCATTGTTAGATCACATTCATTAACAAGTCACATGTTTGATTAATCTCTTCGTCTTTGATTACATGATTGTCAATTGAACCAATGTTAAATTCTATATCATGCCATGATCATTAGTTACCTCCCATTCCAAATTCCTAGATTTTACAATAAAAGATTAGGACCATGAGCAGCTCTCTCTCTCACACTATCATCACCTGAAGAGCTGCTAGAGCCCACGTTTTTTAACTCTGTCTCTGAGTCTTTATTTCTTTGTTACGCTTTCTCTCTTTATTTCTCTTCTCCCCTTCCTTTCCTCCATACCCATCATCCTTTAGTTTCTAATCTCCTTTTCAGGTGTCCACCCACAAAAATATTAATTTGTAACTGAAGTTAATGGCAATTAATAATTACTTTTCTTCTTTAAAAGACTGAAAAAAGAAGTTGCTTTCCTGGCAATGGTCACTAAAAAGTACAGTGATAGGAGCAGCTAGTTGGCTCAGTGGATAGAGAGCCAGGCCTAGAGATAGGAGGACCTGGGTTCAAATGTGAATTCAGATGCTTCCTACTTGTGTAATCCTGGGCAAATCACTTAACTTAAACTACTCTTTTGCCATGGAACCAATTCTTAGTGTTGGTTCTAAGAAAGAAGGCAAGGGTTTAAATTTTTTTTAATTCAAATATATATTGAAAGCACAGAGATGCATTCAATATAGTCTAGAGTTTAAGCAGGCGATAAGATCTCTCCTTTCCTGAATATGTCTACAGAGGAAATCTTGTCTCATCACTCCCTATAGCAGTTGCTGTAAGCTCAACTCTAAATTCAGTCCATGTTAGGACAAAAATGAGGCATTCCTGAGTCATTGGACAAGGGAGGTTACTGTATTCAAACACAAGAATGCAGAGGTTTTTAGAATCTGGGGTCCAGAGGCCCCTTTGCCTCTATCTTGAAATGTCTCTGGTTAGGACTCATTGGGAATGATGACTATCAGGTCTGGGAGTCAACAGACCAAGAAGCAGCATCAGAGAAGCTGGGGCCTACAAGGATGCTTGGGAAGAGGTCAGAGAACCTAGAGACTTGAGTTAAGAAAATGCTTGTCCTATCCCAGCCCCAAATAAGATAAAGCCCTATAATTGTGTGACAATGATGCTTCTGCTTAGAAGAAAGCTGTAATAACCCTAGGCATGGTGGCCCCAGATTATCCATCCTTCAGATAGCTTTGCCAAATCCTTCTTTGATGTCAACCAAAAAGTCATTCATTAGGTGCCTTCCCTGGGCCAGGCACTGGGCTAGGCTCAGGACACTATCTCCAGCCTCAAGGATCTTAAGGTCTTGGTGGTCAGGGCAGAAGGATCTGATTTAGCCTGTTCTAAAGAACATGAGTGGAACCAGAGGACAGTAGGTTGTCATACTCTTTGCATTATCATTGATAAGCCTAATTTGATGATTGTTACCCAAACAAGAGGTGGAAAGGGTGGGAAATGTGCAGGTAAGATGGCAAGACAGGTGGCAAAGTGAATATCCTAGTGTCCTCGTGGATGGCTGTGTGAAATAAAGCGTGGTCTGGAGATAGCTTGATAAAAGTAAAGACTGAATTACTCTTTGGTCCCAGAATCACTTCCCCAGGGTGAGCCAATCAGGCAGCAGACATTTATTAAGCCCTTCTGTGTTCCTGGGCTTGGTGCTGGGGACACACAAAGGAAGAAATATTCTCTGCTCTAGAGGAGCATACCTTTTATCAGAGGAGGCAAATATACATGCTGTGGATGAGAGAGTTACAAACTGCATTGCAAGGACTTGGTTTGCAGGAAAACCTCGTGCAGGAAGAGAATGGAATTTTGCTGTCAACAGGGGATGGAGCTAGAACTTCTAGCCAAGAAAAGGAGATGAGCAGTTAGAGGGGGGGTTCTTCATCTTTTGAACCGGAAGAAAGAGGAGCATCTTGCTGAGCTCAACCTGTTGTGATCCCTCATCTATCTGAAGAAATCAGATTAGCCATCCTTCTTCAGTGGTGGTGAATAGAGACTTTTTTCCCTTTTGGGAAGATAGGAGATTATCCACTCAAGAAGATTTTCATTTGATCTCTTCAATAACTGTACATCTCTCTATATCAGGAAAAAACAACCCAACTCCACAGTCTCATCAGGGACTCAGGTCCCCAGGCCTGAGCCCTCAACCCCAGAGGGAAATTTAGGTTAAAATAGAAATTTGGGATTTCCTAATTTTCCCTCCACCCTAAACCTACCATTCCTAAACACTACAAAGAATAAATAGATTTTATTAATCCAGAAGAAATTGAACATCTTATTCTTCTAATGTGCTAAGGGGATCAGGGTAATATCTATCAAGGGAAGAAACCAGAAACTAGAGACTGAAGGGGATTTCCTCCTTACCTTTCATCTCTGGACAGTGATCAAATCCCTCACCTTTTCTTGTGTAGCTCTACCTAAGAGAGGAAGAAGTGCTTCTTTTTATCTGTCCCCTCTCTCTCTTAGGCCTTTCAAACTTTAGTTCCTGACTCCCTGCTAGTATAATGCCTAAGTATAGATAACATATATAGGAAGTAACAACAAGATATTTTTGGAAAGGAGGCATGAGCAGGTTGGGGAACCAGGAAAGTTCCAGGGATAAGGTGCTAATTGATCTGGGATTTGAAGGAAACCAGAGATTCCAAGGAGAGATGAGGAAGAAGTACATCTTAGACTTGGGGACCACAAATAGAATGACTTGTGAAAGGAAAGGCAAGATAGCCAGGTTGTCTGGCCAGTTAGATGAAAAACAATCTTAGATAATAAAGCTGGGTAAAAGCTAGAGTGTGAAGATTTTAAATACCAAACAGTGGATAGAGTGCTGGACATAGTGTCAGGAAGATGTGAGTTCAGATTTGGTCTCAAATACTTGTTGGCTAAGATCACTGGACAAATGACTTAACCCCTGCCTCAGTTTCCTCAGCTGTAAAGTGGGGGATAATAACAGTGGCCACCTCACAGGCTTGTATCAGATGAGATAATACTTATAAAATATATCTATTGAAGTGCCTGGCCTGTAGTAGGCACTTCATAAATGCCTATTCCCTTCCCCTTCCCTTCTCCACCCTAAAGATAATTGGGAGCCTTCAGAGTCTATTGAGCAGGAGAGCAAAAGTCACTTGTATGTTTTAAAAATATAACCTTGGCAGCTGTGTGCAGCGTACACTATAGAGGAGAGAGATAAGAGGCAAAGAGACAAAGTAGAAATCCATTTTCAATCATCCAGTCAAGAAGGGATGAGTCAGGGTGGCAGCCATGTGAGTGGAAAGATGTATGGAGGCAGAATCAACAAGTCATGCCATGACATGTATAACTAATCTCGTATCACTTGCCTTTTCAGTGAGAGGGAAGAAATAAAGTGAGAGAACTAGGAACTAAAATTTTAAAATGCTAAAAATAAAGAAAAATTAAAAACAAAATAAGACAAAGCATGTTATCTATTTGGATAGAGGGGCTGAGGGAAGATTAGGATTCCAAGATAAACTCACAGTTGTAAACTTGGGTGACTAAAACACAGAAATGAAACTGTCCACTTGGACTTTGGGAGTCACTTGTGGAGAGATGATTAAAGCCAAGAGAGCTAATTAGATCACCAAAGGAAAGAAAGTAGAGGATGAAGAGAACCCAGGACAGATCCTGGGGGTATGCTGTGGTTGGGGCCAGCCTTCCCACAGGGTACAGGTCTTTGGTGGTGTGATGGCATCAGCAAAAATGAAGAAGATGGGAGACAGTTAATGTTTTCACCTGCAGCCCGCATCACAAAAAACTTCCCATTTGGCACGGACTGATTCTTATTTTGATACCTTCAATGGTTACACATATACTTGGCACACAGTTTCATTTTTCAACATACTTGCTTCCTTACAGGTAATGGAATAAGTCAAACCTTAACTTTTAAGAAATCATTTGATTGACATAATATAGTTATCCTACATACTTTAATTCCATGGATTCTAACAACAAATGCGAAGCTTTACAGAAGATAGATGTTATCTCGTTATGCGGGTAGCACAGCTAGAGGTCAGTTCCTCATTAGCCTGTGAGGTACCTAGACATGTGGTTAAGCCAAGAGTGATTATTCGTTACACTAATCAACTACATAATCAATCAGATTTCTAAGGATACAATCAACACAACATTGTTGCCAAGTCTGCAGAGTCAAGAGGTACAATCAACATAACCCAGTTTTAAGTATTATTCCAATATCAGGCTTTCTTTTTCTAATGTTTCACTAAGGTATCCAAGACATATTGCCTAGTCAACAGTTAACAAAACAGTCCAGTAAGGTGGGGTGACATGTACCAGCCTCTCCATGAAAGGCAATTAATATACCAGATCAGGGAGGCTTGTTGGCCCTGGCCTATATGGGGGTGGAGAATCCAAATACAGTTTTGTTAGGGGCTTTTATACCTAGAAGGGTCCCATCTACAACCCCTTATCCATATAGGTACATAGGAATCCTTAGGTTTGATATTGTAAGTAGAATCTCTTGGTAATATTCTAGGGGGATAGAGTGGGACATCTATTTTAACCCTGCAGGCATTTTGCTCTCATCTATGTTTTCCTGGGGATGGGTAAGAATAATAATCATAACAATTCCAATAATAAGGGGGTGTTAATAAGAGAAGTCACACAGGGGGCTCTGAGTGGGTGTTTCCATTCTTCCTGAGGGCCACTTTGCAGTCCCCTGGATCATACCTGTGGCAGTGTCAGACAGTGTAGACTTGATGGCTCCAGGCAGGGGTTCCGCTCTTATGAGGAATGAGATATGCATGATCAATAATATCAAAAAGGACAAAATACAACGACAGATTTAATATTTGAAGAATAACTAGCAAATGTCACCTCCAGAGAATGAACTGACAGAAAAAACATAATTGATATATCTATATCTGGCTCCCAGATGACACTTGTAAATAAATTATATTAACAACAATAAAAAAGCAGAGTGGATTAACTTCTCTAGTAGGGTTTGGAGAAAGTCTCCAGAGGTCTGGGGTCATGAGAGGCAGGGAGCAAGTAACAAAGCAGATGATGACACTCCTCTGTCTGGGCCCTGGTTTTCTCTTTGGGAAGAAACATACTCTTGCCAAATAGCAAGAATTATGGATTCAGGAATCATAAATCTTGATGAGTTGTGTTTTAATAAAAGATTTATAGAAGGCAGCTGAACCTGCAAATGCCATATCATGAAGAAATTATAGAAAAAATGGTATCATCAGACTCTTTAGAAAGGTTTTGGTAAAGTGAGGAGATGGAACTGATCCTTTATTTAAATAAATTGACTGTGCAAGGACATCATGTTTTATTTAGTCATGCAACTTAGTATAACCTGGAGCTCAAATGGGTTTAAATGGACTTGGTCCACTCTTGGAGAAGAGGAACTTGGGAATTAGGATCTTAGTCTGCCACTTTGGTGAAAAAAATGAGCATGTTTTCTGATAGCAGAAATCAAACAAGGAGAGGGAACTTTCTCCAAAAATCATTTCTTTGGCTTCTACTCAAATCCCTTACCTTACAGAAGAACTCTAAAGATTTGTCTGTTTTCTGGAAGAAACCCTAATGTGGGATTGTTCAAAAGGCAACAGCCTCTGCCTTTGACCTTGCAGTTTCTTGCCAACCCTTAACTTTGAACTGGTATCCATACTTCATGCCTTGCATGCATGTTCTGTCCCTCAGCCTTGGTTTCCCTTAAGGCTCAGCTCAAATGAGGCTAAAGTGAAGCTTCCTCTCTCACTTAACTTTCATTTACTCTGTCTAATGTGTAACTAGTTATTTGCAAGTAAACTTTTCTATTAGAAGCTTATTCTGCTTGAGGGCAGGAACTGGTTTTTGTCTTTGTTCAGCTCCTCCCTATAGCACAGTATAAACTCTTAATAAATATAAAATTAATAAATTCATAATAAATGTAAACTCTTAAATAAAATTAGACAGCTAGGTGGTGCAGTGAGTAGAGCACAGTGCCTACAGTCAGGAAGATAACAGTTAAAATTCAGTCTCAGACACTGACTAGCTGTGTGATGGGGGTTGGGGGGAGGTCACTTAACAGCTGTTTGCCTCAGTTTCCTCAACTGTAAAATAGGGATCAAATAACAACTGTATCACAGGTTGTAGTAGGGATCAAGTGAGATGTAAAGTGCTTGACACAGTCCTGGCACACGAAAGGTGCTATATAAATACTATCATCATCATCATCATCATTGTCATCATTATAGTTATATTTGTTGGCTAACTGACTTACAGTGTCTAATAACTTATATTAATTGTTGTGCAATCAAATGTTTATGTTTTTGCTTCTTCATATCTTGTCTCAGTTCCATTGCTTCTCTTTAATACTGAGGACATAGGTTCTGTCCTCTTTTGAGAGCTTACTCCCCCTCCTCTATCTAGTAAGGCTGGTTCAAGAAACCCTTCAGGAATTCTTCAGTGTCCAGGAAATCCTTTATCTGGGAAGCTAGGTCCTATGGGTCCATTCTGTTCTGGGATGATGAGGTAGAGGAACTTCCCTCTGGCATCTTTCTGATGCCACTCATACTCTCTGGGTAAGAATATTTCAGGTGCCACAGGCTTGTTGTTACCTCAACCTCTCTGAAAGTCTCAGAGGACAGCTATGTCCTATCTGCATTTCTCCCTCCTCAGCAACTCACATTTACTCTTAGCTCTCTTAAGGTTCTCTCTCTGACCTGCCTTCCCTTTGATCCAGCAATACCATTACTGAGTTTATATCCCAAAGAAATAAAAAAAAAAAAACCTGGACCAGATCCTGTTTGTACTGTAAGAATTAAAATTAATATATAATAACTCAAGTACTATATTTATAAGATTTATTAAAATAAAAACTTGAGTTAAAAGGAGATAACTCAAGCCATGATCTCAAGGATGAAGAGCGAAAGGGAGGAGCCACAGAGAATTATAACCAATCATTGTAACAATGCAAATATAAAGCAGGGAAAGGGATGCTGGGAGATGAAAAAGAATTCTGAGGAATGTAGTCCTGGGGTTTGTAAAAATGGAGATTTGAACCCCAGACTCCAATCCCCAGAAGTCCTTGGCCACTTCCCAGAATGCTTTGTAATCTCACTGAGATCCTCACCTGGGCGAGATCAAAAATTTCTATTTAAACTGGTTGTAAAGCCTACTGGCTCTTATTCCTACTTCTGCTTCCAAGGAGATGCCACTCTCCACCTAGCAGGCAAGATGTGAGTGGTTGTGAATGGGCTCTCTGGGCCTAGGCACGTGCTTTTCTTATTTTGTATTTTCTTTATTTCTTAATCTTTAAATAAACCTCATAAAAATATAATACTTCTAGAGTAAAACTAATTTCTACCTGCCATAGTTTGGCCTAAATTTTAATCTTAACAGGTTCAAGATTTCCCCACTATACATTCACTCCTGTGATCCTCTTGGGAGATCAGTCTCTCCAAAAGGATCATGGAAACATAACTAACTTATAAATTGAAATAATTTGTGGATGAAAGGAACAGAGAATAAAACCAATGACTGCTAGATGTACTGATGAAAAGCCAATTGGGGGGTAGTCCCCTTTGGCATAAGAGTATACATTCAAAATGTTCAAATTTGCCATATCTCAAAGTTCATTCTGGATCTTTTGGTGCAGTGTGTGGTCTCTGTAGTCATTTTCATGATGCCTTCTCCAAGAAGTTCACCTTCTGGATTCTGGGAAATAGCAAGTTTCTTATCCTAAAATTATTCTCAAAAGAATTTAAACTTTGCATTATAGGATAATAATACAGTTCCCCCTGAGGGGGATGGTGACAAACACAGAACTCACTCAGGGATGCATGGCTGAGTTATGAGGTATATGAATCAATTGACAAAAGAAATAAAAAACATCAAAAATTCAAATAAAAGAGAAAAAAATAGCTTGTGGATAAAATATAAAATATTAAAGTCTTATGTCTAAAAAATATAAGCAAAGGAAAAACAAACCTATAACAAGTCCTTGAATCAGGGCCTAATTAAAATGATTTAAGCAGTTATGCACTTACCCAATCAGTAGCCAGGACTATAGAAAGTTTGCCACACTATGAAAGACAGAAAAGGGACTAGATTTCAGTAGCAAATTGGGAAACAGCATTACTTGGTCTGATTTTTACCTTTTCTCTCAAGGATACTTGTAACAATGAAAGTACTTAGCTCTTCCTTGACAGTGAAGATAAAATTGTAATCCCTGGCCTATTTTTAGATTTTAATCCTCTAAAATTTTAACTCAGTATTTAAAGTAGATCTACCCATTTTAACTATAAAAAGGTGTTAACTAACCAAAAGAGGTATTAATTAACTACAAAAAGGTGTTAACTAACTACAAAAGGTGTGACACCCATTTCATACATTGAGTGGGCAGTTCTGGAGAGGATCATCTGCTGTGATTGGTAGGCGTAAAATTTAGGGGAGGTGACGCAAGAGAAAAAGATCTTTAAATAGAGGAAACAGAGGCACAAAAAGGATGGTTAGATCAAGTTTCAGTCACTCAGAGTTGAACTGGATCAGTCACTTGAGCTTGGAGCAAAGAAGAGTCACTTGGAGGAGAGACTGGAAGAAGTCACTTCGAGTTGGACTGGAAGACAGACACTTGAGGAGAGACTGGAAGATAGACACTCAGACTTGGAGTAAAGACACTTAGCTATGGAACTGGACCCCTGGAGGAGCTCGTGCCAGAGACCTCAGACTGTTTTCCTTTTAGATGGTCACTGTGGTGAGCCTGACTTAGTTTCTTTGCCTTTCTGGAGGTGCAAACCTCCAGAACCTCTGGGAGGTTCATACCTCCAGAAAGGCCCATCATCTTAAGACTCCCTTTCCCTGGCTGTGGCCTTAGAATTTCTAACTGGCTCTGAGGAAGCTAGAGCTTTCTCTCTCTCTCTTTCTCCTTTTCTCTCTTCCGTAATATCTTCCCTCTATTGTAAAATAAACTACCATAAATTCCATTTACTTGAGTAATTCATTTTGGGAATTTAGTAATTAAAATCACTGGAGACAACCAATTAATATATTCAGTCAAAACATAAAAATTAACATACTGAAGCTAGAACAATTGATGTTATGTACTTGATATAAGTGTGTGGTACAAGGAAGTCCTGCATTAAACAGCTGTAGCCTCACATGATCTCTTTTTTCTGATCCAGCTCAGGCTGGATCAGAAAATTCCCTTTCCTCTCTTTCTCTCACTCTTATTTTCTTCCTCCTATCGTAAATAAATCACCATAAAATTCCATTCTGACTTGAGTGCTTCATTGGGATTTAGAAATAAAAATCCCTGGCAACCAACTAAATTTATATTGTCTCAATCCTAAATTTTACTCTTTACACTTTGGACTTGATATTTGGTTCGGGCTCCAGGCACATCTGGGACAAATATCTGGGGCTCAACTTTTGTTTCTTGTGTCCCTCTGTTTCCTTCTTGGGGGGGGGGTCGAGTATTGTGTTGAATTATTCTTTGTTCTTGAGGATTGTAACTGTGAAAATGTGGTTTGCCAAGACTGTGAATTGCCAAAACTGTAAAGATTTCAGCCAAACTGTAAAGATAATTTTTAGTGTCTTGATTTAAAATCTAAAATTAAGTGGTTGCCATGGGAGTCTCACACATGATCAAGTCCTTGTGGAATGGTCAAATGTAATTGACTTTACTCCTAATAGCAATTCAATGATTCAGGAAAATTTTGTGGGACTTCTGAGAAAGAACACTATCCATCTCTAGAAGAAGAACTGTGAGAGTACAAATACAGAAGAAAACATGTGATTTATCACTTGTTTATGTGATTTTGGGTTTTGGATTTTAAAGCTTGCTCTTTTACAAAAATGAATAATATGGAAATAGTTTAAAGTGATAGCATTTATGTATAACCCAGACTCTTGACTTTGTTTTAATATTTCTTTTTATCTTATGAAGTTGTTAGTTTCTTTTTCTTTTCTTTATTTTTTTTAAACCCCTACCTTCCATCTTGGAATCAATACTATGTATTGGTTCCAAGGCAGAAGAGAGGTAAGGGCTAGGCAATGGGGGTTAAGTGACTTACTCAGGGTCACACAGCTGGGAAGTGTCTGAGGCCAGATTTAAACCCACGACCTCCCATCTCTAGTCCTGGCTCTCAATCCACTGAGCCACCCAGCTTCCCCTGAAGTTGTTAGTTTCTAAAAGGATCCATTTAGATTTTGAGGAGTATGTTGCCTGTACAGGTGTTTGTACTTTTTCTGCCAAGCTATTAATTTAATTCAAATTCTTTCATAACCTCCATTTCCTTTTTTATTTTTCCTCTTGTGCTCTCATTTCACTTATAAGGGGAAAAACATTTTAAAGTTCTTAAAAAAAAACAACAACAACCTTTACATCATCTCATCTAGAAATTTAGTTGACTTTGCTCCCAAGCTACATTTTGCTTGAGGATTAGTTTGTTGATATTTTGAACTCATCCTCTTTTTTGCAGGGGTTGGGGTGAGGGTGGGGGATTGTGATTTGAGTATTCTTGTCACCCATTTAATTTTCTTTTTTTTTAAACCTTTACTTTCTATCTTAGAATCAACACTGTATATGGGTACCCAGGCAAAAGAATAGTAAGGACTAGGCAATGGGGATTAAGTGATTTGTCCAGGATCATACACATAGAAATGGTCAGATATCACACTTGAACCCAGGACCTCCCATCTCTAGGTTTGGGGTTCTATCTACCATGCTGCCTTACTGCCTGCCCCCCCCCCCCATCCCCATCTCATTTCTTATGATGGGATTCTCTATTTTGGTTTGCTCATTCTTCCAACCTACTTACTTCCTGACTATTGTGATTTTTAGATTTTCTCCATTTTAGTTAGTCTAGCACCCAGGAATGTACACACCCACACTACACTGGCATATGCTAGCAAGTGACAAATCAGAAATAAGTGACTTTCCCCTGGGCTGTCCTAAGCCAAGCTTGAGCCACTATTGGCATATGTGAGATGCAGGAAGTGATGTAGAGAACTACCTTTGGGGTTCTCAGTGACTTCCTGTGGGGAGGCCTGGGCGAGAGTTGACTCTGGAACTCGAGCCTGGAGGAGCCCCTCAGATAGTTTCCTTGAGATGGTCACGTGGTGAGTAATAAGACTGCCTCCCCTTTCCCTTGGCCTTCTGGGGAGGCCCCCTTGGCCAAGGCCTTTGAACTCCTGCCTGGCTCAGCCTGAGCTGGAGCAATTAAAATTCCCTTTCCTCTCTTTCTCTCACTCTTATTTTCTTCCTCCTATCGTAAATAAATCACCATAAAATTCCATTCTGACTTGAGTGCTTCATTGGGATTTAGAAATAAAAATCCCTGGCAACCAACTAAATTTATATTGTCTCAATCCTAAATTTTACTCTTTACACTTTGGACTTGATATTTGGTTCAGGCTCCAGGCACATCTGGGACAAATATCTGGGGCTCAACTTTTGTTTCTTGTGTCCCTCTGTTTCCTTCTTGGGGGGGGGGGTCGAGTATTGTGTTGAATTATTCTTTGTTCTTGAGGATTGTAACTGTGAAAATGTGGTTTGCCAAGACTGTGAATTGCCAAAACTGTAAAGATTTCAGCCAAACTGTAAAGATAATTTTTAGTGTCTTGATTTAAAATCTAAAATTAAGTGGTTGCCATGGGAAAATTCCCAAACATGAAAATACCCAAGTCAGCTGGGATTTATGGAGATTTTTAATTAATACAAATGAAGGAATTAAGGGAGTGAGAGAGAGAGAGAGAGAGAGAGAGAGAGAGAGAGAGAGAGAGAATTAATTGCTCTGGCTCAGGGTGAGCCAACCAGTATAAAAGGGCATAGGCCAAAATGGCCTAGGCCTGAGCCTAAGGGAGAGCAAGTCAGTCTTTATCACTCACCACAAGATCATCTCTAAGCTGGGTTCAATTGCGAACTCCATTCAAAATGTTCTTATTTCAACTCTGAACTCCAACTCCAATTCAACTTCCAAACTGAACTCACTCCAAACTGAACTGAATTCTCCTTTTAAAGAAATTTTCTCTTACGTCACCTCCCCTAAATTTTCACATCTACCAATCTCAGTAGATGCTTTTTCCCAGGACTGTCCATTCTTAGTTCTCATCTTCTTTAGTTCTTACCTTCTCTGGTTAGATTAAGACTTCACACCTGTTTTGTTAAACTTGCCTTTTGTAAGTTGCTTGACCTTTTAGTGACTAATTTAACCTTTATAGGTACTTAGCACCCTTTTTTATTAGATCTAAAAATAGACCTAGCTTAAGGTTCTAGCTTTACTATAAGTATGAGTTAGGGACTTTTCATTGTTCAATCAGGAGTTTGCAACTTTATCTTCCCCTAAGGCACTGTCTGAGTAGGGTGGAGTAATTTTAAAAGTTCTCAATACATTTCTGATCAAGTACCTCCATTGTTAAGATAGGGGAAAAACTTAACCAAATCTTCTAAGGTATAGTCTGAGCATTTTTAAGATTCACTGGATGTTGCAGGTTGCAAGAAGTAATGTTCCCAGAGTGATGTGACCTGCCACAAAGTTTACTCATTGCCCTCTGATCCCTGCTATCTGAACTCAAAAAATTCCTGAACTAGCTTTGGGAAGATTAGCTTGTCCTTGTTTGGAAATGTCAGTAGATTACTGCTGGACTCAGCTGCTATTACCCTTCTAGAAAGCCCTGTAGGTTCTGAGCTACTGATAGCTTGCTTCCTTTTGTGCTGGGATTCCTTCATTGGCTATTTCTCTATCAGATTCAACCTGGGCCTGGGGTGTGGTGGTGGTAGTGGGGATAGCACTGAGTTGCATCTTTATTTTTTTTAAAGATTTAAAATTTTTTTTAAAGATTTTTTAAAGATTTAAATTATTTCTTCCCAAATTACATGTAAAAACATTTTCCAACATTTAAAAAGAATTTTGAGTCTCAAATTCTCTCCCTTTCTCCCCCAGCCCCTGCTGACATGGTAAACAATCTAATAGATTTTACATGTGCAATCATGTAAAACATTTTTTGCATATTAATGCTTTTGTAGAAGGAAACTCAAACCAAGAAAATTAAGAAGGCGAAAAAAGTTTGTTTCTACTTTAATCTTAGAATTAAATCTTAGAACTGAATCGTTCTTCTCTCAATATACAGCAAGGGTTCTAGTTCCCTCAGTTCACTTGGATCTATGATCTGGAACTGAGGATTAATGAACAAAGCTGCCATATGATACTTGTTCCTGCACCTTGAGCTAGTTCTAGGATTGCCTGGGATTTCTTCCTTCTTCTTTCCTTCTTGCACAGGTGTCCAGTCTCAGCCCTCTTTCAATCCCTGGCTGCCAAAATGCTAAACACATAGCATATTCCTGACCAGACCCTCTGCAATGTCTGAAGACTTCTCTGTTTGTCTTCTGGATATGATCTAGCCTGGAAAAATGACTTGCTGTGATTAAAAAAAAAAACATTTCTGGTGAGAATTCAACTTGGTGCCTTTGTTGGATTTTTATGAAGGAGATATGATGGGAAAGCTAGGCTATCCTTCTTTGCCTGAACCATCTGATTCCATTTCCTAAATGCCCTCCCTAAAAACTACTTCAGGTTGGTATTCTCAACTGACAATCTCAGTGGGGAAGCACACATGGATATTATAATAATGGCATTAGAGAACTATCCCACCTTCTCAGGGATATCCCTAGAACCCTGATGGGGAGGGGTCCACTAGTCCTGGGGTCTCCTCCTCCTCCTCCTCCTCCTCAGTGGAAGTGAGAATTAAGAAAAGGATTCTGAGTGTTTAGAGGGGCTACACCTGGCTGACAATTGATTGGGAAGCTCTTTGAAGGAAGGAAGGTCTTTGTATCTTCAGAGCGTAGCACATAGAAGGGGCTTAGTAAATGCCTATTAACTGACTAAAAGTACATTTGTCCGATGCTCAATGGAGGAATAATTGATGGCATGTAAAAGTAAAGGGATTCTGTTACCCCATTCATCATTGTCTATTCAAATGAATTGCATGTATTAACTGTAATCCCTCAACAATTTGAAAGTCTGGTGGTAAAACAGTGGGGAGGCTAGGTGGTACAGTGGCTAGTGCTCAGGCTTGAAGTCAGGAAGACTCATCATCCTGAGTTCAGATCTGGTCTTAAACACTTCCTAGCTGTGTGACCCTAAGAAGCCATTTCCCCCTGTTTGCCTCTGTTTCCTAATCTGTAAAATGAACTGTAGAAGGAAAAGGTAGACCACCCCAGTGTTTCTGCCAAGAAAGGGGTTACAAAGAGTGGACACAACTGAATAGCCACAAAACATTGTTTTATGTCAACCTGAGCTCCACAGATTTATGTAAATGCTCATGAGAAAGACACTTTTCTATTAATGGAATTTGCCAACAGCTGGAAACAGCCATTTGGAGAGCTACACCAGTAAAATAACAACTTACTGTAATGAGATGGAAAACTTTCAGGTCATCTGCTGCCTCATCCCTGTCCTGCACTTGTCCCTGAAGTGCAGCAGTTGTTGAAGCATATGGTGGGCAGAGGAGTGCCACCCTCTGGCTCTCTTGGGTCCCTTCTGCTGGGTGCTCAATGAGTTAAAAGGGGAAGGCTGCATGAAGAGCGTGCTAAGATTCCTCAGAGGGGTCTGGTAGAAGCTTGCAGTTTGAGTGCTTCATTATTAGGTGTATTTGGAGACCTGCGCGTGTATAAATTTTATGATGTCTATTATCATAGTACCTAATTCACTGACATGGTGTGAAGATAAATGATGTAATGCATATGAAACAGCTTGAGGCCCTAAGAATAAATGTACCATGTAATTTCAAGGTGTTATCATTATTGGAACAAGAATAGAAAAGCAAACTGCATCTCATAAACAGGCATGCTTCATTTCCTTCACGTGAAGTTCATATTCTTTTCTTCTTGTCCGCTCTTTTTAAATATATGGACCAAAGTAGAATCTTTCTCATGAACCTGATTAAAGCAATGCCAAATTCCATCAAAGTCAGATCACCCCCAGAAGTATGGCAACATGGAAATAAACATGACAGTTGTTCATAGGGGCTCTTACCTTGAGACTAAAGATGCCTCGTAAATACACAGAGATCTTTGAAAATCTGGGACAAGAGTTTTGTATAACTCTCTTGGCCATCTTTGGCTCCATCATCACTTAATTCATTGAAAGTACAGATGTATTGAATCCTATCATTAGTTATTTTGTTCCTTAGGTTTCCATTTCTGCTCATACAGTAAAACCATTGACTCACTGACCTCTGTAGTCCAGGGAGATCCAGTCTATAAGTTGTCGGTTATTGAATCATCTTTTGTACCTCACCAACTGAATTTCATATTTACTTAGCACCCAGTACCCACCATCTTTTTTTAAACTCTTACCCTCCATCTTGGAATCAATACTGTGTATTGGAATCAATACTTTGTATTGGTTCCAAGGCAGAAGAGTGGTAAGGGCTAGGTAAGGGGGGTCAAGTGACTTGCCCAGGGTCACACACCTGGGAAGTTTCTGAGGCCACATTTGAACCTAGGACCTCCCATCTCTAAGCCTGACTCTCAATCCACTGAGCCACCCAGCTGCCCCTACAGTACCTACCATCTTAAAGGACTTCAGTTACCCCATCCCACAGCCAATGGAGAAGACTTCATTTTGCAAGCACATGAAGATTCTATACATCCTTTCTCTTCATTGTAGACTGATATTCTGATATAGAGATCACTGAGGGAATGGTGTGATATTGCCCATTTCTCCCTCAGTCTTCATGGGCCTCTCCTCGTTGTGCATCTCTGTGTCCATGCAGCGGACTGTCTCCTCATTCATTTTCTGCCCCTGCTATGACCTAGACAAAATTAGTTGGTGCCCAAATGAAATGTATTCCCCTGGACTTAGAGTACTTATTTGCATGCTTAGTTTGTAAATTCAAGTTTCAGTTATTTGTAAGCTCTTTAGCTTAGGTGGGCAGATGCCTATTTTAAATAAGGATCAAATATTAGAATATTTCACATTTCCCTAGAGGCTACTGAGCTTTGGGAAGTTGGGTGGTGAGCTTCCCATTTCTACTTTTCAGTCTTTCTTGGGGACATGGAGGTACCAGATGGATGTCACAATCTGTTGTCACTTGCCAAAGCAGTAGGGAAAGGAATGAGGGGAAGCAGCTCTTGAAAATCACCTCTATTGTAGGATGTCCTCATTCCCCGCCAAAGTAGAAGCCAAGGGGCCATCGCCTTTACATCCACAAAATATCTGCTTTAAAAACTGGATCTCTCAAAAATTGGAATTTGTTATATAGGAAATTACCTAATGGTGGTTTGCATGATAAAACGTTGCATAACAAAATGATTCATGACTTGTTTACATCATCATTCTTTATTGAATTTGAAAAGATTCAATTGATGAATACTCAATTAGTGCACAACCTAAAGAATGCATTGTTACTATACATAAAGCATAAACCTACCCTTAGCCATCTTGAATTTGGCCATTCTTTTTCAATGCTAACTTAGCATTATAAAGCAGTAAACAAGTCACAGTATTAAATAGGCTAATACATGATGTCTGGAAACTCAAACACTAATATTCTTAGCATCATATTGATTTCTATAGAAATTTATTTTCAATTCTAAAACTTCATTGCATTTTATTAGAAAAATTCCATAAAGATGACTAGCCACCCCTGGTGGAAAAAAATTGGAATTACATGAAAGCCTGAATCCCATCTCTTCACAATTGCTTAGTAGTAGTTTTCTTCATCAATATATTAGACAAATTATATTGTTTATTACAATAATACTTATTTTAAATGATTTATTATGAATACTGTTTTTTACTTTTCTTGATCATTATTAACTAGAAAAGTATTCTATTTTTTGTTCAACATTTTTAGTCATGTCTGACACTTTGTGACCCGATTTGGAGTTTTATTGGCAGAGTTACTGGAATAGTTTCCCATTTCCTTCTACAGCTCATTTTGCATATGAGGAAATGGAGGCAAACAGGGTGAAGTGTCTTCTTCAGGCTCACATAGCTAGGAAGTGTCTCCATCTAGATCTGGACTCAAGAAGATGTCTTCCTGACTTCCCAACTAGGCCCAGCATGATATCCATTGTGCCACATAGCTGCCCATTCTTAGATCAGTATTAACCAAATTAAAAAAAAAAACCCACTAAATAAGGATAAACTTGATTGATTAACTAAATAGCAATGAACTACTTTGAATAAATTAATTTAGTTCAGTTGAATGTGAGTGCCAGGCCAGGGTACATGAAAGGGAATAGGGAGAATTTTGGTCTCTCTCATAAAGTGAGGGGGGTTTTTAGCAGTAGCTTCAGGCCTTCTCCACTCTTCAGTCCTCTTCCCGTCTCCTAGCTCAGGTTTCCTCCTCCTTAAAAAACCCACTCTTGACCCTCTCAAGTTATCCTCCTCCATTTCTTCTCCCTTTCAGAGCCCAACTCCTAGAATATAAGCCTTTCACCTCTATGTGGTTCAGCCACCTCCCAATTCGTTGTGATGGATACTTTTGTCTGGTTTTTCTTGACTGATTTCTCTAGATTCTTTCCAACTGATTGCTCCTCAGCTTCCTTTGGAGCTTTATCATTCATATCATGTTGTCTGTGCTTCTCAAGGCTCCTAGTAGACCATACTGCCTGAGGGTAGGAGGAAGGCCCTAAGGAAGGAAGGAAGGCCCAGCTTACTGCCAGCTCTAAGTCAAGGAGCTCCCTTTTCCCTCAGACTTCAAAGCTGCAAAAAGTCCCAGCTGGTGCTTGGGCTGCCTTATAGATGCCAGCGGGTCAGTGGGAGGTTGTTCCCAGCCATGTGCTAGGTCTATGCAGAAAGTCCTCACGTGCTCCCAGAAGCAGGTCCCTGTCACTTGCTTGGGGATGACGCCATCTTGGCAAGGTGATGCTGTTTGTATGTGCCTCAGACTCCCTTTAGAAACATTTATTAGGCTCCAGTCCTGTGTGTGGCACTGTTCTAAGTGCTGGGATCCAAAGAGCCAAAGCTCATCGAATCCCAGCTGTCGAGAAATGGACATTCTAATAAAGAATGACTTTTTGGGGGAGTGGTGGCCAGGGAGGGAAGTTTGGATTTATAAAGTGAGTGGGCCATTGAGTGGAGCCACTGGCCAGTATGTCCACACGCCTCCTTTCCAGCATAAACGACAGCTAATGGTTTTATGGGGCTCCAGAACTGGAGAGTTGGGGGTGGAGAGTGGGGCAGAGATGGCTTTGGAGTGAAGTGGCCTCATGCAGGCTTGGATGCAGTGGGCAATGGGAGGTGCTCACCCTGAAGAACAAAAGCCACTCCACTGGGAATTTAAAAAGAGTGAGTTTTGTCAAGGAGGCTTCTTTAGAGACTGGGCCCAAGGAGGAAAGGGTAGGGATTATGTCCAGGAGTTCTGAGGTTTGGAGGAAGCTCACTTTGGTTAGCCCTTCTTTTCTCAGTAAATGGGAGGGTTCCTTTGTCCAACAGGAAAGGAGAGAGCATAGTTTGAGGCCTTGAGAAGAGAACGTTTGAATAGCTCTTATTAGAGGACAGCCATATAGCAAGGAGGCTCATTGAGGCCTCCATCCATTTGTAGGGGACCTAGTTGGCAAAGTGCTAGCAAGAACAGAACCAGGGGACAATAGCTTCCTTGGTAATGAGTGATGGGCAGTCACAGAGTCACTGTGGTAAAGGGAACAAGACCAGAGCGGGGAGCACAACTGAGATACTGTTAGGGTCCAGAACGTCGCCCACCACCAAGGAAAAGCCCACGGACGATGCAATCAAGCAGAAAGGGTCCTTTATTCTGGTACGTACCAGGGGAAGCTCAGCACAAGAGTTCTGCCTGCAGTTGTGAGTGCAGAGACTTTTATACCCAATGCCTGACAGCATATCACTAGCCACCATACATGGCCCACAAGTTTCTCCTGGAATCTATGTTTTGGGCGTCAGTACAAGTTTTTCCTGGATTCTACGTTTTTGGGTGTCGGCACATTTAGGTTTCCTGACAGGGGTCTGTTGGTCAGATGTTCTACAGTGATATGTGTTGTACTGAGTAGCTCCCTGCTTGGGGCCCCCTCAATACCAGGGCATGAAGGTGGTGGTGGAGGCAGGCAGGCAGGAAGAAGGGGCATAGGTAGAAGCTGGAGAAGATTGTGATCTGGGTGCTGAAATCTTGGATGAAGAGTGAATGCTCCTGAGACTGACAAGACCTCAGATGAGATAAAATGATGGAAAGAAGCAGTGAACCTCCAAGACAGACAGGCTGCTGCATGATAGGTGACAAGTTCTGATGCTTAGTAGGGTTCTTAACCTGGAAACCGTGAACTGTTTTTAGCATTATTTTGTTATTTGATCAATTTCAGACATTATTCCTTGGATACAAAAATCATTTTCTTCTCCTCCCTCCCCTCCTCTCTCCCCTCCCATAGTCAATATGCAATTCCACCGGGTATTACTTGTGTCCTTGATCTGAAGCCATTTTGTTGGTATTTGCACTAGGAAGTTCAGTTAGAGTCTCCACCCCCAATCATATCCCCCGACCCCTGTAGTCAAGCAGTTGCTTTTCTTCAGTGTTTCTACTCCCACAGTTTTTCCTCTGAATGTGGATAGTGGTTTTTATTGTAGATCCCTCTGAGTTGTTCAGGGACATTGCATTGCCACTAATGGAGAAGTCCATCACCTTCGATTGTACCACAGTGTATCAGTCTCTGTGTACAATGTTCTCCTGGTTCTGCTCCTCTCGCTCTGCATCACTTCCTGGAGGTTGTTCCAGTTCCCATGGAATTCCTCCACTTTATTATTCCTTTGAGCACAATAGTATTGCATCACCAACATATACCACAATTTGCTCAGCCATTCCCCAGTTGAAGGGCATCCCCTCATTTTCCAAGTTTTTGCCACCACAAAGAGCGCAGCTATAAATATTCTTGTACAAGTCTTTTTCCTTATTATCTCTTTGGGGTACAGACCCAGCAGTGCTATGGCTGGGTCAAAAGGTAGACAGTCTAGGAAACTGTAAACTTATTAAAAAGGAGTTTGGGAACAATTTCAATATAATTGGTTTCCTTTATAATCCTATTATTTCATTTTATGCATTTAAAAACATTGGGGGGGGGGCAGCTGAGTGGCTCAGTGGATTGAGAGTCAGGCCCAGAAATGGGAGGTCCTGGGTTCAAAATCTGGCCTCAGACACTTCCTAGCTATGTGACCCTGGACAAGTCACTTAAAACCCCCATTGCCTAGCCCTTATCACTCTTCAGCCTTAGAACCAAAACACAGTATTGACTCCAAGGGAAAGGTAAGGGTTTAAAAAAAACAAAGCAACAACCCAAAAAATCATTCTGAGAATGGGCTTTACCAATCTGCTCAAGGGGTCCAGGACACAAAGAGGATGACATGGTGGGCAATACCTTCTTCTCTAGTATCTTTTTGTTCTCTCCTCCTTTCTTGCAGCCTCTGATGAGGTGCCTCCTTCCTAGCCAAGGAGAACCCCTCCACATGTCTCTTATTGCCTTCTCTGACAGATTGCCTCCTTGGCCATATTCTTCTTTTTCTCTAATCTTCAGCCTCTCTTCATCAACTGGTTCATTCCCCATGTCCTTCAAATATGCCCAAGTGTCCCCATTGTAATGGAAGAAACATCTGCCCTATTTCAAGTGATGGGTAAGTCTGCTGCATGTGAAGACTCCCCCACCCTGCCAAATGGGCTGATGAGAACAATCTGTGCCAGTGGCCATGAAGGTAGCTGAAGCAGGTGCTGGAGAATGCTCAGAGGTTGGTCAGCCATGGAAGATACTAAGGTCAGGGCACCAGCAGTCATCCTGACCTTTGTCCCAACACTGGACCTTGAAGATTCCGGGAGAGCTGGGGGGGCTGACCACTTTGTGCAATTCTGCCTCACTTCAATCCATTCACCCTGTGATGTTGTTGATCCTCTTTGAAAATAAGGGACCATCAGCAGCTGCTGTCCAATTTCTATTTGGCACAAAGTAGATTCTTTAGAGGTAAAAATCTAGGTTTTATGATTATGCCCAAGTATCAATTCAGGTCTCAGAGAAAATGAGAACAATCATGAGGAATCTGGCAGGGCTTCTTACAGGCAAAATGATGTCAGTGTCAGAAAGTTAATTCTTTAATCTGTTGCAATCTTGTGCATTCTTCTTGGGCCATTAAAGAGAAGATAGATCCACAATCCCCTATTTCCTTCAATGTCATCCAAGTCGGAACAGTTTCAGACATCTAAGGAAACAAGTTTTGTCAAACAAACCCTATAGGCAAACTAAGTTTACAGATTAAACTAGATGAGTCACAAATGGGCTGTGCCACCAAGGAGTCAAGATGGTAGAGAATCTTCCTCTGGCTTCTTCTCTAGAAATGCTTAGGGCTCTTAAGTAGATTTCATCCCCTGGGGCAGGTGTTGGTCAGCTGAGGTTAATGCTATCCCAGAGTTGTAGAGAAATAAATGGAAATTTAAAATTCTTATATACCATCCATTAGAAAAAAGAAGAAACCTTCCTGGACCCTGCTGCCTCCTCAGGTTCATTATCTTCCTCCCTAAACTTGACCTTTCCTATTACTGCAGAAAGTAACAACAGCATCCTTCAAGTTCTTCAGGCTCACAAGCCAGGAGTCATCCGGTGTCCAGCATCTCTCAGCCCTCACAACCTAGCTGTGGCCAAGGCCTGTGGTACATCTCCCTTCTCTCCTGACTCGGCCTCCATCCTGGTGCAGCCCTTCAGCCTCTCTGGCCTCTATTGCAATAGCTGCTTGCAGTGCCTGCCTCCAGGCTCTCCCCTCTCGAATCCTTCCCCCTAAAATGCAGATCCAATCCTGTCACACATCTCCCCACCCCAGACTCCAGTGGCTCCCTTTACCTCTGGGAAATATGAAAATGTTCTCTTTGGCCTTCAAAGCCATCCCTAATCTCATGCCCTCCCACTTTTCCAGGGTTCCTCTGCCTTCCCACCTACCATGTCCTCTTCTATCCAGTGACCCCTGCCTCCTGACAGCCCATGAACCACATTCTCCATCTCTCAGCTCCCAGGATTCTCTCTGGCTGTGGTGTGGCCTGTCCCTCAAAGGGCCAGCAGAAACTCCATCTTTTACAGGAAGCCTCCCCCCAAGGCCTCCCACTCCAGGGCCTTCCCAGTTCTTTATCTCAGTTATCTAGTGCATAATTTACCTACCACGCCTCCAGGTTTATTTGCATGTTATCATCTCCTGGCCCATACTTGGTGAGGGCCTGGAGGGCACCCACTGCTTTTGGCCTCTTTGTATCCTCAGCATTTAGCTCAGGGCCTGACACATAGTAGGTGCTTAAGGCAGTCTAACCCTCTAGGCCTGCCTCCACCCACTCCCCTCTCCCTCCTCAGGCATTCCTAGGGACTTCTGACCCCATCCCTGAAATGAAGCTGCCCTTCCCCGCCCCCCCCCCCCTCTTCCCCAATCTCTAGAGACCAGAAGGAAGATTCCCTCCTCACAAACCCAGCTGGCCCTGGCCTGACAGGGCCACTTTCTGCTGAGCTCAACATTGCTCCCCTTTGGTTTGTACCTTCAGCCGCCCCCCCCCCCCCCCATTCCACAAGTCCAGGCACTTCTACCTCTGGCCTTTCATCCTCACCCTTCCCTTTATTCATGGCCAGCACCCTGGGACAAGTGGGCTGCTTTTCCTCTCCCTCTCCTCCACTGTGCTGCCATTAGCCTTTAGGTATTTTTTTGTTTGAACCTGTGATTTTTCTCCCTCTCCCTCTGTTTCTCCCTCTGCCTCTCTCTCTCTTTCCTCCTTGCCCCCTCTGTCTCTCTCTCCCTCTTCTTTTATCTCTCCCTTTGTCTCTCTCTCTCTTTCCTCCTTCCCCCCTCTGCCTCTCTCCGTCTCTCCCTTTGTCTCTCCCTCGGTCTCTCCTTTCGTCTCTCCCTCTGTCCCTCTGTCTCTCTCTCTCTTTCCTCCTTGCCCCCTCTGTCTCTCTCTCCCTCTTCTTTTATCTCTCCCTTTGTCTCTCTCTCTCTTTCCTCCTTCCCCCCTCTGCCTCTCTCCGTCTCTCCCTTTGTCTCTCCCTCTGTCCCTCTGTCTCTCTCTCTCTTTCCTCCTTGCCCCCTCTGTCTCTCTCTCCCTCTTCCTTTATCTCTCCCTCTGTCTCTATCTTTCCTCCTTCCCCCCTCTGCCTCTCTCCGTCTCTCCCTTTGTCTCTCCCTCGGTCTCTCCCTCTGTCCCTCTGTCTCTCTCTCTCTTTCCTCCTTCCCCCCTCTGTCTCTCTCTCCCTCTCCCTTTATCTCTCCCTCCGTCTCTCCTTTCATCTCTCCCTTTGTCTCTCCCTCGGTCTCTCGGTCTTTCCTCCTTCCCCCCTCTGTCTACCTCTCCCTCTCCCTCTCCCTCGGTCTCTCCTTTTGTCTCTCCCTCTGTCTCTCTCTCTTTCCTCCTCCCCCCCTCTGTCTCTCTCTCCCTCTCCCTTTATCTCTCCCTCGGTCTCTCCCTCTGTTTCTCCTTTCGTCTCTCCCTCTGTCTCTCTGTCTCTGTCTCTCTTTCCTCCTTCCCCCCTTTGTCTCCCTCTCCCTCTCCCTCCGTCTCTCCCTCCATCTCTCCCTTTGTTTCTCCCTCTGTCTCTTTCCTCCTTCCCCCCTCTGCCTCTCTCCATCTCTCCCTTTGTCTCTCCCTCTGTCTCTCTGTCTCTCTGTCCCTCTCCCTCTGTCTCTCTCTTTCTCTCTCTCTCCCTCCCTTTCTTTCCTGCACTTTCTGTCTTAGACTCCATCCTAAGTCTCAGCTCCAAGGCAGCAGAGCAGCCGGGGCTCTGCCGTTGGGTTTAAGTGACTAGCACCAGGCCTTTCATGCCGGGTCCGGACTTCCTAGGGTGGAAAGTGTCCGGGCGCGGACAGGCGGCAGTCTTCCCGGGGCGCGTGCTCAGAAGCCGTCCTTTGGGCTCGGCTGTCCCAGGATCTGGAGGCTCAGCAGGCGCTGTCTATTCCCCGCCAAACCGAAATCAGTGGGTCTTCCGCTTTCGGCACAGCGGGAGGCAGGGCAGCTGGGGGCTCCAGAGCCCTGGCCTCCCCTCTCCGGGCACATTTAGTCAGAGCCTCCAGGGGCTAAAGCCGAGCTCCCAAGGGGCGGAGGAGTCCAAGGCCAGGTCTTAGTAGAAGGGAGAGGGGCCTTGGAGGAGGTGGGATTTTAGTTGGGGCTGAGGGAAGCTGAGAGGCTGCTAAGGAGGGAAGGCATTCTGCCATGTCAAGCTGTGCTCCGGGCCAGCGAAAGTGCCCAGAGCGCAGAGAATGAGGATCTGCCCGAGCCTGACCTGGAGTACCGGACAGAGTGCCAGGCCTAGGACGGAGCAGGTCGGGCTGGGGCCGGAAGAGCTCTGAGGCCAAACTAGTTTGTCTTTGATCCTGGAGGTGACAGGGAGCCAGGGGTGGGCCCCTCGCTTACGGAAAACCACTCTGGCTCTGGAAGGGGGACGGATGACGGTGGGAGAGTCGGCAGCAGCTCGTGCTCCAGGGGAGTTGTGTCTAAGTCCCAGGGAGCATGGAGGAGAGAAGCCATTGTGATGGAGGCTGCAGAGGGGAGGCCAGATTCAAGTTCGCCTGCCCTTCATGACCTACTCGGGGTCCCATCCCCAAACTCTTCCACCGAAGACCCAGGTCCAAATTTTGCCTCAGACAATCACTAGCTGTATTACCCTGGGCAGGTCGCTTCCTCTTGTTTGCCTCAGTTTCCTAAGCTGTAAAATGGACTGGAGAAGGCAATAGCAAACCGTCCCGGTGTCTTGGCCAAGAAGACCCGTGGTGGGCTCCAGCAGAGTAGGACACTACTGAAGGACACCAACCTATGCTGAAAACTGGGTGGTACAAAGAAAAAGCAGCCCCTGCCCTCAGGAAGCTTGAGGGTCCCCCCGCGGAGTCCCGCTGGGCTGGAGTAGGGGCCGGGAAGGTGGTCCAGGCTCTCCCGTAGGAGGCCCAAGGTCGGCTGGCCACTTAGGGACCCAGAAAGAGGTCATCCCGTCGAGCCGTCTGGGGGAAGGGGGTGGGGCGGCCGGGCCCGGGCTGAGCTCGGGCTCCTCCCAGCGGCGGCCTAGGCGCGCAGGAAGCTCCGCCCCGGGCCGGGCCCCGCCTCCGCCCCGCCCCGCCCCCTTCCTCCAGCCCGCCCCCTCCCGCCCGGGCCGAGAGAGACGCGGACGGAGCGCCGCCGCTGCTGCCACCGCTATCCGCCTGCTCCTAGCCGTCTCGGCTGCCCGCCCGCCCGTCCGCGTCCATGGCTCTGTGCAACGGAGACTCCAAGGTCAGTGAGCGGAGCCGCCGCCACCCGTCCCCTCCTCGTCCTCCCCATGGCGCGCGGTTCCGGCCCGGGCTCCTTGGGCGGCCGCCCCGGGAGAGTCCCCGGTCGGGGCCTGCCGCACTTCCCGCCGCCGCCGCTTTGTTGGGGCGCCAGTGTGCGCGCAGGTTCGGGTCTGGACGTGGGGGCTCGTGCCTCGTGCGCGCGCCCGGGGCTCTGTAGCGCGCGCGGCGGGGGGGCGGGGGGGAGGGGAGGGCTAGGGCCGCCGCCGGGGCCTCCCCCCAGCCCCCGCCCGCTTTGTCCGAGCGGACCGGGGACCGCGGGCCACGTGCCGAGCACCGCCCCGCCCGGGGCCCCACGTGTCTGCCCAGCCGGGACAGGGCACGTGGGCGGGGGCCGCGACCCTCGAGGGCCCTCTTGGCGCAACCGTGGGCCGAGAGGACGGTCACTCCTCACCCCCAGCTGGGGCCCCTGCCCTCCGTCCGGTCCTCCCCCCCAATCAGAGTCTCGGTTTGAAGGAGGGGAGCCCTGCTCACCCGGTGGTCGGGCTCCCCTCCCCCCATCAGAGCCCCCACGGCCAGCACCTGCCCTCCTGGGGTCACCCCCCCCCCCCAGTCTCCTGCCCACCTCGGTGTTCCGAGCACTCCTCTTCCCTGCGTCTTCCATGGGATCCCCCCCCCCCCCCCTTTACCTCTCCTCTGAACGCCACCCCCCCAATCCGGGCTTGATCTCTTGACTCTCCCTTCGCCCTTGAAACTTCTTTGAAAGAGGCTGGGGCCTCCTCCCCCAGAGCCCAGGCTTCTCTGAGCGTGTTGGGGGCTTGGACTACTCGGGCTCCTGTGGCCTTGCTGTAGCTGGATCCTCAGTTTGCTCATCTATGGAATGGGGTCTTAACCTCAGCTAGTGCCCCCTTAGACTATTTCGTAGAATCCTGCTCTGAGGTTGAGGAGGCCAAACCCTTCCTTTTACAGAGTTGGGATCAGGGGCTCCGGGCTCCCCACTTCCAGAGACTGAATCTGAACCCAGGACTGGCCTCAGACTAGAGATCTAGGGCAGGTAGGGGACAGACCTAGCTTTGCATGTGTTAAACGACATCATTAATGTTTCTGTAGGTTTCTCGAATGAGAATTAGTTTAAGATTCCCATTTCCCCCCAAAAGGGAGCCTGGACGATTCCCCCTCAGCCTGGAGGTGTCTCTGCCTGGGCTGATTGAACTGAGGCCTTCAGGCCAGACCCCCTCCTACAGATTCACAGACTGAGGATTGCTGGGGAAATGGGCAGGGCAGGAAGAAGTGAATACCTGGAGGTTTGGACTGCTATATCCTGCTTCCTGCCCTTCCAGGCAGAATTGGAACCCAGTTCCTCTGCAGACAGCCCTGCCTCAGATCTGAGCCCCCTCCAGAAGGAAGCCATAGGTCCACAGAGCTTTCAGAGATAGAGATGTGGCTTTAAATTTCCCTTTACAGGTTCATTTAAGTAAACTACAGCCATAAAGGAAATGTTTTATTAAGTGCTGACTGGGTGTCAGGTTGGAGGGACAAAGCCAAGGCTAGAGTGGGGCGACTGGAGAGCCCCACTGCCGGAGGAGCTCCCTGGGGTAGGTGGGCATCAGCAGGGCAAGGGGGTCCTGGAGACCCAGCCTTAGATTAAACTAAAGAAAACACTGCACAGATCCTTCCACCTCCCCTTTTTACAGATGAGGAAACTGAGTCCCAGGGTCTCTCCTTTCAAGTTAATGTAGCCATTTGGGGGGAAAGTGCTTGGGGTTCTAAAGGCCCCTGAACTTTTTGTCAGTCACACAGAAGGGGCAGCTCTTACTGGTACATTTCTGTAAGGTCTTCACTTTTTTGATAAATATTTCCAAGAAAAGAGTAGAGGACATCCAGAAGCTCAGTGTGTCAAAGACTAAAAAACAACTGAGAGCCTTTTTAGGAGTGACAGGTTTCTGTAGACAATGGATCCCAGGCTATAGCCAAATAACAAAATGCCTTACAGACTTAACCAAAAACACAGTCACCTTCTGTCTCAGAATCGGCACTAGAAGAAGAAAGTCAGGGCTAGGTAGGCCATGTAGGTGAAGTGACTTGCCCAGGATACTTGCTAGGATGTATCTGTGGCTAGATTTGAACCCAGGACCTTCCATCTCTAGGCCTGGCTCTCTATATCCTGAGCCCCCCAGCTGCCCTCAGGTCTTCATTTTAAATTAGGACCTAGAAGATAAGAATCACAGCTATTCTCTCATTTTACATTCTCAGGCTGTAACTGCGCTTTTGTTTTTTTATAATTTCCACAGAACCTTCCTTGTAGTAGAGAGATCACTGGGCCAGGCTTTAACTGGTCCAGATTCTTTATGTAATGGCCATTCCTCCTTAGTGAAGTTACTTCCAGCACCTCACTGTCTGGGACGTTTTCTTCCCCTTAGAATAATACCATAATTTTGGTATGTAATATGAAAATTCTTGAAGCTCTTTGGATAAAAGGCTTTAAAATGGCCTCTTATTCACTGCCTATGTATTTAAATATCTTTTTATAGAATACAAATATTCTTAAATGTTTAGATGAACTATTTCTTATGTAGAGAGCTTAGAGGGCCCAGTGGCCTGCAAGCTTTTTTGTGAGACTCAGTCTAGAAATGAAAGAGGCAGATAGAAGCTGCTTTTGAGTAAGGAAGAATTGAGTTTTAAGTCCTGTTTCTGAAACATCGGCTGGCTTTGTGTGAAAGTTCCTCACCAGAAGCCTCTTCTTGCATGGTCACAGGTCTGGGTTAAAAAACCCCACGTCTGCAGAGAATCTAGTGGGAACTTTAAATGATGCCCAGTAGCAAAACACACAGCCTAGCACCACTTGAATTCCAATGGTACGCTCATTTATATTGGGATGGTCCCCTGGATGCCAGAGGTAGGGAGGCTGTTATCTGTCACTTTTATAGAGATGAAACTAAAACTTGGAGGTGAAGCCACATTTCTGTGGTGCCTCCTTCAGGCCAAGCACTGGGCTAAGTACTGTTATGGATAGGATCTCACTGGATCCTTGCAATAGCTTTGAAAAGGAGAGACTAGGTGATCTCCATTTTATAGATCAGGACCTGTGCAGGGTCACCCACCTGGGGAAGTGTCTGAACCAGTATTTGAACTCAGGTTTTCCTGACCCCAAACCTAGAACTCTACCCATCATGGTGCTGTAGGGTTGTACTGAGATTTCAGATCATGCCTCAAAGACTTTTTGCTTTAATTTTGCCTTACACTTTGGTTATTCCAAAGGTTCTTGGGCTACATGGTGCCTGGAACATTGCAGGTACATAATAAATGCATATTGAATTCAATGTGTGTTCAAAAGACACAAGGAGCATGTTGCTGTTGGTTTGGTTTTAGTTGTAGAATGTTACAGGAAGTTGGAAACTTTGAAAATTGTCCAGGTAACAGACTCTTATTGAATGATCCAGACACCCATGTTATTTAAGTATGTGTGTGGAGTCTCTGTCTCTTTCTCACTCTTAAAAAGGACATGTTTCCTTTTGTAGGGTTCTCCTTAACAAATACAAAGTAATTCATAATAAAGATTCATGCAGAGAAATGGGAAATCATGATAAAATCTCACCCATCTAATAGTGGATGTAGTAAAATGTTCTTCGGCTCTTTAAAACTATATTGATGTGAATCATACTGGATGATTTGAAGGTGATGCAGGCTTCCTCCCAGGGGGCCGTCTGAGTCTTTGTCCCCCTGCCTTCTCCCCTCCCAAGAAAAGCTGGGTCAGTGTGGTTCTGATGTACTGGAGAGAGCCCTGGATTGGAGCCATGCCTTGGCTGTGGGAAAGTCATTTAACCTCTTGCACTGGAAGCTCCCTCATCTGTAAAAATTGAGAATAATCATCTTGCACTTCCTACCTTGGTTAACTGTCAGGAAAGAGCTTTGTAAATAAAGCCCTCTATGAATGGGAGCTGTTAGCAAGTCAGCAGCATCTATTAAGTGCCTCCTATGAGCCAGGCTCTGTGCTAAGTGCTATTGATGCAAAGAAAGGCAAAAACAGCCCCAAAACAGTTGCTGCCATCCTGGTATACACTAATTCTCTGTCAAACCTCAAACCCCCTTTAAATATGATATTTAATGGAGCCTAATTTGACTAGAATTCAAAATGGGAATATTATTTTAATATGAATACAAATGAGGAACTAGCCCCTCACATTTGGAAACACTCAGCATCTACTCTGAAGCCCCCTCCAGAATGAGCCTCTGGGGTTCATGATGATGAGGTCCCCTTGGTTGAAGACAGTTCTACTTTGTACTCAGGTCTGCTAAATGAAGACCAATAGCTCCAATCACTTCCATTTGTTTTTGTTTGGCTGGATGTTGTGTTACTGGTTTATGGTAAGAGGAAAGCTTGAAGGTAAGTCCGTGATAACTTACTTTTTCTGAGCTACTACGTTTAATGGGATAGTTTGAACTTTGTTTTTAAAATCAAACCATACAGTGCTCTCTATTCCTTGATTGCATTTCTGGCTAGTATTTCCTACCTACCTCAAACTGGAAAGTGTTTAAAATGCTCCATTCATGGCCTTGCTTGCGGGAAGTGACACTTCCTCAAAAGGATTTCCCTTTATGCATGTACAGCCTCAGTTTTGTAGGTTAGAGAATTGAGCTCAAAAAACTTGACATTAGAAGGGATGCTAGAGACCCATCTAATACATCCTTAATCTGAATTTCTGTTGTTCAACAACCTTCAGGACACTCCCTTTCTTCATTGAGTTTGGTGCCTGGTTCACCGTCTTTCTTGGTGTCCCCTTCTCCCCCCAAAAACCTCATCAGATTTAATAATATTTGCACAAACATTCCTCAGTATGCCTTCCACTCCCTGCCATCTCAGCCACATACTAACATGGTCATATCCTTGATCTTTCTATCACTCCCAAATACACTTATTTCCTTGTTTGTGAATTCTGAAATTCCTTGTTCTGATCATGTTCTATTTTTCCTTCTGCCATGCAACCCCAAACTTTGTTTTTCATCTAACCTTGGATTTCTGATCTCTGCAATGCCATCACTTGCACTAGCTACATACATTCCCATTCCTTCTCCATCTTGTCATTTTGGTGAACCAGTTCAATATTATAGTGGTCCTCTGGAATGGAATCCCTTACCTTGCATTGCTTAACTTGACCAGCTAAATATCAGCCTTGGATCACTCCCCCTGTCTTCTACCTTCACTCCTACAGAAATGCTGCTGAATGAAGTTGGAGAAAAATCACTAAACCATGTTGACTGGACCTACTGGAAATATGTATATGACACAACCTCACTTGGTCCCTCACTGTGGCAAGGCAATCCTTGTATACATCTCTGATTAACTTACTATAACCTCCTATGGCCCCCTGTTCCCCCCTTTCCACTGAGAATCTCAATTCATGTTTTACTGGGAAAAAAGGTGAAGCCAATGTCCTGTTTCTTTTCATCTCTTCCTTATCTCATATCAGTTTTCAGCCTTCTGCCACTATTTTGACTTTATCCCCATCTCAAATGAGGTAGCCTTTCTTGTTGCTAAAGCAAATCTTTATGCATAAGGATTCCCCTTCTTGTATCATCCCCATTCTAACTCACCTGGAATCTTTCCCTGTCTGGCCACTGGCTATTTTCCTACTGTGCTTTCCCAATCCTCTAAAAACCCTCACTCCCTCCTTCATCTCTGTTATCCTCCTCTAGCTCTCTGGGATTTTGTAGCTAAACACCTTGGAAAGACGCTTCCACTTTTTCTCACTTTTGGTTTCTAACTTCGTCATTCCACCAAAACTACTCCCTCCAAAATTCTCAATAATCTCTTCATTCCCAAATCCAGTGGCCCTTTCTCAGGTGGCACTCCTTAGTTTCTTTTTGTTCTCTGACACTGTTCCCTCCACTCCTTGATGATATCTTCTCTAGGTTTTGGAGGTATTATTCTCTCCTAGTGCCCTGTCTGTCTGACTGCTCCTTTTCAGGCTCCTTTGTTATATATGGTTGGATCTTGTTTTATGAGACCAGTGTATTTCAAGATCCTTCCCTTCACCTAAACTGAAAATCGAGCATAATAGTGAACTGTTATTTAATACGTATTCTATGAACATACCTGGGCACTTGATGATTTTTATTACACTTATCAGAGCTATCAGCATCATCTGTTATTAATAACCAGATAGTGTTAATGAAACAAAGAGAGGCATTGCCTGATGCAGTAGCCAATGTTTGACACACAACAATGTAATGACTCACACTGAGACTTCTCAGATGGAGAATAAATGTGTGATTGGGTGAACCACTGAGAAACTTTATACTGTTTGGGAAAATGGCTCATATTTATCATATAATGACACCATTTTTTGTGTTTTTCTTTTTCTTTTTCTTTTTGATAATTACCTGTACCTGAATTTGCATGTGTTGAGTTATTCTGAAACAAGGTCCTACCATATATTCATATAAATCATGCCTGCCGACCATGGGTGACCCACAGGGCCCTCTTCCCTTCTCCTGCTATACTATTTTATACTATACTCTCTGACATTTAATTAATGATTTTCATATCTGCTTGTCCAGCTCCAACCTCTCTGCTGACCTAGAACCAGATGTCTAGTAGATGTCTTAAACCCAACAAGTTCAGAGAACATTATATTTCTCCCTAAACCCTCCCCTCTTTTTCTCTACTTTATTTTCTCAGGTAGCCTCCTTGTGACTCTTCACTATCTCTCCCCATATCTGATCTGTTGCCAAGCTCTGTTGGTTTTTCTGTGGGACAAGGCCTGTCTGGCTGTTCCTTCCATCTCAGCTCTGGGCATTTCTCTGGCTGCCCTTCTTCTCCTAGATTAGAATGGACTCCCTTCTTATCCTGATTGTATTGGACTCCTTTCTTATCTCTGCCTCCTTCTACAGGAAACTCTTCCTAATTTCTCTTAATTCTAGATCCTTTCCCCTATTAATTATCTCCTTTCTATCCTGTCCATGGTTTATAAGTATAATGATCCCTCACCTATTATGGGAGTTACCTTGGGATAGCCAATGGTACAGTCACTGAGCCAATCAGTGCCCAGGATATATAGAACATCGTACTGTGGTTGGTCACCTTTCATTCCATCAGCCAGTAGCGTACTGTGTACAATCTCAAGTTAGCATTTCCATTGTTACAGAATTAGATATATTTTTTAAAAACATCCTTGATACAGTGAAGCAGGATAAGGGATAAGTGAATCCCCATATAGCCTGGGAGGACTGTTGGCTTTGAACTCCCTGAGAGCAGGGACATAGGCATGCTTAATCAATGCAAATTGACTGCCTGAAGTCTGGAGAGGAGCAGGTCCAAGCCCCTGGGTACTGATCTTTAGTGGGATTGGATTTCTCAGTGGCTGTTTTATTTCTATCCTGGGTGAGAGAAGGAAACTAGTTTTAAAATGTAGGGTGAGTGCAAGTGAAGAATTGAATCTAGATGGCTGGGAATTCAGTGTTCTAGAGGTGGAGGGGAGAGCGGAGAGTGGAGGGCGAGAGAGAAAGAATTAAGTCTTGGACCAGTTGAATTGGAGTTTGCCAGTGCCTCTGCTAATGAACTATCCTGAAATGGTTAATGAATGATAGAAGAGGAGGAAGAGGGGAGAAAAGGGAGCTCTTAGTGCTTGGCCTCGGTTTTTTCTGTAAAATAAGAGATCTGATCTCTGTTAAGAGGGCACAGGCAATGGCAGCCATAGGAAATGGGAGGAGTCTATGACTAAGGCATTGCCCTGCCCACAGTGGCTTCTTGTCTCTCCTACCATTGAGAGTCCTTCACAGCTTGCTCCAACCTGTCTTTCCTCTCATGGGCTCAAGGGCTGAGCCTCTTGCCTAGCTGCCAGATAGCATACTGTGCTCCATGCCTGGAATGACTTGGGTCCCCCACATCCCTAGGGCCCTTCCCAGCTCAGCTCATTTGCCTGCTCAGAGTATTGGGATAGGAATAGGACCTGTGATTGTATTGATGGATGGATTCTTGATGGATAAACTACTGATAAGGAAACATTCTTGCTGTTATTTTGGCTCAGAAGCCTGGAAGATCCCATGACCTATCCAGGGTCATGCAACCAGGATAGGTCAGTCAGGACATGACTCAAGAGCCCAGTTCTCTAAATTACTTTGTATTTACTTTGTAAAACACTTCACAATCATTTATCTATCTCTTGCTTCTCTGGATAAAATGTAAACTCCTTGAAGATAGTGAATGTTACTTTTTTGTTTTGATATTTTCTGTGGCTAACCACATATAGGGAATTGTTGAGGAATTATTTGAACATGCATTTTCTAATAGAATAGAATGCCAAAAGCTTTTTGTCCCATCCTCTTATGATTCAAATGAAAAAGCTGGAATGCTAAATTGAATCCTTTGTATTTGTCTCTCTTCCTAGTACATAATGGATTAAATAGGGGTGGAGGTCTGGTATAAAATAATTTAAAGAAATATAGTTTTATTATCCATTCAGGTAGTGTATATAATGAAAATTGTTATAGAGGAACAGAAGGAAAAATGAATAAGAACTATAATTCCCAAAAGGGCTAGATTTCTGTTTCGCTGTGTGTATCTCCCTAGTTTGAAGTCTTTTTTTAAAAATGGCATTTAATTGCTGGACTGGTGCATATTGAAGGACGCTTTAATTTGTTAAATGTTTACTTGAAAGAGCAAACTTTTCCCCTTTAGAGTACAGGCAAGTAAATTCTCTGGAGATAAGTGGCTTGATTTTTTTTTTTAAGAACTTAAAGTAGATTTTCTCTGATAGTTTCATGATCTTGAAAAATGATTGACTCTTGTGGGCTCCTAGGTCCTTATTGTGGTGGCCCTTGACCCTTCTTTAGGCAGTGATAGAAGAGGGGACTTAGTATAGTGAGAGCAGCAGTAGACTTTAAAAAGAATACTACACCTGTCCTGATACTGCCTTAACCAACATTGAGAGAATAACTTCTCTCAGGTTATCGCTATAGTAACAAGTTAATATTTCATATAAGTTTATGATGGTTACATGGTCATAAAGCCTTTTAATCAGCAGACCCCATGGGAAGGGGGAAAAGCTTTTGTTGAGAGATCAGTCTAAGGCCCAGGTGTCAAACTCCAATAGAAATAGGTAGGAAACCATAAGTAAGGATCTCTGCAGGCCACAAATTGGCTTAGAATACATGCTAATATTATCTCTGTTTGACTTTATTTTTCCTAATTTTATTCAGTTTTTCCCAGTTACCTTTCAGTCTAGTTCAGGCATCCTTAGAATTGTCAATGGGTCTCACTGAGGGTTTGAAACCTCTGGGTTAGGCCATTCGCCATTGGGGTAGATACCACTACTAAGTGCTGGTTTCTGAAGTGTGAATTCGAACTGGGGGCTGGGGTGGTGGTATGAGACATGATTTTGAATTCAATATGAGGCCCCATTAACTAATTTTTAAAAATGAGTTGGCTTAATATGTGGTGGGAAAGCTAAAAGCTCTATTGAGTTTAATAAAATGACTTTATTAGATTATTGGCTTTCCCAGCAAACAAGCTGTGGTTCAGACCTTGACTATTTGTCTCAATAGCATGAAGATGGTTTATGGAGTTCAGTAGAATCACTTGTAAAAACTGACTCAAAATTTAGAATACTTGTGAGAACTTGACAGATTTCCTGCTTTAACTTCTAAGGTCATTTTTTCTTTCCTTCAGAAGAAATTCATAGGTTACTTTTAAACTGAAATAATGCTTTAAAGTATTTTCAGGAATACTTAAGACCTGAGGCAAGTGGAAATTCAGCAGATTTGGGACAAAAAGGAAATCTTAAAACTTATATTTTCTCTAACTGTAAGTATTGTCCCATTGTATTTAATAGTACACAAATGTATAGGTGTATAATAATAATAATAATAGCTAACATTAGTATAATGCCTACTATGTACCAAGCATTATGCTAAGCACTTTACAAATATGATCTCATTTGAGCCTCATAATAAGCTTGGGAGGGAGGTGTTGTTATTGTCCCCATTTTACAGATGAGGATATTGAGGTTGTGACTACCCAGGGTCACATAGCTAATAAGTATCTGAGGCAGAATTTGAACTAAGGTCTTCCTTACTCTAGACCCAGCTCTATCCACTGTACTGCCTAGCTGATTGTATCTTACTTTGCAGGATAAATATACATGTGAATAATTTGAAAGTGAATTTATTTCAAATCTTGGCTTTCTATTGACTGAAATTATACATTTTAAAGAGAGATTCTTCTCTTTAAAAAAAAACTAACAACAAAATTTGGTTCTCCAATATAATAGAAATGCCATGCAAAAAATGAAAGTCAGATTTGAAGAAGCATTACTTTTTAATAGGAAGCAAATACCCAGAAAAACATTGTAAACATAAAGCAATTACAGATATTTTTATATTTGTCACAATATTTTAATGGTCTAGAGAAAAAACCAGTGACAGCTGCTTAATTGAATGGAACACAGTGGTCTGACAAGAGATTATATTAGTCCTTCTCTCCGATAAGCTCTAGTAGGATAACTGGTCTACTGTGTGCTTTCCAAAGTCTCTTCCAGTTCTGAAGTCTTGGGATGCTCCCACTCTTTTTCGAAGCAATTTATGGAAGCTTGAATGGGTTGATTTGTGCTAAGGGAATAAGATAAAGTTCAGGCAGTAACTCAGAATGCCATGGTGAATGATCAGATGGAAACCTGAGCCCCAGACACACTGAAAACTCAGTAAATAATTCTTAAAAGTACTATATAAAGGTATCTGACGAATCCAGGAAGACTAAATTTTTATATATAGTAAAACCTTAATTAGTTATAATCCATAATTAATGGATTTTTCTCCCACTCAATTTTTTTTGAGAGGTAAGAAACAAAGGTTAAAAGCTAAAGTGGTTTTCTAATTAATCTTTAGTTAACTTGAAATTTTCATTCAACCAAAATATTCTTTTCCTTGGACATTCTGACTATTTAAGGTTTAAAATTTCTTTTTATTGGAGTATCTTGTTATATTCTTGAAGAAATCGATTTGTTAAAAAAGTTGCATTTTAAAGCACACAAAAAGATAAATGGACTGAATTCATTTCTTTCTGATTTGAATGTATGCAGAGTACTCTGTCCTATTAAACTTGGCAAAGAATAAGACTGGCATGTAATTTTAGATGACTCCCACGGTAGGTTGGCACATATTTTTCTATCTCCTATTCTACTCTTATTTCTGCTTTAGCTCTGCTCTCAATAAATAATTATCAATGAAATAATAAATAAAAGATTAAGCCTTCATAAGGAACCATTGCTGGTTTTTGATGAAGGACATGAATGATATGGCTCAATTGCTTTTGGGAAGACAGTCTGTCAGGGATGTGTAGGATGGATTGGAGAAGAGACTAGAATATGGTTGAATTCCTGTACAGGAGTCTGGGAGTGAGGGCTGGTGAGAAAAGTAATGAGAACAGTATGTGTGGGTCAAGGGAAGAACTCTGAATGAGGAAGAGCCCTGGATTGGGCTTTGGGGACCTGAACTCAAATTACCTGGCTACCTAAGCCTTGGTTATCCCTACTGTAAAATGGAACAGTTGGGCTAGAGAAACTCAAGTCCCTTCCAGCTCCAAATCTATGATCCTATAAGTTGGGTTAAAATTAGACTTCTGCGCCATTACTAACTTGGCAAAATCAGGTGACCTCTTTGGGGCGTGGTTTTCTTATCTGTAAATGAGAAGGTTTATGAAAGGCTTTCTAAGGTCTCTTCTAGCTCTAAGGTCTATTATCGATTATAGTTAGAAATCTTTCCTCTGCTTCCCATGTGAGAAGCTTAGAGGCAGCCTCAGGCAGCCACTATTCGCACTCCTGAATGCTTTAGTTAATGTTGAAATTCACATTTTACTATCATTTAATTTCTATTGAAAATACTTTTAGTATCAGGAGTAAATTCTGGGTGCTGCCATGATGACTTAATGTTAGGGTTTGTTAGAATGTTCTTTTAAGGTAATTAATGTCTGAAGGATTGCTGATTCTATGAGGCAAACATTGATACCTGTGAGTTACAATTTGATATTGATTTAAGGTTTCCAGAACAATAAGCTGGAAGTCTTATCAAACATTGATCTTGCTTTGTTGTGCTTGCTTTTTCTTGTTTTTTTTTTTAAACTTGTTTTCATTAAGTCAAAGTTTTAGCAAGAGATAGTTGTGTAAAAGAATTGAAGAGGGATGGTATGACTACCACTTTCAGACCAATCTGGCCTCATTTTCTCCCCCTGTTCTGACATGACTGTTCTCTTCCATAAGGAAAGCAGGGTAAAAGAAAAAGGGAATCTGCTCCATTTTGCACCTTAATAATGATAGTCTTTCCTGTAAGAAGTTGAATAGAGGTTTTAGGTTTGACCTAGATTAAATTAGAGTATCTCCCACTCCCCTGAATGCAGTTGCTTGACGTCCTATGCTGCATCCTCAGTGGCTTTGAAGACTAGAGACTACATGGTTAAAAAGAAATACAGTTTTATTATGTAGAGCAAACATGATGGATAAAAAGATAAACTTTTATCATGATACAAGCAACAACCCTTTGTATACAGCTAGAACAAACAGGAGGTTCTGGATTCAGATGTGATCTCAGACACTTCCTAGCTATAATGTATATACATTCACCATCCCCCTAAAGTCCCCAAAGCATTACATTTACTTAGAAAACAGTAATTCCCCCAAAGTGAAAGGGAGATTGTGTTCAGATTATGAAGAATTCTGAATTTTGAGGTTTAGATGAACCTGCACTGTATAATTAAAGAAGTATTTTGAATCCCACTGAATGGCTCACTTATCTCAAACAATATTGAGTTCCTCCAGTAGAACAGGTTGGGGCTTTTTCACATTCCTCATTCTCCTCTTCTCGGCAGCCTTTGACACTTGTCAGTCACCCTTTTTTCCTTGACATACTCTTCTCTAGGATTTCAGAACCACTGCTCAATCCTGGTTCTTCTCAAACCTATCTGACTGCTCCTTTTCTGCCTTCTTTACTGTATCCTCATCCAGGTTGCACCTGCTAAATGTGGGTGTCCCTCAAGGCGCTCTCAGATCCCTGAAATTCAGTTGTCATCTCTAGGAAGATTAACTTTATGCCCAAAACTGCCTTCTGATCTTCAGACTTATACCTCCAACTTCTTGAACTGGGTTTTTTGGGGGGGATCTCTCTTAGAAGCAAGAAAGTGAGTAAAGCCTGTTTGATTCCTGAGACTCTTCTGATTTTAGCCTTAAAACTCAGCTCCAGACTTTGTTGGCTAAGGGCTCACTGACTGTCATCAGCCAGAGCTAGGTTGGACTGATCTAGGTCCAGATCATTCCATTATTGTTTGGTGATTGATACATGAGGAGGAACTGTAAGAAGCACAATTACATTTTATATCCCTGTAATTCATAACAACAATAGCTTACATTTACTTGGCACCTGCTGCATGCAAGCCACTGTGCAGGGCAGCTTACAAATATTACTTTCTGTGATCCTCACAACATCCTGGGAGGTATATACTATTATTATTACCAATTTACACTTGAGGAAATGGAAGCAAAAAAGTCTAGTCAAGATGACACCACCAGTAAGTGTCTGAAGTGAGATTTGAACTCAGGTTTTCCTCATTCCAGGCCTAGTACTCCAAATAGCATCAGCTTGTTGTTCTATGATTCAAATGGCTGTGCTGGGTTTTTTATGTTTTTAAATTGTTCCTGAGTGAAGATTAAGCAATTAAGTAATAAAAGTAATAAGGCTTACAGGGGGAATGATCATAGAAGGTTAATGAGTCTATGAGGACTTCAATAAAAATTTAAAAATTTTTGGTGTTGGCTTTAGTTTAGTAACAGGCACATTTGTGTATTCTACTGAATCGTACTGGTATGTTGTGTTTATGGTTAATCATTTTTTAGTTTCTATTTTATGCTATAACGTACTCATAGCTTTATATGTTTGCAGACTCTGGTCTGAATTGCATGACTTGGATTGTTGTTGGGCATATTAAAGCGGTTAACTTGCCAAACCAAGGAAATGATTATTTACATTCCTTCATTTGCATAATTTCCTTCCTTTTCCCGTCGTATTACTCTAACATGGAATGAAGCCTTGGATATGAACTCTGGATCCCTGTTTTAACCCCACCTTTATCTTAAATGACAAAGTTCACTATTTAAATGAAGGATTCTTTGGAGATTTGGTGTCTGAAAATGCTTTATGTCTGATAGTATGAACAGTCTATGAAGGGTCAAGCAAGAAGCATCCTCAAGGCAAAACACATGGGTGTGATGTATCAGTCCGTAAGCGTTTAGTAACCATCTGCTGTATACCAGGCTGTGTAATAGGCTCTGGGTATAGCAGGATGAAGAGAGACTGGAGATCTTCCTCATGGTACTCTAGCCCTGGCCACTGGGAGGGAGGTTAAGGATAAAGAGGACGGTAAAGAGAATAGATCTAAATAAAATCAAAGTTAATTTGATCCTCACAACTCCCTGGAAGTTATGTGCTGCTGTTATCCCGGTTCAGTTGAGGAAACACCTAATTTGCAAACTTCTAGTATGAGGGGGAGAGCCCCAGCAATTGAGAAGATCAGGATTTCCAATTTAGGGTGTCCTTTCCTTTTGTATTTCACATTGCTGAAGGGGAAAGTGGCCAGGAGGGTTTCCTGCTTAGCTTTCTTCCCTCTCTTTCTCTGGAGATGCTAAGAGATAGCTCGGGGAAGTAGAAAGAAGAAGAGCAAGTAGAATGATGGAGAGAGGGCTAGGACACTTTGCAGAGGCAGTGCTAGCTGCCTGGCCTCTAGGAAGCAGCATCCTGTGATGTACCCTGTGGTGCTTGGGTTCAAAGTTCTCATAAAGGATTCCATGATGGGGAGAGGGCATCACCTGGGAAACTCAAGAACCTTGATCTGTGCATTGGTCTGAAGGTGCCTGTGTGAGGGTGCTGAGGGCTAGATGAGCAAAGAGGATTTTAGGACAAATTCTTTGGATTTTCTCCTCAGTGGGAGGAGATGAAGAATATGCAAGTGAATACAATGGACTCCTGCTTTGGCATCCCTCAGGGAGGAGTGTTCTGGATAACTGAGGTTTTAAGGAACACTAAAGCTCTAGCACTGATTTGTTTTATTTCAGCCATTTTGTATGGAACCTGTCTAAAATAGAGGATGCATTATCCTGCCTTTGAGTGTGCTGATCTTCATGAAACATTTTCTTTATGGCCCTTAGCCATCCTTGTAAGCACTAATTACTGTACTTGTAGCAATGCCTTCAGGGAATGCTTAGATTCCATGGCTTTGTACCTATTTGACAGGCATCTTAGATTACTGGGATGTTTGTGTCTGCTTTTACCCATTTTCTTTGTCTTTACTCTCAGACTCTTGGCTCAGCTCTCAGGATACTTGTCTGAAGCAGGTCCTCTTCTCTCATTCATTCATTCATTTATTTAAGCAAGCCCTTACCTTTCCTCTTGTAATCAGACTATGTATTGGAATGGTAAGGCCTAGGCAATGGGGGTTAAGTGAGTTGCCCAGGGTCACACAGGTAGGAAATGTCTGAGTTCAGATTTGAACCCAGGACCTCCCATCTCTGGGCCTGGCTCTCAATCTTAAGCCATCCAGCTGCTCCTCCCCCATTTTGCTTGATGTTTGTAACCTGCTCTGAGTGTAGAAGATGTCTGACCAAATAAGCTCTGAAGAAGGGACAGCCTGGGGAGAGCCCAGCTTTGGGCCAGCCCTTGATGTTGAGCCCAGCTGTGGGCTTGAGATTGTCCATAGCTAATTGACTCAAGTTCTTTGGTAACCTTCAATTTGTAAAACTTCAATATGAAGTTTTATTACTAATTTGCTAAAATTGCAGACATTTTAAAAAACTTTTGAAGAGTGATTAGAACTTTAGCAACTGATGCTTGCTTCTGTTTTTTTGTTTTCTACCACCATATTTTCTCAGTTACACTGTTTCCAGTAGTCCTAAGCCTAACCTTCTCCCTAGTAACAAAGAGAGCCCAGGCAGTCAAAACCAGGCAACCAGTGCAGCAACTGACCCTGTGGAAATTCCACCCCTCTGGTCTGCCATCTTTTTTCTTTCAACAGATAGTAGGGAAATGTTTTATAATCTGGTCTTGGGACCATGTTTGGCCTTGACATTTCATCCTTGTCCTCCAGGCTTTTAATAGTTTTTGTCATTGTTTTATCTTCGTGAATATTTATCTTTTGCTCTGCTCTCCTTGCTCTGTGTGACTTAAAGTATTTTCAGGGATCAGAATTCCTCATGTTCATTGGCTATTATAGTGTACGAGTATACCATTACATTCATATGTTTTTTATCTGGAAAATTCCAATGGATAGTTACCGATTTCACCCCCCAGGCTTTTTTTTTTTTGCTAGCATGAAAGGTATTGTTAGGATTTTGGTTTCATATATGTGGACCCCTTCTGTTATTGACCTCCTGGGAGTGTATGCCTACTTAGGAGGTCCCATCATTGGGTCAATTCATGGAGGCAGTTTAACAAGAAATTTTTCTCCAAATTATATTCCATAGTGGTTGGACCCATTCACAGTATACCAAGAGTGTATAAGGGGGCCTGACTTCCTGAAACTCCTCCAACATTGACTAGCTTTATCTTTTGTCAGCTTTGCTAGTTTGTTGACTGTCAGTTGACACTAAAATGTGCATTTCTCTCAATGATTTGGAACACTTTTTTTTCAAATGGCATTAAATTATGTTCTTTTGTCACTTATCAGGGAACTCTACTTAGTCTTATATATTTGTATTCCCTTCATGTCTTTGATTTCAAAGCTTTATTTAAAAAATTTGAAGCAAATGATTTTTCCTTCTCAGCTGCTTCTTATTCTAGGTACATTGTTTTTGTTCCTGCAAAAGTTTTTATTTTTATGTAATTAAAATTGTCTTTGTCTTTTGTCTTTAATTGTTTTGGGTTTTAGATTTTCATCAACAGTTACAATTGCTTTCTTTCCTTATTTTTTAAAAACCAAGTTACCTTCTATCTTAGAGTCAATACTAGAAGAGAGGTAAGGGCTGTGGCAATGGGGGTTAAGTGTCTTGCTGTAAACCTCAAAATTCCTTAGACTTATAAATGTTGGAAATTTCACCATTGGGATATTTCATACTTGGAAAATTTCTTACTGATAGTCTATTGGAATGGGAACTCCATTGGCATGGGAGGTTCCTTCTCTTCCCTTCTTAAGATTACTTTAGGACAGAAACCCTTTGCTGAACAATGGAAAGGACTTTGACCTATGCTTAAGCATAGAACAGGAATTTCTTTGAGTCTTGATTGATTTAGAATTGATACAATGGAGATACTTGGAATAAATCTCCACCCTATTCAGTCCTAATAGGATTGAGTAAGGGCTGCAGCCTAGATCAAAATTTAATTATTCCAATCTCTACCATACTCAAGTTAACAGGATTTAGAAAGGGCTGTAGCAAAGGAGTATAGATTTAATCATTTGAAAATATGACCTTCAACAGACATGTGCAAAAGCCAGAAACCTCTGGGCGGTCCTGGGTTAAGCGAGAGCCTCCATTGACAGGGAAATTGATGAAGAGTGATTGGTAGATGTGAGGACTGAGGGGAGGCAACTTGGATGGTGTCCTTAAAGATAGGAGGGTCTGGAGAAGGAAGGAGGTTGAGTTTGGAGCGGTGTGGTTCCTGGGCTCGGAGGAAGCTTGCTCTGAAGGAAGCTGAAGGTGGGGGCCTCTGAGACTGTTTCTCCATTTTGGACACGTGAGTGAAAGGGACTGATCTCTTTTCTTTGCCCCAGCTATCTAAGGGCTTGGGCCTTTTGGCCCAGCCTAAACAGAAGGGGTATTTAAGCCCTATTCCCTTCTCTCCCCTTTCTCTCTCTATATATATCTCTAATTCCTTTCTTGCTCCTATTGTAATTAAACTCCAAAAAAAGGCTGACGGCTGACTTGAGTTTTTCATTTAGGAATTACATAGCTGATTCCTTGGCGACCTTAAATTAATATATATCAGTCTTTTAAAGTGATTCCCTTGTAACATTGTGGCTGACCACACGGGAGTCTAAAGAATCCTCTCAATAAAACTTTTTCCTTGCCTTTTTACTATACTGTTTCACCACTTAGTCCTTTTTTAAAAAAAAAAAAAAAAACTTGGCTTAAAGACACAGCTGCTAGAACACGTGAGTATAAAAAACTTTTTCTCTTTTCTCCTTAAGTTAAATTGGAATCAGCAGTTTTTTCTTTTTCTTCCCTTTAATCTTAAGGGACAGCTGGGTAGCTCAGCGGATTGAGAGCCAGCCCTAGAGGCAGAAGGTCCTGGGTTCAAATCGGACCTCAGATACTTCCCAGCTGTGTGACTCTGATAGACAGAAAACAGCTGTTTTTAAATCTCAGCAACAGGACTCTAAAGTCCTGGCTGGAAGAACTGTTTCTAAATATCCTTTCCCTTAAGGAACAACTTCCTGGATTAAAAAAAAAAAAAAACCCTGTGGAAAGTTTGTTGCTTTGCCCTGCTCCCCACGTGTTTTGTGAAATTACAAAATATACATATAAAAATGAGTACTACATTCTTTGACAATTATATGGCAGCTGAAGAAGTAGGGGCATTGAGGAATGAAGGATACCTCCAAATTTTTATATTAATAGGTACTGTCATTTTTGTACTCCTCAATACTATATTTAGAGATGAAAAAATAAAAAATATTGAGGGTAAAATAAAACAAAATGAGGATAAAATAAAACAAAATGAGGATAAAATAAAACAAAATGAGGATAAAATAAAACAAAATGAGGATAAAATAAAACAAAATGAGGATAAAATAGAAAATATTGAGGATAAAATAGAAAATGTTGAGGATAAAATAGAAAAAAATGAGGATAAAATAGAAAATATTGAGGATAAAATAGAAAATATTGAGGATAAAATAGAAAAAATTGAGGATACAATAGAAAAAATTGAGGATACAATAGAAAAAATTGAGGATAAAATAGGAAATATTGAGAATAAAATAGAAAAACTTGAGGATAAAATAGGAAATATTGAGAATAAAATAGGAAATATTGAGGATAAAATGGGAGATATGGAAGATAAAATAGGAAAAATTGAGGAAAAAATGCAAGCCCAATTAGAAGATCTAAAATGTTTCTTACAGGATCAATGGGCAAACACCCACTCTACCAGAAACAGACCTGTTTCTGAACCTTTGAATGAGGAAATTTCCTTCCCTGAAATAGAGATGGAAAACACCTTCCCTATAGCCCAGTTAACAGACTGCTTCTCTCGTGCAGTGCAAATCTTGTCTGAATTTAATCCCCAAAACCCTTCCCCTGCAATCCCAGCTTCTCATGTTCCTTCTCCTACAGAAAACCAAATTCCAATGCAAGGGAGATCTTGTCCTCCTAGAGAAACCTGTCCTTGTCAAACTGACCCACAGGTGCAAAATTCAACTAGAGGCCTGTTTCCTCTAAGAGAAGTACCTGAAATAGGACGAAATGGGGATGTGGTGACTTTAAGACATAGAATACCGTTTACTCCCCAAGAAATAAATGAATTTACACGAAATATCCCCACATATGAACAAGATCCTTTTCTAGTAACAAAAAAGATGGGAGACATATTTTTTCAATATAATCCGTCTTACAAGGACGTTGAGAGCTTACTACAGGCTTTTTTAAGTGAACGTGAAAAAAATAAAATAATTGCTCATGTCAACAAAACCCGGGGGCGTAATGCAGCACATTGGCCATCTCAGGATCCCGAATGGGACTATAATAATCCTGAGGACTATCTACAACTATACCGTTGTAGAGAGGCCATCCTCACGGCCATGAAGGAATGTGCGGACAGTACAGATAAGTGGATGGAACTGGAAAAAATTAAGCAAAAGGAAAACGAAACACCCTCCAGATTTATGGACAGAATTATCGAGTTTGGGGACAGATACTTAGATTGGGACTTAAATAAAGAGAATAGTTTAAGACAAGTTAGAAGAATCTTTGTAAATAATTCATGCAAAGTAATTAAAAATTATTTTAAAACACAATGCCCAAGATGGTCAGATATGGACCTTGAAGAATTGCGAAAAACAGCTATATATGTTTTTAAGGGAAACGAAGAAAAGGAGAAAGAGAATAATGATGACATGGAGGAAATGAAGAAAAAAATGAGATGTGTAATAGATAGGATAACTAAATTAGAAAGTGGGCATGATAATGAACCAACGACAATTGCCCCTCTCCAGAAATCCAATTATCAATCCATTACTTGCCACTTCTGTGAGAAGAAGGGCCACAAAATGATGGAATGTAGAACCTTTCTTAAGATGTTTGGAAGGAATACACACTTTAATAATGGTTTTAGAAATAATAACTATAGAAATTATGATAATGGTTATAGAAACCAGAATTCTAGAAATTATAATAATGACTATGGAAATAACTATAATGAATATAGAAATAAGAACTTTAGAAACCAGAATTATAGAAATAGGAATTGGGAATTTAATGACAATGCTCAAATTGAAGAAAATTTTAATGATAATACTCAACAATATATGAGAAATGGCGCTCGTCCAAAAAATACTCGAGGTGCTAATGACCCTCAGAGAGGTGCCCTTCAGGAGAGTGCCCAGGGAACTTCCTAGTATAATAAAGATGATTCTTCTTAGATTGTATTGATTTTGTTGATATTAATTAACCTTTTTCAGTTTTTTTTCTCTCCTCTCCAAATAGTAGGAAAGATGAATAAAGAACTTAAGACTATGATTGGCAAATTATGCACTGAGACCCATTTAAAATGGCCTCAAATTCTCCCTCTGGCCCTATTTTATCTTAGAAGCAGGCCTAGAGGAGACTTACATATTTCACCGTGTGAGATGCTTTTTGGACATCCGCCTATACAGGCTAAACCTTTCTCCCCGGCTTATACATCGCTATTAGGGGGAGATATTACTATTGCTTCCTATATACAGGAGTTACAGCACAAACTACGTGAACTTCATGAATCTGGAGCTGCAGTACAAGCTGGACCATTAGACTTTTCTCTGCATGACCTGAACCCAGGAGATAAAGTTTATATCAAGAATTTCAAGCGAACTGGAGCAACTGAACCTTCATGGGAAGGACCATTCCAAATATTATTAACTACTCCAACATCTATAAAGATTGGAGAAAGAGACTCTTGGATTCACTGCTCACATGTGAAGAAAGCATCTTCTGCTGAGACTGATTAACTCTATCTTATCATATGAATTGTGACTCTATCTTATCATATGAATTGGAGATAATAATCCATAGACAAATGGATGCTGTTTTTTTTTCTCTCAAGAATATATTGAATTACTGATTTTTTTCTTATTTTTTTCTTATTTCTTTTCTTTTATTTTTTATCAGAATATTTGATTTTTTTTCTCATTTTTTGTACTGAAGGTACACATAATTAATATTAATATTTTTTCCCTGCAGTAATACAAGTTAATATATATACTCTTGCTATAATATCAATATATGCCTAAAAGCTTTAAACTATCGGAACCTGCCATTTATTGATAAAATATTATAGGACTGTGATTAATGTTTGTGTCTGATTCCAGGAAAAGGGATAAAAACAAGGAGCACAGACTAAACCTGAATAGTGCCAATAGAGCACACATGAAATATTAAAGTGAGACTCAAGGTTGCGACGCTTAACTTATGTTTAAGTCGTAGGACTTCCTTGTATCTACACTCTTTTCGAAGTACTCAAACAAGTAAAAAGCTTGACTATCATGCTGACTCCCTATATCTCTGAAAAAAAAAAATCAGACAAGGGAATGACATTTCCCCATCAAAATAGAATTCTAATTCTTTTCTTCTTATATTATGGCAACTTCCTGTAGTCTTGGCTACAAATGGCTAAGTGAAATATTACTGCATTCTGTCCTACATACTTGTGGGATAGAAATTACTTTAAACTGGACCTATACAAGGTCTATTTTGAATTTTTCTTATGTTTTTGATTATTTTTCTATTCTTTTGATAATTGACACATACACCCCCATAACTGAAGATTGCATTCTGAGCTAAACTTGATATATATATATATTTTTTAAATACTTACTTCAGGGGGGATTGTATTTTAATTTAAAATCTAAGAATTTTTGAATTTTTTTTGTTTGAGATTTTATTTTTATAAAAATCCAAGACTTTTGTTTAAGATTTTACTTTTATAAAAAATTCAAAGATTTTGATTTTGTTCAAGAAAAGATCTTCAAGAAAGAAGCTTGAAACTTTTATATCCAGAGAATGAACTGTTACAGAAAGATGCCAAAAACCTACACTTCATCAAGAAGATCAAGAATGAACTTTGGATGTGATTGATTGGACTGAACTTTTGATTGAACATTTATTGTAACATTTATGCCAAAAGGGACTGCCCCTAATTTGGCTTTCTGTCAATGCGCCTAGCAAACATTGGTTTTGCTTTCTTTTCTTTTCTATTTCCTCTCTCACTATTCTAATTTCTCCTAGAAAATTGAATATTGTGTATATCTTTAGTTAGAAGTGAATTTAGAACTACAAAATGATTATGTTAAATGATCAATGGGGAGACTAGTCTCCCAATGATCATCAGGGGGGATTGTAAACCTCAAAATTCCTTAGACTTATAAATGTTGGAAATTTCACCATTGGGATATTTCATACTTGGAAAATTTCTTACTGATAGTCTATTGGAATGGGAACTCCATTGGCATGGGAGGTTCCTTCTCTTCCCTTCTTAAGATTACTTTAGGACAGAAACCCTTTGCTGAACAATGGAAAGGACTTTGACCTATGCTTAAGCATAGAACAGGAATTTCTTTGAGTCTTGATTGATTTAGAATTGATACAATGGAGATACTTGGAATAAATCTCCACCCTATTCAGTCCTAATAGGATTGAGTAAGGGCTGCAGCCTAGATCAAAATTTAATTATTCCAATCTCTACCATACTCAAGTTAACAGGATTTAGAAAGGGCTGTAGCAAAGGAGTATAGATTTAATCATTTGAAAATATGACCTTCAACAGACATGTGCAAAAGCCAGAAACCTCTGGGCGGTCCTGGGTTAAGCGAGAGCCTCCATTGACAGGGAAATTGATGAAGAGTGATTGGTAGATGTGAGGACTGAGGGGAGGCAACTTGGATGGTGTCCTTAAAGATAGGAGGGTCTGGAGAAGGAAGGAGGTTGAGTTTGGAGCGGTGTGGTTCCTGGGCTCGGAGGAAGCTTGCTCTGAAGGAAGCTGAAGGTGGGGGCCTCTGAGACTGTTTCTCCATTTTGGACACGTGAGTGAAAGGGACTGATCTCTTTTCTTTGCCCCAGCTATCTAAGGGCTTGGGCCTTTTGGCCCAGCCTAAACAGAAGGGGTATTTAAGCCCTATTCCCTTCTCTCCCCTTTCTCTCTCTATATATATCTCTAATTCCTTTCTTGCTCCTATTGTAATTAAACTCCAAAAAAAGGCTGACGGCTGACTTGAGTTTTTCATTTAGGAATTACATAGCTGATTCCTTGGCGACCTTAAATTAATATATATCAGTCTTTTAAAGTGATTCCCTTGTAACATTGCCCAGGTTCACACAGTCAGAAAGTGTTTGAGGTCAGGTATGAACCCAGGAGCTCCTGTCTATCCACTGAGCAACCTAGCTGCACCCTCCTTTCTCATTTTTAAAATGATGTGACTATATACATTTAGATTACAAGTATTTTTATTCTTATTTTACAGATGAAGAAACTGAGATCCAGTGACTCTTTCATATTGACGTGTCTCATATCAAGAAAATTTCTGGAAATGCTTGAAAATTTCATTAATTGCAATACCAGATTAAAAAAAAAGTATTTTTGTTATTCTTTTAAAACTCTGACCAAGTGGCCCAAGTCTGGAAGGAGTTGTATTTCTTAATTTGTTTTCTCAAAGTACCAGCTTCTAGTCTTATTTATTAGTTCAATAGTTCTTTTACTTTCAATTTTATTTATTTCTCCTTTAATTTTTAGGATTTTCAATTTAGTTTTTATCTAGGGATTTTTAATTTGTTCTTCTAATTTTTTAAGTTGCAAGCTCAATTTGTTGATCTCCTTCCTCTCTATTTTGTTGCTATAGGCACTCAGCAATATAAATTTTCTCCTGAGTACTGCTTTGGCTGAGGAGTTGTACTTCTTAATGGTCTAAAGGCAATAATTGCAGTAAGGCCACTTACATTGTCTTATTTTTGTGGCAGTTTCAGATTTTGGGTAGACATAAGAGATTCAGAAGAAAGCGAAAAACTTTAGTTCTGATTTGGTTGCTTCTATATTCTCCCATGTTTTGGTCCTTAGAACCCAGTCCATCTGGCTCATTCAGTTGAACTGTTGGTGAAATATTGCAACTTTCTCCTTTAATGTTCCCTTTCTTAAACATAAAGTTGTATTTTAAACTCGTTAGTATGTCTCCTAGAATCCCACATTGTGATAGGACAGCAACTCCTTACTACCACTTTGTTGTACCCCTTTCAGTTTTACAAAGGGCTTTCTTCACAAAACCCCTGAATGGGTAGTTGAAGACAAGTCTATATTTTCTCTCTCTCTTGCTTTCCTTCTTTCTTTTTCTTTCAGCACGATAATTATTACTTTATATTCTTATTATATTACATTCTTAAACCATATTTTATTCAGCCATTCTGCTACTGATGGATAGCTCCTTAATTTTTTCTACAACAAAAAAAGCTATAGAAATATTTTTGTGCATATGGGCCCTCCTTCAGTTTTTGAATAGTGAGTTCTTAGTCCAAAATCTGGACTCTTGGGGTTGATCAAACACTAAATTCCTAGTGTAAAAATGGAGATTTGAACCTAGGACTTCAATCCCCAGAAGTCCTTGGTACTTCCCAGAATTCCCTATAATCTTACCTGAGTCTCCATCTGGGCGAGATCACAATTAGTATTTAATAGGCTCTCTGCCTCCCAAGAGCTCTCTTCCTCTACTCGGCCATTGCAACATGTAGTAAGTAGGCTGTGAATGGGCTAATCAGCCCTAGGTACGTGGTTTATTATTTTGTATCCTTGATTTCTAATAATCTTTAATAAACCTCATTAAATATAATATTTCTATTACTAGAGACTAATTTAATTTTTACACTAGGCTCATTTCCATTTTAGTTTTTGTGTACCCCTTCTGTTCTCTTGTTAGGCCTCTCTGTTTTCTTAATTTAGTACCAGATCATTTTCATGATTCTGCTTTGTGTTAGAGGTTGGGATCTAATTTCATGAAATCCTTATGAATGCTTTTTAGAATTGTATGTAAATAGTGTGAAAATTCCTCTCCCTAGCCCTTTCATCGGTTGTTAGACCTACAAATGACTAAGCCCAGAAAAGTGTGAGGTTTTCATTTTATCCCAGGATGTAGTAGTCTGTCTTCTCCTGTGAAGCACAGAACCTGAGTTGGAAAGATCTACAAAAGATCATCTGAATCTGGCCTGGTGTGGAGTATGGAGGGCTTCTGTGACAGAGAAAGGCTGGCTTGTAAGGAAAGAATCCTGGAGCCCAGGCCTGGGGATTGGTTTGAATCTTTCTTCCCATTATTGCTAAGTGAGCTGTGGGTCCGTGGTCAACCCATTTTACCTGTTAGAGCCTTGGTTTTCTCATCTAGAAAATGGGACCAGTTACACTACCAAATTTCATGAGATAATTGATAGCTTTGTAAATCTTAAAATTCTTCATAAATGAATTATTATTTTTCTTGCCCTGGTTAAAGTAATTTGCCTACAGGCTAACGAGAATCCTGACACTGAAAGGAGAGTGCCTTGGAAAGTCCAGATAGTAATTAATCTTTTTATTTTTCCTTCTATATTGGAGTAGACTCCTAGACTCCTTACTTCTCAGCAATACTTATGTTCACAATTAAAAATCTTTTAAAAAAATTTGTTTTTTGCTGCTTTAATTTTTTATTTAATTGATTTATTTAGAATAGTTTTCCATAGTTACATGATTTATGTTCTTTCCCTCCTCTTCTCCCTCCCCCCTCCCAGAGCTGATGAGCAATTCCACTGGGTTTTACATGCATCATTGTTCAAAATCTATTTCTATATTATCATAGTTTGCAGTAGAATGATCATTTAAAGTCAGTATCTCCAATCATATCCCCACCGAACCATGTGATCAATCATATGTTTCTCTAATGCATTTCTACAAAAACCTTTTCCATGTTATGTCCACAGTTGGAAAATGCTGGAGGAGACCTTCAGGATGGCCGACACCATTATGAGGGCGCCGTCGTCATTCTGGATGCTGGTGCCCAGTATGGGAAAGTCATCGACAGGAGAGTGAGGGAGCTCTTCGTACAGTCTGAGATCTTCCCTTTGGAGACACCAGCTTTCGCCATCAAAGAGCAGGGATTCCGGTAGGCCTTGTTCCTGTTCCTATGTGTTGTTCAGGGTCCTTTGGAGATCTTGGGATGTTGGACTAAGCAATTTGTTTGATCTGAGGAGATGTCTTCATGCTGTACTCTGAGGTTTTGTTCTGAACTTGTCTGGGTGCCAAACCCTTACAGGTAAACAAAACTTGGAGCAGCTTTACTAGAAATGCCCCAGAGCTTGGTTATGCTTTTGAAAAAGTGAAAATAATGTGGGCTTATTTAATTCAATTAATTTTTAAAATTTCAGTTTATCTTTAAAAATAAGCTCAGCTTCTATAATCACACATGTAATCTGCTGAGGGCAAGCTGAGTCATGTATCTGGTGACACAGTGAACATGGAATCTGGTGTCGGGAAGACTTAAGTTCAAATCCAGCCTCAGACGCTCAGTGGGGTGACGCTGGGTAAGTCACTTATTCTCTGCTTGCCTCATTTCCTCATCTGCAGAAGGGGGATTCCTCCTAAGGTTGTCATTAGGATCAATTGAGAGAATAATTGTATAGTGCACATAGAGGCACTGTGTAAATGCTTATTAACCCTTCTCATTTACCTAGTGTGTGTTGCAAGTGAAGGAAAGTAGGCAGGAGCTTTGCTAGAATACTTTTCCTTCAAGAGAGAAATTCTTTTAAAATGGGTTTATTCTTACCTCATAGAGAGATTTAATTATAAAAATACAAAAAGGATGTCCTAAATCTAACTTAAAAGATAGTCGCACAGTTTGCTGAGCTCTGAGGACACTTTAGCAAGATCCTCGAGTGTTCTATTTTCTAAGCTTATTTTTTATGAATTTTTATTGATACTTTATATTTCTTACTATAATATCCTACATAGCTCCTCCTAACCCCCCTAGTCCATTCCCAGAAAACCATCCCAAAGGACAAGAAGGATTTCATACAGTGGGTAACGCCTGGACCTCCCCACTCATGAAGGGGCAGGTTGGGGTGGCTTTTCGCCTTTCTTTATTTTAGTCTCACTTGATCTTTATAATTTTGTTACGTTTACTTTTGAATTTGAGGCATGCCATTCTTTCCCATTCCATTCCATTCCACTGTCTATATAGTTTTCTTGACTGCTAACTTCACTTCCCAACTGGTCAGTTGGCTCTTTTCATGCGTCTCTAAATTTATCACATGCATCATCTCTTCCAGCATAGTCATATTCCTCTACATTCACATACTGCAGTTTGTTTAGCTGTGGATGGGCAGCGACTTTGTAATTCTTAGCTGTCATAGAAAGTGCTGCTGAAAATATTTTGGAATACATGTGGACTTTGTTTTTATTGGTGGCTTCCTTGAGCTATAAGTCCAATAATGGAATCTATGGCACAAAGGATATAGACATCCGTTCGAATAATTCTAAATGTTTTCCAAAATGATCGTGCTATTTCACAGCTCCCCTAGCATCAGTATGTCTGCCCTACAACCTCTAACATTGATTGTTGCCAATTTTTAAAAACTAATTTTTAGGGTGTGAGGTAAAACGAGAAATGTTTTTATCCTTTGCCCACTTATCTGTTTGAGGAATGATTTTTAATCACACCCACAAACACACCAACATATTGTTTATATCTTAGATACCAAAACATTAAGAGAAATTTAACACAAAAGATTTTTTTCCCTATCTGACCACTTCTTGAATTAATGTTGTCTGTGCAAAAGCTTTTCAATTCCAAGTAATAACAACTATTTTGTTTTAGTAATTGTCTCAATCTCTTGTTTGCTTAAGAATATATCTTTTAAGGGCAGCTAGGTGGCTCAGTGGATAGAGTAGCAGACATAGGAAGCCCTGTGTTCAAAACTGGCCTGAGGAGGGAAGCTGGGTAGCTCAGTAGATTGAGTGTAAGGCCCAGACAAGGGAGGTCCTGGGTTCAAATGTGACCTCAGATACTTCCCAGCTGTGTGACCCTGGACAAGTCAGTTAACTCCCCCTTACCACTTTTCTGCCTTGGAACCAATACACAGTATTGATTCCAAGATAGAAGGTAAAGGTTAAAAAACAAACAAACAACTGGCCTCAGTTATTTCCTTTTAGCTGTGTGACCCTGGGCAAGTCTTTTAACACCAATTGCCTATGTCTTGGAAAATATTTGAATACTTAGTATTGATTCTATGATAGATGGTAGAGATTTTAATAATTTAGGGGAGAAAAGAAGAATATGTTTTACCCAGAGCTGTGAGAGGTACATGATCTGTTTCTCTTCAATTTTTTTATAGTTTGATCTTTATATATTAAGGTCAGATTCTTTTTAGAATGTATTGTGGAGTGTGGTATAAGCCACTGATCTAAGCCCAATTTCTTCCAGACTACTTTCCAGTTTTCCTGGGAGTTTTTAGCAAATGGAGATTTTTTCCCCCTTGGTAAAGTATGTTTTCCTCTTTATCAAACTTTGGCTTATTGAAATCTGTTGTTTTTGAATTTCTATTTTCTAGTCTTTTCCAATCATCTATCTCCCTATTCTTTAACCAATACCAGATGGTTGTGTTGACTGCTACTTTATTATATAGTTTGAGGTCTGGAAGTGCTTCCACGCCCCCCGCTCCCCCCCCCCCCCCCCCCCCTGCTTCTTTTCATTATTTCCCTGGGTAGTCTAGATCTTTTGGGTTTTTCCCAAATGAGTTTTTTGTTATTGATTTTATTAAGCCCTGTGAAGTATCCTCTTGGTAATTTGATTGCTATAGCATTAAAAATATAAAATAATTTTGGTTAGTATTATAACTTTTATTTAAGACATGTTTTGTAAATTGCATCTACTTGAGTCTTTTGTGTTCTTTGGGAGATGTTAGGTATTTTAAGTATTTTGTAGTTATTTGGAATGGGATTTTCCTTTTTTAAATTGTTTCTTGTTTTGTTAATATTATGAAGATAATGTTGATTTTTGAGGATTTCTTTTGTAATCTGCAGTTTTGTTGAAGCAATTATTTCAGTTAGTGTCTTTGCTGACACCTAGGCTTTTCCAAGTAAACCATTATATCAGCAGATAGAGATTGTTTTAAAATTCCTCTTTGCCTCTCTTTATTCCTTTAATTTCTTTCTCTTGTCTTACTGCTATTGTAAACTTTTCCAGAACTCTTTCAAATAATACTGGAGGCTTTTTTTAAAAGCACCTTTTTGATTCTGTATATTCAAGACCATAGAGGCAATTGAAGTTACCTTGTCTTAGGTACAAAATAGCTGTTTTGGAGAAGTGTGGGAGTTTGTGAGAATTAAAGGAAATGGTTAGTCTGCTATCTTGTTACTCATGTGACCTTGTTCTGTGGCCTATTTTTTTTATTGACACTTGGCTGACATTTTGCTGAATTTTAAAAAACAAAAGCAGCACACTCACAACTTTATTAAACACTTTTTCTTCTCCCCTCTTTTAAAAAGTTGTTTTATTTCTAAGTAACATTTGACCTTTTCTTATATAGATTATGTTCTTTAAGAAAGGTATATTCGGGTAATATAGGAGCATTTATCAGAATTTATGTCCTTGATTAAGTGACTCAAAACATGTGGGCTTCATATATTAGTTGTGAAAAGGCTGTTCCCTTCAGTTTTTGCACAGAAAGGTAAAGAAAGGAATTAATGCAAAATTAGAGTGAAAAAGAGGGTGAGGGAGAGTAAAACCTTCATTTAAAATGGATGCATTTTGTTTTTGCAGAGTCTTAATTCTGGAAGTAGAAAGAATAATACATCAGCAATGCAGAATAGGCATAAATCTCTATTTTGGTCCAGGCATTCAAATAAAGAGAGTGAGCTTTGTCAGATACCTGTGAGAGAATTTTAGATCGAGAACAAGTCCAGGCAGGTAATTCCGTTGTTGAGTCACTAATGAGAACTAGGGGCGTAGACAAGCGAAACATCTTTCTGGGATCCATCCTAGGTGGAGTTAGCTCCAGAGCCAGAGACCAAAACCTCATTTTCTCAGTTCTTGCAGGCCAGTCCTGTCTAATGTCTCCTCCCCAGCCCCCATCATGCATCTCTCAAAGGTGTTGCAGTTTTCTGAGCCTTGAGTATTATACCAAGGAGCCTAGATAAAGCAGCATTTTCCTCTGTTAACCCCTAGTCAAATTTGGGCCTTATCAGGAAGTCATTAATACTTTTGCTAGAGGAGAAGTGAGTATACAATTCTTATGTCCTAAAAAAAGACAATTGGAATTTTTTCTTATTTAGTCACTAAAAAGTCCTAGGTATCTTGCTTTCTTATTTCTTGTTTCCTTTTGATATGCCTAACAGCTTTGTATATCTCATATTTTTACTAAAACTTCTCCGTTGTGGTCAGGGAGATAGGTAGTAAGTAGCAAATTTTATTGTGGTTAATTCAATATCATAATTCATGTTGAATAGTGTCTTTTTATTTTGAAGGTAAAAATCTATTGATTTTGTGTTATCCCTGTTAGAGCTTTTAGAAAGAGAAATCACTAAGTTCCATAAAGGAATTAAATTTATTGCTATTTATTTGTCCTCTCCTTTTTGATTATAGACTAAAGGAATTGAAGGTCCAAGACGTTAGCACTCATTTAGTCTGGACTCTATTTGTAGAATTATAGGGAGTGGCATATGGCTTATCCAGAGTAAATAGTTTGTAGCAGTTAGTTGAAGGCATCCTGATGATTTGGGACAAATAGTTAAGTTTGTTCATGTGTGGTCCTTCCATGATTTAATGCAGTTCCTTGTTTTACAGTTTGGTATTGAGTTCAAAACCGACTCACATTCTTTCAGTCTTCATCTTCAGATGCATTTTATTGCTTTGGATAGTAAACAGACCATTGACAAATTGCCTTTTCCCAAAATAAGCCGTAGTTACAGCCTACTTGTTTTTAGTCCAGTCTAAATCAGGTGGGATCCTGGACATTTAAACTTGTCTATCACCATCTCCATTTTTGGAATTTCTTTCAGGCAATTCTGCTTTTCAGTAGTAATATAGTGCATAGAGTCTTTTGCCCCAAGTCAGGAACCAAATCTAGCCTCAGCATCTACCATTTCTGACCTTGGACAAGTCACTTAAACTCTGTCTCAGTTTCCTCATCTGTAAAATTAGGATAATAATAGCACCTACTTACCCAGATTATAGTGGAGATCAAATGGGATTCTTTTGTAAAGCACTTTGCAAACTGTAAATCACTTTTTCAATACTAGATATCAATGTGTTTATTAGAGTTAATCATTCCTTTGATAAAAAGAAGACTTCTATGTCTCTTGGATGTAAAAGAAGAAAAATCTCTAACAATTTTTTGGCTAGATGTTTTATTATCTTATGGAGGTATCCATGTCTGATAGACTTTCTTGGACTTTAGAGAACTGTTTTAATGTGTTTTTGAATGAAAATAAGTGAATTTTGTCTGTTCAAATGATCTTTTCCCCTCTTTACTCCGCCATTTTTGTCTTGGGGGAGTTTTCTTGCCAGGGACAAATATCTTTTCAGAGCAGATGGTTTTTGATTGTGTCACTATTGTTCTCATTGTGTGACGACTGTGCTATAGTGAAGACAAGCTAGATCAGTAACTCCTCCCATGTCTAATACCGCTGTAAACTTTGGTCAGTCACTAAATTCCAAGCTTCATCCAAGACTTTTTCCCCCCAGTGGTCTAATCATGTTTGCCCTCAACATCTTCCTAACAACTGTAACCGTGAAAATATGGTTTGCCAAGACTGTGAATTGCCAAAACTGTAAAGGTTTTGGCCAAATTGTAAAGATATTTTTTAGTGTCTTGATTTAAATCAAAAATAAGTGGTCGCCATGGGAAAATTCCCAAATATGAAAATACCCAAGTCAACTGGGTTTTATGGAGATTTTAATTAATACAAATGAAGGAGTTAAAGGGAAGGGGGAGAGAGAGAGAAAGAGAAAATAGTAGAAAGGGCCTAGGCCAAATGGCCTAGGCCTGAACCTTAAGGGAGAGAGAGTCAGTCTTTAGCACTCACCACAAGATCGTCCCAAGCAATCTCCAGTTCTTCACTGAACTCCTGAACTGAGTTCAGAGCTCCAATTCGGCTTACAAACTGAACTAAAAACAAACTGAACTGAATTCTCCTTTTAAAGAAATTTTCTCTTATATTCTCTCCCCTAAATTTTCACATCTACCAATCACAGTAGACTCTTTTTCCCAGGACTGTCCATTCTTAGTTCTCACCACTCTTTAGTTCTCACTTTCTCTGGGTAGATTATATCTTCTCACCTCTTTTGTTAAGCTTGCCTTTTGTAAGTTGCTTGACCTTTTAGTGATTACTTTAACCTTTATAGGTACTTAACACCCTTTTGTATTAGATCTAAAAATAGACCACCTAGCTTAGGGTTTTTGCTTCACTATAAGTATGAGTTGGGGACTTTTCATTGTTCATTCAGGAATTTGCAACTTTATCTTCTCCTAAGGTACTGTCTGAGCAGGGTGGAGTAATTTTAAAGTTCTCAATACTTTCCTGACCAAGTACCTCCATTGTAGAAAATGGGGAATAGCTTAATCAAATCTTCTGAAGTAGAGCCTGAGCAGTTTTAAGATTCACACAACTCTATTTTAATTAATACTATTCCCGCCTCTGGATTTCCCTACATGCTCTCTTTGCCCTCCCAATGATTACTGAAACGGAAATAAATAAGTAAATATGTATGTGTATATATATATATATATGTGTGTGTGTGTGTGTGTATATATATATATATAATACACACACACACACACACAGAGTCTTGGGTCTTTCAAAGGGCCTTGACTTACATTCTGATGATGAGTTGGGCCATTTTGCATATGAGCTTGTCAGTTCCCTATATTGTTTTCCATGTATTGACCTTCACATATTCCTTTGTGCTTCTGGGTAACTTGCTCCTTGTGGGCTTGAAGAATCCTGAAAACACTTGCTTAACTTCTCTATGCCAATTGGCACTGTAATAAGGTCACTGAATTGTACCCTTTAAGTGCTACAGCTTTTGCTTGCCTCTTTGTAATAATTCTCATTGATGATGCACTACAAGAGGGCAATGGACTGCATGTATAGGACATTAAATCTAGGCCTCCACTTTCGCTTTGTCAAGATCACACATTTGGGGATAGTCCAGTGTTAGTTAATGCACCCAGGTATGGCATTGGCTGTCACATATTGAAATCGTATCTCAGTCCTAGAACATATTACTGTTTATACCTCCATGTTCACCTTGAGTCACTTATTAGTGGCAGAAGGCAGAAAAATAAGATAAAAGTGGCTATGTTGAGGGTAGAGTATCTAAAATAATAACTATGCACAACTCATGCAAACTTCATTTTACAAATCTTATTTGAACAATTCAAACGTAACTTTACTATGCTAAGACCATATCCTATTATTAATACAGAAAATCAAAACTAACTACATTAAAACTCAAAATCAACTTATGATACTAATAAAATTAAAACTTTTAAATAATTCAATTATATACACATCTATATAAATATACATATCTATACAATTTCTATGTATATGTTATGTATAAACTATTTACATGTTGCAGGATGAAAATAAACTCCCCCCTTAAAATAGTCTAAGCAAAACTTAAAATTTTCTCTAGAAAGTAATATACGTTTTCTTGATTGTATCGCCTAGGAACACATAAAGTCTTCCTGTGAAATAAGATCTTAATGTGTAGAATTATTATTGTTTTCCCAAGGTGATTTATCTGTATTTATTTATTTCTATGGATACTCGTCACCTGGTCATGATGTTGCCGAGTTTGTGAGAAATGTGTCCTGTATGTGTATGTTATTTTGTAGTGAACACTTACCAAATCTTTAAAATCACCTCATCTGCTACTGTCTTCTGTCTTTGTGTTGTTACCATGTAGTGCTTGTTTGCAACTATAATGAAAGTGTGTAATGTTAAAATGTCCATAATCAGTCTGTGTTCCTCTTTGTGTTGATTTTTTTCTGCAATGTTTTTGTTACAGTTCAATTGTCCTTTTTGCTGTCATCTATGTTTCTTCTATTTTGTCTTTTCCTTTGTCTTGGTCTTGATTTCTGTCTTCATTTCATTCTTCTACTTGAATAATTTCTTCTGATATCTTTTTGACTGCAGCCATCTTGTCTGGTGTAATCTCTTCTGCTTTTGCTTTTTTCACATGAGAGCAATGCAGCCATGTTTCTTTCTCTAATACACAAATAACTGATGATGTTGTCAGAATAACACAGAAAGGTCCAATCCATAATGGTTGTGTTGTACTAGTTCTACTAAAGTTTTTTATGGAAATGGAATTCCCAGATTTTATCAAATGGAGTGCATAATCTAATGGACCCCCTTGAGTTAAAATTCCCATTTCTTATAATTCCCTAACCCTGTTTTGTATTCAGCAAGTGCAAGATCCCCTCCAAGCATAGATACACAAGCTGTTTTAAAACTTTTTGCCTACAATGGTGAATGCCCAAATAACATTTCATATGGTGAGATATGCACAGCTCCTCTTGGTCTAGTGCGCAGATAGAACAGCGCTAGAGGCAAAATATCTGGCTCCTTCAAATGAGTTTCCATGCATAATTGATTTCTCTGTTTGGTCTCTCCATATGCTCAGAACTTTGAGAGTGATATAGGACATGAAATTTTGGAATGATACCCAGATTCTCATAAACTTGTTTTAGAACTGAATCTGTAAAATGGCTCCCTTTGTCAGAATCTACTCTTAGTGGTATACCATATCTTGGCTACAAAGCTTGATGTAAAACACTAGATGGAAAAG